>NW_004443947.1:15344286-15366441 GCF_000243295.1 Trichechus manatus latirostris | reverse complement strand
CAGGATACAAGATAAACATAGAAGAATCAGTTGGATTCCTTTACACCAACAAAGAGAACTTCAAAGAGGAAATCACCAAATCAGTACCATTTACAATAGCCCCCAAGAAGATAAAATACTTAGGAATCAATCTAACCAGAGATGTAAAAGCCCCATACGATGAAAACTACAAGACACTACTGCAAGAAACCAAAAGAGACCTGCATAAGTGGAAGAACATACCTTCCTCATGGATAGGAAGACTCAACATTATGAAAATGTCAATTCTACCCAAAGCAATCTACAGATACAATGCAATCCTGATCCAAATTCCACCAACATTTTTTAATGAGATGGAGAAAAAAATCACCCACTTCGTATGGAAAGGCAAGAGGCCCCGGATAAGTAAAGCATTACTCAAGAAGAAGACCAAAGTGGGGGGCCTCACACTACCTGATTTTAGAACCTATTATACCACCACGGTAGTCAAAACAGCCTGGCACTGGTACAACAACAGATACATAGACCAGTGGAACAAAATTGAGAATCCAGATATAAATCCATCCACCAATGAGCAGCTGATATTTGACAAAGGCCCAAAGTCTGTTAATTGGGGAAAAAACAGTCTCCTTAACAAATGGTCCTGGCATAACTGGATGTCCATCTGCAAAAAACTGAAATAAGACCCATACCTCACACCATGCACAAAACTCAAAATGGATCACAGACCTAAATATAAAACCAAAAATGATCAAGATCATGGAAGAAAAAATAGGGACAACACTAGGAGCTCTAATACATGGCATAAACACAATACAAACCATAAGTAACAATGCACAAACACCAGAAGAGAAACTAAATAACTGGGAGCTCCTAAAAATCAAAACGCTTATGCTCATCAGAAGTCTTCACCAAAACAGTCAAAAAACAACCTACAGACTGTGAAAAAAAATTTGGCTATGACAAATCCAATCAGTGTCTAATCTCTAAAATCTATAAGATATTGCAAAAGCCTCAACAACAAAAACACAAATAATCCAGTTAAAAAATGGGCAAAGGACATGAACAGTCACTTCGCCAAAGAAGACATTCAGGTGGCTAACAGACGCATGAAGAAATGCTCACGATCATTAGCCATTAGAGAAATGCAAATCAAAACTACAATGAGATACCATCACATCTCACAAGGCTCGTATTAATCCAAAAAACACAAAATAATAAATGCTGGAGAGGTTGTGGAGAGACTGGAACACTTATACACTGCTGGTGGGAATGTAAAATTGTACAGCCACTTTGGAAATCGATCTGGTGCTGTCTTAAAAAGCTAGAAATGAAAGTTCCATATGATCCAGCAATCGCACTCCTTGGAATATATCCTAGAGAAATAAGAGCAATCACATGAATAGATATATTCACACCCATGTTCACTGCAGCACTGTTCACGATAGCAAAAAGATGGAAACAGCCTAGTTGCCTATCAACAGATGAATGGATAAACAAATTATGGTATATTCACACAATGGAATACTAAGCAACAGTAAAGAACAATGATGAATCCGTAAAACATAACATGGATGAATCTGGAAGGCATTATGCTGAGTGAATTTAGTCAGTCACAAAAGGACAAATATTGCATAAGACAACTATTATAAGAACTCAAGAAAAGGTTTAAACATAGAAAACATTCTTTGATTGATATGAGGTTGGGGAAGGAGGGAGAGGGTTATTCACTAACTAGATAGTAGACAAGAATTATCTTAGGTGAAGGGAAGGACAGCACACACTACAGGGGAAGTTAGCACAACTGGACTAAACCAAAGCTAAGAAGTTTCTTGAATACAACCAAACACTTCGAGGGACAGAGTAGCAGGGGGAGGGGGCCGGGGACTATACTTTCAGTGGACGTCTAGGTCAATTGGCATAACAAAGTTTATTAAATGTTCTGCTTCCTACCTTGGTAAGTGCGGTCTGGGGTCTTAAAAGCTAGAGAGCAGCCATCTAAGATGCATCAATTGGTCCCAGCCTACCTGGAGTAAAGGAGAATGAAGAACACCAGAGTCACAAGGAAAGGATTAGCCCAAGAGATAGAAAGGGCCACATAAACCAGAGACTGCATCAGCCTGAGACCAGAAGAACTAGATGGTGACCAGTTAACACCAATGACCACTCTGACAGGGAACACAACAGAATATCCCTGATGGAGCAGAAGAAAAGTGGGGTGCCAAACTCAAATTCTAGAAAAAAGACCAGACTTAATGGTCTGACTGAGACTGGAGGAACCCCAGAAACCGTGTTCCCTGGACTCTCTATCAACCCAAAACTAAAACATTCCCGAGGCCAACTCTGCAGAGAAAGATCAGACTGGACTATGGGACATAAAATGATACTCATGAAGAGTGTGCTTCTTAGCTCAAGTAGATACATGAGACTACATGGCAGCTCCTGTCCGGAGGTGAGATGAGAAGGCAGGGAGGGTCAGGAGCTGATTGAATGGACATGGGAAATCGGGTGGAAAGGAGGAGTGTGCTGTCACAGCATAAGGAGAGCAATTAGGATCACATAACAATGTATGTATAAATATTTGTATGAGAGACTAACTTGAATTTTAAAGTTTCACTTAAAGTACAACAATTAAAAAAAATTTTAATTGCCCTGTATCAATCTGTTTTGTATATAACTTTGCAATTTTATTCCCATATTCTTTCTTTCCAAGATCTCTTATTTTTTTAGAGTATCTTTATCATCTTGCTGGTTCCCTTATTAATGAGTTAAATAAATAGTTGATGCACACTCACTATTTGTATGAAAGTAATGCTTATTTTTTGAAATTTGAATTTTCACATCTTCTATTATATCTTTCCCATTATCACATGACAATGTTGTTATTTCTTCCTTCTAGTGACTCCACTTCTGTCTAGTGACCCCACTTACTTTTTTAACTACCACCCCATCTCTTTCCTTTTATTGCAGAAGTCAACAAAATCATTACTGCTCTCCCATACTCTCTTGAACTCGCACCAGTCAGGTTATCTCACTCATCTCTCCACATCACCAATCCTCTATACAATGTATAATCATATTATCTCACTCCTCATTTTATTTATCAGCAGTATTTCACAGCATTTATGGTTCCATTCTCCTTGAAACAGTTTCATCCTTGATTTCCAGAACACCACTCTCCCCTGGTTTTTTCCTCTCTTAGTGGAGCCTCTTCTTAATCTCCTTTGATGGTTCCTTCTTATTACTCATGGTGCCTGGGTGGTATAAAAGGTTTGCACTTGACTACTAACCTGAAGGTTGGAGGTTTGAACCTACCCAGTGACACTGAGAAAGAAAGGACTGGCGATCTGCTTTCATAAAGATTCCAAAACCCAAAAATGTTGGCGATCTCATCGTTCCAACTCTAGTGACCCATAAGGCAGAGTAGAATTGCCCCTATAGGGCACAGTAGAATTGCCCTGTAGGGTTTCCAAGGCCATAATCTTTAAGGAAGTAGACTGCCACATCTTTCTCCTTGGAGCTGCTGGTGGGTTCCAAGGGCCTTTCCTTTAGCAGCTGAGTGCATTAGCCAATGCACCACCAGGGCTCCACCCATAAATATTACAGCCAAAAAAAAAAAAAAAAAACTCTATGGAGCAGTTCTACTCTGTAACATATGAGATTGCTAGGAGTAGGAATTGACTTGATGGCAATAGATCTCCTCTCTCAGACTTTTGAGCAAGTCAAGGGCAAATGAATCTTCACAGATTTTGCTTATGCTAGACTTTAAACTAACTCTACGTGTAATCAAATACGATGATGTTTTTTAAAAAATATCAAGTGGCTACTGGCCATTTTAGAAATGTGCGTTCTGCATCTCTGGGTGTTGATCTCTTCACAAAGCTTAGTCAAGCAGCCACAAATTTTACTGAATTATACTAAGCTATAAGTGAGCCCAACAGCAGTGGTAAAAAGAAGGCCTGGTTGCTCAGTGGTTAAGCACTCAGCTGCTAATCGAAAAGGTCAGTGGTTTGAAACCAGCAGTCCCTCTGCCGGAGAAAGATGTGGCAGTCAGCTTCCCTAAAGATTACAGCGTTGGAAACCCTACGGGGCAGTTCTACTCTGCCCTACAGAGTGACCATGAGTCAAAATTTGACTTCACAGCATTGAGTTTGGTTTTGGGTATACTAAGCCATAAAATGTATTATCAGGAGTTGCCAGTCCCTGGAGAAGGACCTCATGCTTGGTACAGTAGAGGGTCAGCGAAAGAGAAGAAGACCCTTAATGAGATGGATTGACACAGTGGCTCTAACAATGGTCTCAAACATAGCAACTACTGTGAGGATGACGGATGACAGGGCAGTGTTTTGTTCTGTTGTACATAGGATCACTATGAGTCAAAACCTACTCCATGGTACCTAATAACAACAACAAGAAGCCATAAGATATATTTATTATACTGCAACTTCTAACGTAACTGAATACTTCTTGTTGTTGGTTACTGTCCAGTCAATTATGACTCATGGCAATCCCATGTGTGCAAAACAGAACTGCTCCATAGGGTTTTCAAGGCTGTGACATTTTGGAAACAGATTGCCAGGGCCATCTTCCGTGGCAGTGCCCATAGGTGCGTTCAAACCATCAACCTTTAGGCTAATAGATGAGTGCTAGAAATAAATTTGAATTTTTATTCTAAACATATCCCCATTGTACTTGCAAATAATACAATTATTATTATTTGCTCCAGCATTGTTTTGTAACTTGAGGTTACACAAATACCCTAACATTTCCTTCAAACAGATTTTTTCAATTGCTTTTTTTTAAATGGAAGAGTATTCAATATATATTTAGTAACTTATCTATAAACATTCAACGGGAGAATTTTTACATACTTTTAGAATTTCTGTCATAAGCTGAATGGGCAATTTAATCTTGATTTCTAATTCTGAGACTCTTGCTGGATGGAAACTTTGCATCACTAATGTAAGCGGTAGTTACTGTTTTGCATTTAAATCCTCATTTAAAGCTTCTAATCCTTTTATCTGAGCTCTGGCTAATGTGTGTTCTTGATTGTGCATGGGGGACTTTGAAGATAATTGGATAGTCATACTCTGGTCATTTTCACCAAAGTCCTAAATTCCCTCAGGAAATATCTGCTTGGATTGGGGGAAAACAACTTCTTGGCAAGTCAGAATTCTCTTGAAAATGTTAAAATAAAGAGTGGACGATTCTATTTCATTTCTTCTATGCTGATACCTTTAGGCTTTATGTGCATATATTTCTGTAACTCTAAATTAATGAGGGATTAAATAATCTCTACACTTGAGTTTATACTTACGACTGAAAATTGTGCTTCAAAATAACAGGGTATGGGTGTTGTCCAATTTTGTTGCCATTATCCCATATATTTATGAAATTCCTTTTGTACACTTGTCTCTGTCACCCATTTGTGAGCTTATATAAAACAATCTCATTGCAAATCTTACTTCTTTTTTAAACCTCTACCATATTCCATATCTTCTAATTTATTCACTCACCTTTTTTATATGATTTAGCAATGGATAACTTCTGACATTTCCCAAAAAATTAAATACACACAAAAAATAGAAAAATTTAGAATATTCTAATAACGTACTGTACTTAGAGAAGGCTGTTTCCTAAGTAGAATGGCAATATTTTGAGCAAAGACAACATGATAGGAAAGCATGTAATCTTTCATGTAGTCCTCTTAAAACACTCAAATACTTGGATTTCTAACTTCTCGTACATTTGTTCTAAGAATATACTTTCTTACATGTATTAAATAGACATGTGCTTTTAGGTTTTTTTTTTTTTATTGTTGAAAATAAATATACACAACAATAACACAGCAGAACATATATAAATTCAACAGTTTCTACATGTACAATTCAGTGACACTGACTACATTATTAGAGTTGTGCAATCTTTCTCAGCCTCCTTTTCTGAGTTGTTCCTCTCCCATTAACATAAACTCACTGATCCATAAATTTACTATCTAATCTTTCAAATTGATATTTGTGAATTTAATCCCATATGTATTGTTAGGTGGAAACCCCAGGTTCTGCTTGGCGTGACTCGTCTCAGCCAATAAATGAGAGACTGGGGTGGGAGAGTAGAAAGGTACCTTTATTTTGTTGTACAAGGAAAGGAACAGTCAGGGCTGCTGGCACAAAGGCTACTCAGCGAAGGCGAGGGGGAAAGTTACTTTTAAGGGGTTTACAAGTAGGAAGTTCATGCAAGTTACATCAACAATGCTCCTAATTGTACTACACAGCTGCAGTGGGGTTTACATATAACTTCATGCATCATGTGTTCAGAAAATGGTGGTTAAACTCCACCCAGAGGCAGGGAAGTTACTATGTATGAGATCTAAAAGGTTATCCTGGGTGTCAACATGGTGCCTAAACTGGCTTCCAATTTCCTCTAGTTTAGGGTAGTGGTTAAGAAGAGGGGAACCAGGATTTTAATGTAAAAACTACGGGGTGTGCCAAGCAAGCTGCTTGAGGCAGTGGATTTTTCTACAGCCTGGGGACATTTGTCTTATATAGATAGGTCTTAAAAGACTACAGTGCTCAGGGCAGATGTTCTTTACTTGTTATGCTAAACTACTGTTTGGTTTTAAGAAGACTTCAGGGGATATTTTTGATTTAAGGTTTAAAGAATATCTCAGGATAATAGTTTCAGGGGTTCATCCAGCCTCCATGGCTCCAGAAAGTCTGGAGTCTATAAGAATTTGAAATTCTATTCTGCATTTCCCACCTTTTGATCAGGATTCTTCTATAGAATCTTTGGTCAAAATGTTCAATAATATAGCTGGGCACCATCCAGTTCTTCTGGTCTCATGGTAAAAAGGCAGTAGTTCATAGAGACAGTTATCCACACATCCATTTCCTCCTCCTATTCCTGACTCCCCTTCTTGCTGTGTTCTTCCAGGTGAACGGAAAGCAACTATTGTGATTTGGATGTCCTTTTGCAAGCTTTAAAGACATCAAGCATTATGCAACAAACTAGGAGGCAGAACAGAAGAATTAAACACATGATTAGGCCAATTAACTGAGATGTCCCATGAAACTATAACCCTAAACCTCCACACCAAGGAACTAAAACCCATGAGGTTTTTGGCTGTACATGAGCAGCCTCAGCAGCTCCTCCTCCTTTTTTTTTTTTTTTTGTCATTTGTACATTTAGTTTTAAGATTGAATTCAAGCAAAGAATATTACACTCTCTTGAATATGGAGAGTGGGTAACAGGCTCATTGCTCATTTCTCATTTAATTGTTTCTACCTGAAAGAAAAACCTCCAGTTTATTGCTGATGTAAAGCCAATCATCTAATTAGATTTGGGAACCACTTGGGGAGGAAGACCTTCTTGGTCAAAGTTCTAGATATTTTTCCTACATCCGCTTCCATGTGCTGCATTGAAATGCATGAACTAACACAATGCATACTACAAAGTAGACATTATGAACTTCATGGTGCAATTTCAAGAAAACGGTCTTGGCAACAAATTGATTAGGTCAGTTCTCTTATGGATACAGTCACTGCTACTATTTGGGAGACTTTATATCCTGAAACTCCCCAATTATGGATTTATTTTTATATGAGAAGAGTTCCTTTCCTGGCATCAACTAAAGAAATATTTCATTACAATGACGCTGAGACTCTTTCAAACACATTTAATGTTTTTATATTTTAAATGCATATATTATGTTTCTTTTTTGGTGATCAGATAGTATGTGATCAAAAGCAAGTGTCTTTTGAAAGATCTCTGTTCTGAATTCATGTTTTTTCAAAAATGAGTGGGAAAAAAAAAGCAACTCATTGATTTTGCATGAACATTAGGCCTATGGAGGGCTATGCAGTCAGGGAAAAAAGCTCAATAACTTATCTTTGTTTTTAAGGACTTGACTTTAAGTAGACTTTGATTAGTACTGGCTTAGTTTAAAAACTCAAAACTGATCCATTTTTTTCAGAAGTAAGTTTTCCTGTGAGTACTGGTCATTTAATCATTTAACTTCATGGGGCAGAGGGTAGAGCCACTGAGGGGAAGCTGACAGAAATTTTGCAGGACAATGAGAACCCCATAATCAACTGATGAGAAACTCTTCTTCTGGAGTCAGCAGTCAGTGAAGCGAGGAATGGAAAAGATCCCAGGGGGTCTGATGAATCACCAAAAATCTGGGTTCAAATTCTGGGAACTACTTTAACCTCTCCAGGATCATTTGCCCAGCTACAAAATAGACGATGTCTAGGCAATTTCTTTTTATATTGTCACATACCTTTGTGAGCAATAAAATGTTGGAGTACTTTTTATGATGTTGTCTTTGAATATGTGAATATCATTTTTTTCTTCCAAAGAGCTGTTTTTTAGTTGATTATGTAATATGTGATCTTCATTACTAAGAACTCATTTCTCTGATATTCATATTACCTACTCAAATATGGTCCACTTACTGTTGCAAATCTAAGAAATGTTTATTGCTGATCTGCAATGAAATAAATACAGACATTAAGAACGATCATCTAGAAAATTTTTATAGCAATTTGACATTGTTTTGTCATCTGTGTGTCTATGTTTATGATCATTTTTTCTGGTAATTCTTTTTTTTTTTTTTTAACAAAAGAATCAGTCTGCAACTGAGAGAAAATTAACAGCAACAAAATAAAACCAAACTGATTCTGTTTCACAGACAGCCTTAGAAGCACTGCCCTATAGACTTCGAATGATACTGTTCTGTGCAGACTCTGATCTGCATATATAGAATATTTAGGCTGCTGCATCTTTTTGCCTGTCTTCTCATTTGTCCCTCACTTTAATACCTGTAGTACTGGGACAAGGGTAATACAGAATAAAGTGAAAATAAAGGGAAGAATCTTGTTCTTTCAATTTTAGTTAATAATTGCACTAGTATCAATTACATTTCCGACATAAAAAACATAACTTCGAATCCTCCTAATTATAGTTCTCTTAGGCTTTCCACAGTAAAAGAGCTTCAGTTTGTTAAATTACATTTTCCACACTGGTCATTCAATGAGTCAGTGTCTTGTAACATTTTTAATTAAAGTTCCTTAAGTATTAATTTAACTTTATAGAAATGGTTGCATGCTTAAAAATACTTATTAAAATATAAAAATCTTTTTGGTTTTATTAAATACCTGTGTTTTAGTGTTTCCTGACTCCACTGGAAAGAGACTTTGTCTTCAATCTCATGATCTCCTTGACATGCACACATACAAGGAAGAAATACTCATAACAATTACAATCTTTGTTTCTGAAACTGGTCATGTGGTCATAACTGGTATTTAGAACTATCTTCTTCCACCACCCATTTCGTATTTCCTTTACCCTCAGCAGATACCTATGCTGGTCTCGACTTTTTGCCTGGTGGGTTGACCCAAACCTTCATTCCTGAAGGGTCTGGGCCATTAGTAGTGATGTCAGAATTAGGTTGCTGTAGTTTTTCATTGACTTTAATCACAGGGGATGATAGTACTAAGAGACACCCTCAGGGATCTCCTGTGTTCCAGACATACTCTTCCTTACCTCCATTATGTAATGTCAATCTAATTTCCACTTGGTAATCAGGATAAATCACAATAGCCAATATGATAACTCCCTTCTTTGCCTGTTGATCCAGAGGCATAAGGAGTCCAAAGTGGCTGGGTGACATTCTTAACTTCCAGTTCAATGGAACCAGTGATATGTCTCCAAGTGAGAGGATTCCTCCCTTTGGAACAAAGACCTCTAGACCCACAGTGCATAGGGTCACAGGGACAGGAAGCAAAAATCTTGCAAGTGGGTCACCAGGGATAATAGCGTGTGGTGCCACTTCCAATTCCAAGCCTGGATTCCTGGACCCATGAATCCTGGCTATGGGAGAAACAATACTATACGTTGGACGCTGGTTTAGAGCATATGCAGCCTCCTGGAGAACATTGCTCCAACCTGCAAGGTATTGCCACATAGCTGGTGCCCTAATTGTGTCTTTAGAAGGCCATTCCATCATTGAATCAAGCCATATGCTTCAGGATGATGGGGAACATGGTGGGACCAGTGAATTCCATTAACATGGGCCCATTGCTGCACTTCATTTGCTGTGAAGTGAGTTCCTTGATCCAAGGCGATACTATGTGGGATACAATGATGATGGATAAGGCATTCTGTAAGTACACGGATGGTAGTTTTGACAGAAGCCTTGTGTGCAGAAAAGGCAAATCTGTATCCATAAGTGTCTAAGTAAGAATAAAATGCTGCCCTTTCCATGATGGAAGCAGTCCAATGTCATCAATCTGCTTCCAGGTTGCTGGCTGGTCCCTTGGGGAATGGTGCCATATCAGAGACTCAGTGTTGGTCTCTGCTGCTGGCAGATTGGGCACTCAGCAGTGGCTGTAGCCAAGTTGGCCCTTTGGAAGTGAAGGTGGAGTGGAAGTCCATGTTGTTGAGCCCATGCATAACCTCCATTCCTTCCACTATAGTCACTTTGTTCACAGGCCCATTAGGCAATTGCAAGAGTGACTGGGTAGAGGATGACTGGTTTCCAGAAAATGCATCATCCTCTCCACTTGATTGTTAAAATCCTACTCTGCCGAGGTCACCCTTTGGTAAGCATGTATATGAGACACAAATATCTTCACTTCTTTGGCCCATTCAGAGAGGTTTAGCCACATACCTCTTCTCCATAAATTCTTGTCTCCAATTATCCGATCATGTTCCTTCCAAGTCCCTGACCATCCCACCAAATCATTGGCCACAGCCCATGAATCAGTATATAATCACACATCTGGCAATTTTTCCTTCCCAGCAAGATGAACAACCAGGTTCACTGCTCAAAGTTCTGGCCAGTGAGAGGATTTCACCTCACCTCTGTCCTTCAGGGATGTCCCAGAAAGGGATTGTAGTGCTGCTGCTCTCCAGTTTTGAGTGATGCCTACACATCACAAAGAGCCATCTGTAAACCAGGCATGAGTTTTCTCTTCCTCAGACAACCGATCATAAGGAATTCCCCATAAGGGTGTAGGTACAGATTGGCAAAGTGCAAGTAATGTTACAGAGTGGAGACCATGGCATTTGGGCCACTTCCTCATGAAACTTACTTGTGCCTTCAGGCCCTGCTCAGGCCCGATCTCATATATACCACTTCTGTTTACTGATGGAGTGCTGCTGTGCACATCTGACTTTATGACGCTGGGTCAGACAACACTCAGCTCATGATGGGCATCTCAGGCCTCATGGTAACTTGTTGGCCCATTGTTAAGTATTCAGTCTCCACTAAGGCCGAGTAATAAGGCAAAAGCTCTTTCTCAAACGAAGTTATCTGCATAGGATGGCAGGACTTTCTCCAAAATCCTATGAATCTGTGCTGTGATTCATCAATAGGGGCCTGCTAAAAACTCCAAACAGCATCTCTATCTGCCACTGACACTTCAAAGCACCATTGGATCAGCTGGATCATATGGCCCAAGTGGCAGAGCGGCTTGCATGGAAGCCTGAACCTATTGCAGAGCCTTCTCTTGTTCTGGGCCCCACTCAAAACAAGCAGCTTTTTCAGTCACTTGACAAATAGGCCAGAGTAGCACACCCAGTTGAGGGATATGCTGCCTCCAAAATCCAGAGAGGCCCACCAGGTGTTGTGCCTCCTTTTTAGTTGTAGGAGAGGCCAGATGCAATAGCTTATCCTTCAGTTTAGAAGGAATATCTAGACATCACCCACAACACTGGAGCTCTAGAAATTTCACTGCAGTGGAAGATGACTGAATTTTTTGGAATTAATTTCCAACCCTCTAGTCCTGGTAGCACAGTGGTTAAGCACTCAGCTGCTAACCAAAAGGTCGGCAGTTTGAATCTACCAGTTGCTCCTTGGAAACCCTATGGAGCAGTTCTATTCTGTCCTATATGGTTGCTATGAGTTAGATTTTACTCGATGGCAGCGAGTTTGGTTTTTTTGGTTTTGGTAGCATGTGAATGCCTTACCAATAAGCCTAGAATCATTGATAATTCTTCTTTACTAGGACCAATCTGTATAACATCATCAATGTAGTGGACCAGTGTGATGTCTTGTGGAAGGGATAGGCGATCAAGTTCCCTGCAGACTAAATTATGACATAGGGCTGGAGAGTTGATATACTCCTGAGGTAGGACAGTAAACATGTATTGCTAGCCTTGACAGCTGAAGGCAAACTACTTCTGGTAGTCCTTTGAAACAGGTATGAAAAAAAAGGCATTAGCCAGATCAGTAGCTGCATACCAGGTAATAGGAGATGTATTAATTTGCTCAAGCAATGAAACCACAACTGGAAGAGCAGTTGCAATTGGAGTCACCACCTGGTTAAGTTTTTGATAATCCACTGTCATTTTCCAAGATCCATCTGCTTTTTGCACAGGCCATATAGGCAAGTTGAATGGAGATGTGATGGGAATTACCACCTTTGTATCCTTCAAGACCTTGATGGTGGCAGTAATCACTGCAATTCCTCCAGGAATATGGTATTGCTTTTGGTTTATTGTTTTCATAGCTTCCACTTAGCCTTTCCTACCATAATAGCCCTTACTCCACATATCAGGGATCCAATGCGGGTGTTCTGCCCGTTGCTTAGTATGTCTATTCCAATTATCCATTCTAGAGCTTGGGAAATCCCTTCAGGATGGGTTTGGGGACCCACTGGACCTACTGTGAGACAAAACTGAGCTAAGATTCCATTAATAACCTGACCTCCATATGCCCCCACTCTTACTGGTGGGCAACAGTGGCATTTTGGGTCTCCTGGAATTAGTGCCAGTTAATAGCCAGTAATCCCCCCAAAAGTCTGATTATTTCCTTTTTCCCAATGAACAGTCACTCTTGTAAAAGGCTGTACATCCCTTTGGGGAAGGCTGGGAGAAAGATTAACAGTATAAATTTTTGGCAGTGTACTGAGGCCCTTCCTCCAGGGGACCCAGCCTCCCCTTCTTTCAAGGGGTTGTGGGCCTGTAAACTGGCTCAAGTCTGGGAATTGATTGAGGGGTCGTGACTCTATTCTGGTGATTTGAGTTAAACTGCCATTCACCTGACCTAGAATTCTTCTGCTTGTACGGATCAAGTAAATATTTAGTAGATTTCCCATCTATTTTCACTCCTAGTGACACCATGACTAAGTAGCCAATGCCATAAGTCCATACAAGTGAGAATATTCTAATTGCTGATTTGACTCTGATGTCCATTACAGTAGCCCTGCCCACCTTGTCTTTGTAGATTGAGTGCTGCCATTTGGCCCTACCACTATGAGGTCCAATCAGCCCCACTGTAATTAGGTATCTTAATTCAGTTGGGGTAGTTCCCACTGTCAAATCTGACTTACATAAAATAGCAATCACAGCAGTCTTCAAGGATGCTGGGGCTTCTTTCACAAATTAGTTCCTCACTTTTGTGGTGAAGGGTGTGTCCTCTGGACACTCCATCGTGTGTGGGTCTAACCTGATAAATCCACTCTAACATGCCAGTTTCCTTAAGCCTTTGGATACCTTCTTCTATAGTATACTGAGGCAGTTCTTGCATTTCATCTTGATGTAATGTAGGCAACAGCTTAATCCATGCTTCAGCGAACCAACCAAATAAACTATTAAACTCCTTTTCTAACCTTCAAGCTGAAACATTGAATGAAGAATCTGTGCTTACTGGGCCCATATCAATGAACTCAGACTCACTGAACTTTATGTTTCTTGCACCATTATCCCACACCCTTAATAGATGTTACTACACATATTCCCCACGTTTCTTTTTGTATATATTAGAAAAATCCAGTAGTTCATTTGGAGTGTAGTATACTTCCTCATGGGTCACACTTTGTACTTTACCTTTTGGGGCTTGCTGGAACTTAAGTCTAGTTATATGTCTAGAAGCAAAAATAGGTGTTGGTGCGGGTTCTGGATGTTTTGTAAGGCATTTGCCTCAGGTAATGCCACAGGCAATGCCCCAGGCACTGCCCCAGGGGATATCTCAGACAAAGACTCTTCAGACACAGCTGGATTTATCTTATCAGATGGGGGTGGAAGGTATAATGGTTTTTCTGGGGAGGGTGTCTTAGCAGACAAAGATGGAATAATCTCTTCAAATAGGAGTAAGAGAGCTAGTTCTGTTGGCAGGAGTGATTCAATGAAATTTAGGGGCTCAGTGTCGCCAGCTTCCTGATTATATCCCAATATGTCTGCATTCCAAGTTTCAGGGTCCCGTTTCTTCCAAATCAACACCCTCACTTCAAGCTTAGACACCATTCGATGTTGGGATTACAACTGCTTTGTATTTTAGCCACTCTTACAGTATGACTCTGAGTTTGGTTTTCAACAATATCAGCTCTGATACTATATTAAATAAGGCTTTCTTTCAGGGCACAAGTGGCAACTTTCAGATCTTGTAAATGGCACTTGAGCTATGACTCTGAAGCCTTGAGCTTATCCCTTTCTTTTGCCACTTTGTCTAGAGAAAGTAGGACCAACCAACCAGCTTCCTTATGCTTCTCATTCTGACAAAATTGTAGAAAAATATCAAATATACGATCACCCAGATCCTTGACATTCAGAAATATTTGATCCAATGGTGGTGATATTTTAACTATTTCTAGTGCCATCTCATGCCATGGATTAGCAGTGCTCTTTTTACTGTTGTAGGCAGAGACATCAGTGCCTTTAACACTAGCCAGACTTGAGAACCAATTTAGAAAACTCATCGCTATGATTTTGTTCCTCTAGAGCCAATCTTGGTACCAAATATCTTATGCTGGATTCTCTACAGGAGCAAAACCAGTGAAGTGTATATGTAAATTTGTATACAGAGATTTATTTCAAGGAAATGGCTAACACATTTGTGGAGGCTGGCAAGTCCAAAATCCATGGGTCAGGTGTCAGGCTGAAGGCTTCTCTTCACTCACGTGTTTGCAGGGGGTGATGAATCCAAAATCGGCAGGTCAGGCAGAAGGCTGCTGACTCACAGGGCTGCAGGAGATGGCAAATCCCAAAATCTACAGGTAAGGCAACAGGATGCTGGCTCATACCAAAAACCAGAGTTCAGAGGATGGTGAGTCAGACGCAGGATCAAGAGAGAATGAACTTTACTAGAACATCCATAGATATTGGATACAAACCATACCCCAAAGAAACTCCCCTTTCAACTGATTGGCTGCCCATATTAGATAACAAAATGATTACATAACTTCTGCCAAACCACTGAGAATCATAATTCCAAGATTAATGTTTGAATATATTCACTGTGGTAACTTAACAAGTAAATTCTCTAAGAACCAATCTCCTTTGCAAAAAGTCTAACAATTATTGAAACTACAATTATCTATCGGTAGATTATAGTAGTACTATAATAATAAGAGTGAATTAAGTTAATTTCAAGAACAATAATAGTAATATTAATAGCTATCACATTTTGGACACTTACTTTAAGTCAGCCACTTTGCTGAGCACAGCGATAGCTATGGATAAGAATCAGCATGAAATCAATCCTCGAAATGTGGAGATTGATCCAGTCCCCACCTTTCCACTTGTCAATCATTTCTGATACCAACTGCCCATGAGGAATACTTTCTCTGAACCTAGTCACTCAAGCTATGGCAGATCTCACAGGTTGAAGGGACATCTCCTTGGGTATGTTACTTCACTGGAACAACTCAGATTCATGGAAGATATGATAATTATGACTGCTGGTTTGATTATAATAAAATGATATAAATCAGGGTCATCATAAGGAAGAAATGCATGTCTGAGTTCTGGGAGGGTTCTGAATGCACAGCTGCCATGTCTCAGAGATGGCACATCACATCCCCTTCACTGACCAGGAAACTCTGTGAGCCTCAGTGTTCTGGTCTTTTAATGACCAGTTCTGCATGATAGGCTAATTCATGCCTCCTGAGGCTAGTTGATATTGGCCTTTCAGGTGACTCTTTTCTGGTCTGGCCAGACCTCACTTACCAGCACAAATCCTCAGCAGTGGCCTGGAGATCTTATACCAAGACACCCCATTTACTCTAAGGACATAGACCGCCTTAGAACCAAAGAAACCAAACCCATTGCCACCATGTCAATTCCAACTCCTCATGACCCTATAGAACAGAGTAGAACTACCTCATGGGGTTTTCAAGGAGCAGCGGGTGGATTCGATCTGCCGACCTTTTGGTTAGCAGCCAAACGCTTAACCACTGTGTCTTTTTAAAGGAATACTAAGTTAAAAAAAAAATAAAGCCACTGTAAATACACTTATTATTTTATTATTTTTTCTCTTAAAATATATTAGCCAGAATTGAATATGGTATTTAAAATAATTTATTGTTGTTGTTAGCTGCCATTGAGTAAGCTCCCAACTCACAGTGATCCCATGCACAACAGAACAAAACATTTCCTTGTCCTGTGCCATCCCCATAATCAGTTGGGTTAGGTTGGAGATCAGATTGTTGTGAGCCGTAGGATTTTCAGTGGATGATTTTCAAAAGTAGATCACCAGGTCTTTTCTTCCTAGTCTGACTTAGCCTGGAAGCTCTGAATCATAAGCATCATAGCAACACCCAAGCCTCCAATGAAAGATGAATGGTGGCTGCACATGAGGTACACTGGCCAGAAATTGGAGCCAGGTCTCCCTCATGGAAAGGGAGAATTCTATTACTGAACCACCAGTGCCGCTATTATAAAAAGCTTAACAGCAGATAATAGCAGTGTTGTTAATGTTCATCATCTTCCACACCTCTATTCACATAGTCAAGATTATGTTTGCTTTATAAATAATTTCATATATTTAGCCCATATAAACCTTTTAGGTGTAGTGACTAATGGGATTGAGCATTGTGCTTTCAAGTTATTTTGGTATATTTACTTTGCTAATATTTATTTGAAAGAGGAAATATGCCATTATCTATGAATAGGGAAGACCAAAGAAAAATTGATGCATTTGAATTATGGTGTTGGTGGAGAATATTGAATATACCACAGACTACCAGAAGAATGAACAAATCTGTCTTGGAAGAAGTACAGCCAGAATGCTCATTAGAAGCAAGGATGGCAGGACTTCATCTTATGTACTTTGGACATGTTATCAGGAGGGACCAGTCCCTGTAGAAGGACATCGTGCTTGGTAAAGTGGAGGGTCATCAAAACAGAGAAATGCTCTCAACAAGATGGATTGACACAGTGGCTGCAATAATGGGCTGAAACATAGCAATGATTGTGAGGATGTCGCAGGACCAGGCAGTTTCATTCTGTCGATCATGGGGTCACTATGAGTCAGAACTAACTCAATGGCACTGTCTTAGGCTGGATTCCCTAGAGAAGCAAAACCAGTAAACCGTATAAATACATATTTAGAGAGAGATTATATCAAGGAAATAGCTCATACGATTGTAGAGGCTAGAACATCCCAAGTCCGTGGATCGGGATAGAAGCCTCTCCCAAGTCACAGTAGCAGAAGCTGGCAAGCCCAAGATTGGAAGGTCAGAGAGCAGGGATCCCACTCACAGGCTGTGCAGATTGACGAATCCCAGGTTCGGCAGATAAACTGACAGCTCAAGTCCCAAGAACGGGAGATGAGATGACAGGAAGCAGCCACAGGATCCAGAGAGAGCAAAAAGCCAGAACATCTGCTTATATACAGATGCGGGGCACACCCCCAAGGAGACTCCCTTTCATCTAATTGGCTACTCACAGTGTATTCAATCATGGGAGTGATTACGTTAAAACACTGAGAATCATGGCCCAGCCAAGTTGACACACAATCTTAACCATCACAGGCACCTAACAGTAACTTGCTCCTAATTTAAAAAAAAAAAAAAATCCCGTGTCTTTACACAGTTTGAGGTAATTAAAGCTAGATCAGAGATGTCACAGTGAATTAATTACCCATGTTGTTGTGGATATAATAAACCTACTATGCTAAATATAGTTTACAACTTTCAATTAAGTACAAACTTTTTTTAAAACAAATATTTTAACGAATGTAGTTTCTTATATAAAAATAAATAAATTCAAACTGATCTGTAAACCAAAAAAACCAAACCCATTGCCATCAAGTCGATTTCAACTCATAGTGACCCTATAGGACAGAGTAAAACTTCTCCATAGTGTTTCCAAGGAGTGGCTGGAGGATTTGAACTGCTGATCTCTTGATTAGCAGCCAAACTCTTAACCACTGCACCATCAGGGCTAGAAGTATTAAAACACACACACCAATTTTCAATATTTCGGCAAATCTTTTTGTCCTTCTAAGCAATCTTCTACTAAAGTTTAATTTCATAATAAAATGATACATAGGAAGAGTAGACTTAACCTAAATTGTATGGTAAATGGTATGTAAATATTTTCTAACCCCCGCTCCCTTTAATCTATCTAATACCCTGTGATATGTGTCTCAGGAACTGTCAGCTCAAGGCAACTGTGTCAACAAATGGCTATTAAGAGTCTTCATTACTACTGAGGTCAATTCATTTATGTTCCTGGTACTTTCTAGCCAAATTCCTTCTGATCAGCTTCATATATGGCTTTGTTCTTAGGGAGTTTCTCATTTATATTTTCCTGAACTAACACTTAAAACAGTTGGTATTTCTTTTTTTACTTGAAATTCATCTTGTTATATTGATAAATGCTATATACTTGGTTTAATACTATCTATGGACATACCTATTGCTTTCGAGTCAATTCCAACTCATAGCGACCCCATAGGGCAAAGCGGAATTGCCCCATAGAGTTTCCGAGAATCGGCTGGTGGATTCAAACTGCCGACACTTTGGTTAACACTGTGCCATCAGGGCTCCATCTACGGACAGAAGTTTAAAAAATACAGCGGTAGGTGACTGACTCCAAACCCTCCAGGGAATATTCTTGCAAATTTCCACTTAATCTTTTTTTTTTTTTTTTTTTTAAACCAGACAATACAAATAGCAACTCACTGGATAAATCTATCCCACAGATAGGCTTGTTTTGGTCCACACAATTTAAAAAAAAAATGAAATTTTTATGCCAATATTTAAAAACTGACTGATTTTATATAAAATTAGAATGTCTGGTTTCTGTTGAAGAGTCTGGAGATGTGGTCCAATTAGGCCTGCATTCCATTTCCATTCGTTGTAGCTGCTTCCTTTAAAAAACTATAGGCACCGTCCACTTCGTTCCCTCCCCACCTCTCGCCTGTAGCAATCGGTCTTCACTCATGTATCTTCTTGGCCTCTGTCAGCCTTTGGGTTTGCAATTCTTGTTTCAAGTGTTTAATATGATTGCTCAAGCAGCAACGAAGTCTGTAAATACTACACTACTCCAGAGATGTTACACTTTATTCACATAGAAATAATAGGAAGCTTAGGAAATATTATGTGAACTAAAGCTATTCAACAATAGGCATGATTTCTATGAATCACTTGGGACTTTCCCAAATATAAATATCCCATTGAAATCTATCATTTTTTCTCTGTGCTTTAAAGTCTTAATGAAAACACAATGTCAAAACATTGTGAAGAAAATGACTAACAATGAGGCTAGATTAACAAAGAAAAATTGAAGTTTTGTTTTCTAAGGTACAGGATAGACAGTTAATGTTTCTCTGATGATTGTTAAAAGGCAAAATAATCATTTCACTCTTTATTTCCTTATTCAAGGTAACGTACACCCACTCCTTGCTTATCAACATGTTTAGGTTCCGAAGACCAGGTCATTATGTGAAAATCAGCATTATGTGAAAATGGAGGATAACAAGGAATACATGTATTAAACTTCTTGAATAATCTTTAATGCTTTTCCAAATACGGACTTAGCTGATTTTGTAATACAGGATATAACAGTATAACACATGCACATATTATGCTAAGTGAACAAAAAGGAATAATGTCCAAAACAGGAAGGAAAAAATGTAAGTCCAGTTATACATGCTTATTTTTAATATTATTATTAATATTATTTCATCAAGAATAATTTGTGAAAGCAGGACTTTTGTTCCTATCATTGGTTTTAGTATATCAGCCTTTCTCCATGCTAAGCTCTGCAAAATTTATGAAAGGCATACATATGGCAATACAAATTTATTGTCATTCATCCTTAAGCAACAATGAAGACAGAAGGCAGTAATAAACAATAATAATAAAAATAAAATTGAGAAATAGAACATAATCAAGATTAAACTTGCTGAATTATTTATTCATTTATTTTTGCTTTTGTTTTTCTTATTGCAGGTCTTGATCAGCCTCATACTTGTAGATTCAAAAGTCTATAGGCACATAACCCACTATATAACATCTTACTATTCTTTAAGAATGACTATAGTTATACAATAAATTCTGCATCTTATCTGCATTTTAAAAATGCAGACCAAGCTTTTTTGGCGGGACTTAATGCTATCATTAAAAGCTGTGACACCAACCTCCCGTGTAGTAAAATTACATAAAACTAAAAACTACTTAGATACAAGCTGCATCATGCCCTAGGGGACTTAAAACACTTGAAATGATGACATAATATTAGGTATAAAAATAAATTTGCGATATTTATGAAACATGCCATAAGTGGAATTCAAAAGAGTGAGTTGTACATAAAATCATGAGGCTTTAAGACAGTATATACATTCCTCTAGTTAAGTAATTTCTTTATTAGCATTATTATTCATCAGGAAAATTATCGGGTCTTGTTATTGTTTCCCTCTTTCCTTTAAAATATGTGTTTAATTGATTGATTCTATTTAAAATAATAACTAGCATCCCTTATTATAGCTTCTCCTTATTCTGCCAAGAAAGGTTAGCACAGCACTCAAGAGAGAAGACACACATGAGATGAATCCTAACTTAATAGCTGTGTAACCTGACCGTCAATTCTCTACCTCCTGAGGTAACATATAGAAAGAATTTGGCCTGGCATGTTTTATATATACATTCCTATAACTGTGTCTCTATCTACATTGAAATCTGTAACTATGTCAATATATATCTTAGATATGAGCTACTTACATGAAAGTGATCTTATTTTATATAGTGCTTAGTAATATAACACAGTTGGGATAATTGAAAAATATTTTTATCCAACCTGTTTTCGTTGGCTGCCTATTATTTCATTGTGAGCAGGTAGCATAATCTGTTGTGAGTTTCTGTTGTTGGTTAGGCTATTTCCAATATTTTGCTGCTATAAACAAAGCTGTGATGAACTTTTAAGCACATTTCTGTGAAAGTTTATATGATAAAAAATGGCACTCACTTTAACACTGCATCGTACTTCAGGATATAATGATTATTTAAAAATACGTGTATGTCTGTTTTTTGTGAAATAAGTCTTAAAAGGTTAGTAAAATACTGAAGAATTCTCAAAAAAGAAAAAAAAAGAAATAAGATGCTCTTGGATATACCATATGTTATAAAGAAAATAAATTATTCTCCTACCTTCTCCTATCTTTTAATTAACGATGTACATTGGGCAAATCTACTGCAAAAGATCTCTTTAAAGTGTTAAAAAGCAAAGATGTCGCTTTAAGGACTAAGGTGTGCCTGACCCAAGCCATGGTGCTTTCAATTGCCTTATATACATATAAAATCTGGACAATGAGTAAGAAAAACCAAAGAAGAATTGATGCATTTGAATTATGGTGTTGGTGAAGAATATTGAATATACCATGGACTGTCAGAAGAACAAACAAATCTGTCTTGGCAGAAGTACAGCCAGAATGCTCATTGGAAGCAAGGATGGTAAAACTTAATCTTACATATTTTGGACATGTTATCAGGAGGGACCAGTCCTGGGAGAAGGACATCATACTTGGTAAAGTATAGGGTCAATGAAAAAGAGGAATACCCTCAATGAGATGGACTGACACAGTGGCTGCAACAATGGGCTCAAACATAACAGTGATTGTGAGGATGGCACAGGACCGGGTTGTGTTTCCTTCTGTTGTACGTAGGGTTGCTATGAGTCGGAAGCAACTCGTCGGCACCTACCACACCCACCTTTTAGTTAATTGACTTATTTCTTTATGCAGTGTGAGACTTTGCCCAATGTGATGAGGTATAGCACATTTGAGGAGGCTGCTGAAATATTTAATTCTTTTATGACAGTTGAGGTTAAAAAAAAAATCAAGGAAGAACTGATGCATTTGAATTATGTCATTGGTGAAGAATATTGAATATATCATAGACTGCCAGGAGAATGAACAAATCTGTCTTGGAAGAAGTACAGCCAGAATTCTCC
>NW_004443947.1:15308969-15344129 GCF_000243295.1 Trichechus manatus latirostris | reverse complement strand
TGTTATGTTTGAGCCCATTGTTGCAGCCACTGTGTCAGTCCATCTCATTGAGGGTATTCCTCTTTTTCATTGACCCTATACTTTACCAAGTATGATGTCCTTCTCCCAGGACAGCAACTTATTTATCCTCAACAAATGCAGTCATTGTTATTCTTGTGAGAATCTATTTTATAAGTTATCTCTACCATATTAATGTACTGTTAGGATTTCTGGAGTGACTATTTCAAAATATTCAAAGAAATATTTCTTCCTACAGAGAGAGCACATTTTTGTGGAAAGAGACTGACATGACATTTTTATATTTTAGCATTATATCATGCATTAGAAAACTATGGAAATCCCTGCATAATTTTAAATAGTGCATGTCAAACTTATCACCTGAGAAGAAGAAACTAACCAAACATGTGGGAAAATATCAGAACTTGAATCTCAAGTTGATAGAAATTATAAAGGCACCACAAATGTTGACAGTTCAAAGAGAAAATAAAGTGAGTAATTATATAATCTAAATAAACTTTTTCAATACATACATATATTAGCAGCAATGCAAATTTATTGTCATATATTATCGAAAATAACAGAGAAATCTCAAATATAATGGAAAGTTACAAAATAAGTATGTATTCTACCATTATATATTTATAGGATTTTGGAAAAAAGTAAAATTATGGAGCTGTATTTCTAAAAATACATTTGGATATGAATATTAATCACTTTTTAAAATAGTATCAACTTCAGTAGCAATTATAAAGAAATATAAATTAACTCATATATCCTCAAAACAACCTATGAGATAGGAACTATAGTGGTACCAATTATTATAATAATATAACAGATGAGGAAACTGAGTAACAGAGAAGGTAAAATACCCAACTCAACATCTCAAAGATAGCTTGTGGTAGAGCTGGAATATGAACCCAGGCATATAGTTCTAGATTGTACACTCTTAATGTTCTATTATATAGCTTCTTTCCACAAGTCACTGCTTTAATCTGCAATGAACCATAGATTCTAATTCTCCATGATATTAATTGTTGTTGTTATTAGGTGCCATCGAGTCATTTCCAACCCATAGCAACTCTATGTATAACAGAACGCAACACTGCCCAGTCCTGCACCATCCTTACAATTGTTGCTATGTTTGAGCCCATTGTTGCAGACACTGTGTCAATCCATCTCCTTGAAGTTCTTCCTGTTTTTTGCTGACCCTCTACTTCACCAAGCATGATGTCCAAGTCTTGCCATCCTTGATTCTAGGGAGAATTCTGGCTGTACTTCTTCCAAGACAGATTTGTTCATTCTCCTGGCAGTCTATGATATATTCAATATTCTTCACCAATGACATAATTCAAATGCATCAGTTCTTCTTTGATTTTCCTCATTCTTTGCCCAGCTTTCACATGTATATGAGGTGATTGAAAATATTACGGCTTGGATCAGGCACACCTTAGTCCTCAGAGTGACATCTTTGTTTTTGAACACTTTAAAGAGGTTTTTTGCAGCAGATTTGCCCAAAGCAATACATCATTTGATTTATTGACTGCTGCTTCAATGGGCATTGATTGTGGATCCAAGTCAAATGAAATCCTTGACAACTTCAGTCTTTTCTCCATTTATCATGATGTTGCTTATAGGTCCAGTTGTGAGGATTTTTGTTTTCTTTATGTTGAGGTGTAATCCACACTGAAGGCTGTAGTCTCTGATCTCCATCAGTAAGTGCTTCAAGTCATCTTCACTTTCAGCAAGCATGGTTGTGTCATCTGCATATCACAATTTGTTAATGAGTGTTCCTTCAATCCTGATGCCACATTCTTCTTCATATAGTCCAGGTTCTCTGATTATTTGCTCAGTATACAGACTGAATAAGTATGGTGAAAGGATACAACCCTAATACACATATTTCCTGATTTTAAACCATGAAATATCCCCTTGTTCTTTTTGAATTACTGTTTCTTGGTCTACGTACAGAGCAAGATTAAGTGTTCTGGAATTCCCATTCTTCTCAATGTTATCCGTAATTTTTTATGATCCACACAGTTAAATGCCTTTGCATAGTCAATAAAACACAGGTAAACATCTTTCTGGTATTCTCTGCTTTCAGCCAAGTTCCATCTGACATCAGCAATGATATCCCTCGTTTCATATTCTCTTCTGAATTTGACTTGAATTTCTGACAGTTCCTTGTCACTGTACTGCTGCAGCTGTTTTTGAAAGATCTTCAGGGAAATTTTACCTGTGTGTGATATTAATATTGTTCGATAATTTCTGCATTCTGTTGGATCATCTTCCTTTGGAATCGGCACCTTTCTTTGGAATAGGCGGTCTAATAAAGGGAACTGCGGTCATATAAGCTTATGAAATGCAACATTCTCCAATCCCATTTGGAAATTCCCATTTCGAATGTGTATCAATTTTTCCAAATTTTTTTGATGCAGTACATTTTAAAAGTGCTTGATTCTGTCCAAAAATGATCAACCTAATTAAAGGAATTGACTAAAGAATCTGAACATTTACTCAAGAGAAAGAAACGGATACGTCATTCAATTCATGGTAGCATTCATTTTTTTTGCTCTTTAGGCTGATATGCTGTGGCTCAGTCAACAAGCACAATTACCCTTAACCTGAGGACATATATTAATAAGAATCCATTTAGTTCAGGTTTTAGATACTCTTCTGCATGTGTCTGTGAAAAGAAATGTGGACACAAATAAGGGAGATATTGAAACTATAGAAATAATCATGACATATTCATAGTTATTGGGGATTTTATAAGGGAAAAGAGAAAATGATGAGTCTTGCCAAGCATCAGTGTATCTGACTCTTCAGCCAATGAGCTCATTCTAAACTGTGCTATCAGTGGCATATTCACAGTTATGCCTCTGATTTTTTCATTCTTCCCATAAGTTTTGGTATTTTTATTAAGGTAGCTCAGTGAATTATGGCCACATAAATTATGGTCAGATTTGTGTAACAAAGTGAATTAAGAAAAATGGCAATAAGTTTAGTATTGGCAAAATAGAAGAGTGTTAAATTAAACTTCTAGGTCAGGGGTACTTAACCTGTGATCCAAAGATGTTTCAAAATAGTGTAGTGCGTGAATGTGTATTTGTGTGCATGCGCATGGGTTGCATGTACATACATTTGTGAGTGTGCATGATTGCATGCATGTGTGTTTGTGGTACATGCTGTTTTCCAGAAAGAGAGTTAATAGCTTTCATGAGATTTTTCTGATGTCCATAATTTCCAAAATGTTTCCTATTCCACATATTTAAAGAGAAAAGATGGTCTGTGAACTTGAATTAGGTGGATGACTTGGCAACATGAACACGTGTTGGTGGTAGTTCATGTGCTGAAAACTTAATGATCAGAGGACTGAAGCCTAAATTTCCTACTGTCCTTATATAGAAGAAATTGATTTTTGCTTGAATAAAGATCAAACCCTCCTTTCGCACGACAGCCTAAGTTCTGTAGTGGGTAAAGAGAATCAGTAAAAACACCTTCCTTTAAAATATGATAAAGTTTTCAATAAATTAGCTACTTTATTAGACTCACCGTGTCATTCACAATGTAATAGCAGAGTTGTATGTCCCCACCAATATTTCACAGTTTTATTTTGAAAAAGGATTTTCTCTAGTATTCTGCCAATTTTGTATGATTTACTGCTCCATGCTCAATTCTGAAATATCCATCCCCATCTCAGCTATTCTATTCTTGGCTCCAGGAAAGATTTTGCTTCAGGTTTTATTTATTCAGAGCCTGTTAATGTTGTAATTTTTATATCACTGTCATGTCATTTTGCCACTAATGTCATATATCTGATAAAAGAGCACAAGGAGAGAAACTGTGTTCTTATTAATTAGAGAGGTCTGATAAATAGATTATCTTATTTAGTAAGTGAGCCCTTGACAAGCAGGTGGATGCAGATGGGCATATTAATGCTGGTTTCTTAATTTACTGGTTAGTGTTAACACAAGTTTTTGCTTTTTTGTAGATTTCTGGACATCTGCCTGAAACTTGCCTTAATAATAATAGTTAAAAGTTATCAGATGCCCACTATAAATTATCTTAAATGCTATATTAATAGGAATTTTTTTTTTATTTAATCCTTACATCAACCTATGAAGGGAGTGCTGTTAGTTGTTATTGTAGTTAGTTGCTGTCCGGTCAGCTCCGACTCATGGAGACTTCATGGAGAAAGAAATGTTGCCCAGTCTTGTGCCAGCTTCATAATCAGTGATATGTTTGAGTTCATTGTGTTGGCTACTGTATCAGTCTAGCTCATTGAGGGTTTTTGTTGTCCCTCTACTTTACAAACCATGATGTCTTTTTCTAGCAATTAGTCTTTCTTGATGACGTGTCCAAAGTAAGCAAGAAAGTCTCACCATCCTTGATTCTAAGGAGGATTCTGGTTGTATTTCTGGTAAGACTGATTTATTTTTCTGTCAGTCCACAGTATATTCACTATTCTTTGCCAACACTGCTTTTCAAATGCATCAATTCTTCTTCTGTCTTCCTTTTTAACTATCCAATATTTGCATGCATATGAGACAATTGAAAAGACCATAGTTTGGATCAGGTACACCTTAGTCATCAAAGAGACATCTTTGCTTTTTAAAACTTTAAAGAGGTCTTCTGCAGCAGATTTGCACAATGCAATATGTTGTTTGATTTCTTGATTGCTGCTTCATTGACATTGATTGTTGATCCAAATAGAATAAAATCATTAACACCTTTGTTTTTTTTCTTCGTTTATTGGTTCACTTGTGAGGATTTTCGTATCTTCACGTTTAGGTGCAATCCATACTGAAGGATGTAGTCTGTACCTTCCTCAGGAAGTGCTTCCAGTCATCTTCATTGTGACAAGCAAGGTTGTGTCATCCGAATACTGCAGGTTATCCAATTCTAATACTGCATTCTTATTCACATAGTCTGGCTTCTCAGATTATTTGTTCAACATACAGACTGACTAAGTAAGATGAAAGGAGACAACCCTGCCAAACACTTTTTCCAATTTTGAACCCCATAATATCTCCTTACTCTCTTTAAATGACTACTTTTCAATCCATGTACCGGTTCCACATGAGTATAATAAAGTGTTCTGGAATTCCCATTCTTGCAATGTTACTCAGAATTTGTTATGACCCAACAGTTTAATGCCTTTGTGTCATCAGTAAAACACAGATTAATTTCCTTGTGGTATTCTCTGCTTTCAGTCAAGATCCATCTGCCATCCACAACAATATCCTTTGTTCTACATCCTCTGAATAAGATCCTAATGGCTGTGTACTAGCATTAAGATGTATCTACAATACATGGCTTATGGAAATCTGCAACAATTTCAACTCTGAGGTGTATGAGTAGGAGGCCCTAGCTTATGTGCTTCCTTTCACTGCCTCACGTTCAATAATAGTGCTAAAATTAACTGTGCTAACTTGGGTGGGTCAGTCACTTACTTATCTGAGCTTTATGGGTTTTTCTGTTAAATTGGGAATATGAACAAAATGCTATCTACTTTCAGTCTCTGATATAGGGAGATTTATTAAGTATAAGTCATAGTCACAGTCAGCAGCACCCTTAAACGAATTTCTAGGACAGAAAGCCAGAAAAGGTGATGATTCCCTTTGCCCAAGTGCCGAGCTCTACTGATCACTAGCTTAGGTTTAAGGTGGTTTCCTTGTGATTTAGCATTTTGTACATTTCTAATCTGTTATTTATTAAATGGTTCCATTTTAAGTTTTGAAACTTTAAAGTTTTAAAATTTTCATCCAAACTTTATCAGAAAAGGCTATTTATACGTATTTTAGAAAATCTTACAGAGGGAAGAAGCTGTATTTTCATTACCATTGGCATCAGTCACTTTCTTATTTTTTATTTTTTGCTTTGCTTATTACCAGTGCACTTCTTAGAAATCTCTCAACTCAACAAAGCCAAAAACAAGAACACAAACAAACACCTTTTTTTTATTATTATTATTTTACATGAGTTCCCTTTTATTCCCTTAATTTATTCAGGCATGCACATACGATGGATAGAAAAATTCTCAGGTAAATACTTATCATTCTGAGTTTTCTTCTATGATAACTAATATCTCAACAATTTCTCACAGATTCAGCTAATTACTACAGATTTGGTTGCAACCCAAGTCACTTTAGTACCTTACAAAAAGTGAGATGCTTCAGGCAAGATTATCAGCAAGAGAATAAATGAATTAGCAAGCATTAATAAACCTGGAGAACAACAGTATTAAATGTTTTATGCATCATTTGCATATATGCCACTGTAGAAAACTGAATGAACAGCTTTTTGGTTATGAATACTGGAAGTGATTTTTTAAAACATTGTTTAGCATTTCTTTTTGTGACAAACTTATCACAATAAACATTTTCTGATGGCAAATGCCTGGTAGACATTCTCTCTCTTAAAGCTTTGCAGAGGGTGTAAAAACTCAAGTCACTCACCCTTGCTATCCACCTTCTCTCTCTCATGATGAACCATTCGTCCATTAAGCATTGAATGCCAACTCTGTGCCAGGCAATGTGCTCATACTTAGAGTTACCACAGTGAAACAGAATCATATCAAGTGTTCTAGAAATTCATCCAGTCCACTATTGATTCTAGGGTAGTTTATAGCATTCAAATTTTATTAGATTCTTGGTCTATGAATAATAGAATAATATTGATAATCTTCTTAACAGCAAGAATTTACCGCACAGCCACCATGGGGTTAAGGCTCTGCATTTTCAATATCAATAGCATAATTCCTACCCTCAGCATGGGCACTCTATGTGTTTACATGTGGATTTTCTGCTCCCACATGTTCCCGTGGATAGAGGAGAGGGGAGGAATAGTAATGAAAGATATTTTTTTGTGTGTCTAATGTGTGCCTAGTGGAGCCCTGGTGGCACAGCGGTTATGAAGTCAGCTGCTAACCAAAAGGTCAGCAGTTCAAATTCACCAGCCACTCTTTGGAAACCCTATGGGGTAGTTCTACTCTGTCCTATAGGGTTGCTATAAGTTAGAATCGGCTCGATGGCAACAGGTTTGATTTTTCGGTTTGGTAACATGTGCCCGAAAAAGAAAGGCCTGGTGATCTACTTCCAAAAAATCAGCCAGTGAAAACCCTATGCATTGCAACAGTTTGATCCCATTGTATATGGTGTTACCATGAGTCCGGGTCTGACTCTATGGTAGCCAACAACAATAACAAGAGGTACTAGAAATTCTTTAGATTTAAAATGAAGTAAACATGATCTTTTAAAAATTTCTTCTCATCTAGAGGAGGAGGAACTAACATTTATTGTGTTCTTTCTGTGTTTTAGGGCTTTTATATAATAACACTCAACATGTACTGAGAAGTAACTATATGCTTTTATAGACTGTTTTTACATAGATAATTTTCTCTAATCTTTTACATGATTTGTTTCAATCATTTACATAGATTGTTTTATCAAATCATCTTTAAAATATCTATGAGATGGATACCATGCTTGTCCCCATTTTATAGATGAGGAAATCTAGGCACAGAAAGATTCATGTGGAACATCTAGGCACATGAAGAGATAACCCATGAAACTAATGAAATTTAAAATTCAGAAACACTCACTTTTACAGGTCCTTCCAAGGATTTGTACTTCATTCCTATTTGCAGTGTTTAATTCTTTATATTAAAAAAAAAAGAAGCAAAAAAAAAAAATACTAAAAGGTCTATTACTTTTAGAACCTAGGCAATTGAACCCAATAAAATTTCAACTTCCAGTTAATAATAATATAAACCTACCTGCATCTTCCACCACCTTTCCCGTCTTCCTTCCTCTGACCACACAGGGGATCTATCCCCTGGAAACAAAGGCCAGTGTGTCCACTTGTCCTCTAAAGCCTGTTTTCTCACCACTTCTCCAGAACTGTGATCTGTCAGTTATATTTATTTCCTTTCTGTTTCTCTCTCTCTCCCATCACTATTTTCAATCTCTCTACTATATTAGTCCCATTATCATCCAAACATGTTCTAGTTTCATCACTAAAAAAGAGTGAAAAGAAGGAAGAAATGAAAAAAAAAAATTACAAGCCTCTTCATTTCCATTCCAGGGAAACACATACCTCCCTACTGCTTTTCCCAGACAGTAAAGATCTATCTTCACTACATCTGTCTTCACTTGCCCTGGTGTGTTTTCACACATTCATTCTTTCATTTATTCAAACAAATATTTGTTAATATCTGCTGGGTGGCAGGCATTGTGCTGAATGGTGAGATTACAACAAAGAACAGCACAGACGATGTCAATGTCTTTATGAACTTACATTCTATGCAATTTTCATCTTCCATCAATCTTCAATTCAGCTCAATTTGGGTTCTGCCTACGATGTTCCAGTCAATCTTCTCTTTCTAGGTGTCATGGTTAAGACTGTGTGTCAACTTGGCTGGACCATGATTCTCAGTGTTTTTGCAGTCATATGATGTTGTGATCACTTCCCTGTCAGATTTGATACATGATCACCCGCATTATGGGATCTGCTGTGAGTAACCAATCAGTTGAAGGGGAGTTTCCCTTGGCATGTAGCCTGCATTGAGTGTGGGCAGACATTCAGGCAGGAGCTCCTGGGCTTTTGCTCATTCTGGATCCTACAGCTGGCTCTTGTTCATCTGACCTCTGGTTCTTGGGACTTGAGCTAGCAGCTTACCTGTGGTCTTGCCTGCTGATCTTGGGATTCGTCGATCTTCACAGCCTGTAAGCAACAACCATGCTCTCCAGCCTGCTGATCTTGCGTTTGCCACCCCCTGCAGCTATGTGAACCAGAAGAAGCCTCTTTCCTGACCAGTGGACTTGGGAACATTACAGCCTCTGCAACCACGTGACCCATTTCCTTGATATAAATCTCTCTCTCTCTCTGTCTCTCGTGTCTCTCATATATATATGTTTTACTGGTTTTGCTTCTCTAGAGAACCCAGCCTAAGATACTAGGTCACCAGTGGCTTAAAAGTTGCTAAATCCAATGACATATTTTAATTCTCAAATTTCTTGATTGATATCAAACAGCAATTGACACAATTGGCTTTCCATACCTTCTTGAAACATTCTATTCTCTTTGCATCCAATTACCTCAAATACTATGCCATGCCTACTCTGCTTTACCAGAAAATAGTTTTGGCTTTTCATTAACAAGGTATCTCATAGTACACAAAAGGCTTTATCCAACACCAAGGTTAATTACCTTCAAGAAAGGATACAAAACAAACAACATTACATGTCTAGCATCAACATAGTGGAGGTTGCATGATCCCCAGAATTGTGTCTAATATTCTCTAAGCAGTAAATATAGAGATTCCTGTGGTCATAATGGATGAGGCGGAGTGGCTATGGAGTTTTCCTAGGGATCTCTATTTATTGATCCCATTTTATAGACAAAATAAGTAAGCATTTGAGAGAAACAAATAACTTGCCTAATCTTGCCCAATTATATACAGACACAAAATTTGAACACAATTCTCTTTGATGGCATAAGCTAAGATCTTTCAAACATACTTTATGAATGTAGCTGAATCACAATATATAGGATGGGCAAGTTCTTATGGAGACAAAAAGAATCATAAAGGTAAGTATTATGAAGCATGGCCCCAACGGATGGAGAAAAGCAAAAAATCTGTAAAAGAAAACTCTAGGTAGAAACTGTATAATATTTGTGCCTGGAGAGGACTGAAAACCCACAACAGGAGTGTGATGGATTTACTTGTGTCCCCCAAAAAATTATGTTGAAGTATTAACCCCTGTACTTGTAAATATGATCTTGTTTAAAAATAGGGGTTTTCTTTTCTTATGTTAATGAGGTCATAACAGTGTAGGGTGGGTCCTAAACCTAATCACTTCTGAATGGTACCTTATGAAAACAGCAGAATAGACACAGAGACACGGAAACAGGGGGAGAACAGAGGACATGCCTACAAGCAAAGGAACACCAAGGATTATGGCAGAAACCAGAAACTAGCTGAGAGGCTCACAGAAGGGACTGACCGGCACAAGACCCTGATTTAGATTTTTAGCATCTATGTCTTAGTCACCTTGTGCTCCCGTAACACAAATACCACAAGTAGGTGGCTCTAAAGAACAGAATTTATTTTCTGACAGTTCTGAACACTAGAAGTAATTAGATTTAGTATCAACCCTACACTAATATGGCCTCAACTGATTGATTGAATTACATTGGATTGTGTTATGGAATGTGATTACATTACATTATTACAGGTGGTCCCTGACTTACAACAGAGTTCAGTTCTGAGGACTCCATCATAAGTCAGTTCTAATGTAAATTGGTTCTAATGTAAGTCAAATGCTTCATTTTTTAAAATTTAGTTTTAATTATTATTGCCTTTTATTATCAATGTCTTTATAAATCCTATTTTTATTTCTCTTTGTGTATTGGAAACATTACATATAAGCTTACAGATTTAATACATACATACATAAAAAGCTACACAAATCATAAAAATTTACTCCAACGATGATGAAGAGTTGGATGATGTTGGCATTTTGTCAGTTCAAGTAGTAACTCTGCTTATGGAAGGTTCTGGATCATCTGGATTATCCCTGGGAATGGGGATGGCATTTCTAGTCAGAAAATTAGTGAGAGTTCTATGTATGGTCCTTTTCTTTTTTTCTTCATATATTTCATGGTAACATCTCACTGCTTCCTGAATCTTCCTATCAACTTTAACAAAGAGATCAGCATTTGGGTCCATATTTTCAGGCTACTGAAGCCCCGATTTCATTTAGAAACAACTCTAGCTAATATTTTCACTGTAAAAATGTTTGGCAACTTTTTATCCTTCCTTTTCCTCGTTATTTCTTTCTTCTTCAGCATTTCTTTGCTCTGCAAAATCCATTAAGTCCTGATCTGTCAATTCCCCTTCTTCATGTTCTACAAGCTATACTACGTCGGCAATACCAAGCTCTAAATTCAGAGTTCTTGCTATATGGACAATTTTTCCACCGATCTCTTCTATCAGATTATCCCAATCAAATGCTTTGAGCATGTTCGCATAACTCAGCAATTTTTTCCATATCCCTTGCATGCATTTTCCCATAACTTCCTTCCAGGAAGATGCAATGTTCCAGACACACTGATGGTCTTAAGTGTGGTTAGTTGTAACTTGAATATGTCATAAATTGGGGACTATATGAACACTACAGTAGATTACATTATGAAAGATTATCTGCTCCATCCAAGGCCATCTGATCTAATGGCATGTAACTACTTCAGGACAGCAACTAGACTAGTAGTTGGCCAAAAAAAAAAAAACTGGGACCCATAGCCTCGCCAAGTTGACACATAAAGTTAACCACCACACTCCAGAACTGTTAGAAAATAAATTTCTGTTCTTTAAAGCCACCCACTTGTGTTATTTTTTGTTATGGCAGCAGTAGGTAACTAAAATAAGGAGTATTAATAGATTAACTGAAATCTTCTCTAGCGTGCCTCTGTTCCCACAAAATGGAAGAGGCATTTTAAAGATTCCATTAAAGACACCTCAGCTGATTGAACTGTTGCTAAATTGTTTTGAGTTTCACCATCATTTTCTGTATAATCAGATTCATAGTGCTTATTCTAAGCACTTATAAACTCTTGCTATTTTTCTTCTAAAATATTAGATTCTTTTGCTGTTTTAGAAGTATTTTTAAAGGAGGATTTTTTCCTACTCTCCTTTAGCTGAATTTAAGTTTATTTGAAATTTTGCATGATTTAGTGTCCTGCAGAGAGCTTCGTTGTGTTTTTTTCTCCCTTTAATTTTAACTTGAACATCTTCGTGACAGTTTGATAGAATTTGTTTTAAAGTTATTGCTGACCTTGAATTAAGTGGGAGCCAATATATCTCCATGCAGGTGTAGGCTTCAATTTATGGCAAATATGTTTGTCTTTACAGTCATGCATAATTTCCAAATTCCAGAAATTACTTCTGTTTTATAGCTGTACTTTCCAAACCCATTGTAAGGAGAGCTCTGTCAGCATTTCTATTACATTCTTTACTTTACAGAGGTCTATAACACCGTCATAAAACTCATTCCAGGATTAGTTTTGGCAGATAAAATCTCATCTGGGGAAGGAAGATGTTGTGTTTTCCAACAAGGTAAAAAGAATATACAGGCTTGTCTGTTCTCATACAATTGTAGGTCAGAGTCCTTTCTTTTTTGCTATGAAACTTCTTTCTCTAAAAAAGGATGTTTTAATTAGCTTTTATATATTTGTGTATCAGAAGCTCTACTTTCTCCTCAAAAGGGAAAACTGAATGGTGATTGAGAGCTTGAATTTCAGAGTTCAACAGACCTGAGTTAAAATCCCTACTCTACCCCTTAGTGGAGCCCTGGTGGCACAGTGGTTAAGAGTGGAGGTTGCTAACAAAAAGGTCAGCAGTTCAAATCCAGCAGCCACTCCTTGGAAACCCCATAGGGCAATTCTACTCTATCCTATAGGGTCGCTATGAGTTGGAATCGACTCCATGGCAATGGGTTTGGTTTGGGTTCAAGTTACCCCTTAATAGGTATATGGGTAAGCTATTTGCCTTCTTATACTGAGTTCTCAGTCTTGAGGGTAAAACACTATGATAAGGATAAGATATATATAAAGAACTTATAATATGCAGAATAGTGGTATCTAGGGTTGCTATGAGTTGGAATTGACTCTAAGCAATGGGTTTGGTTTTTGCTTTTTTTTTTTTTTTAATAGAGGTATAAAGGAGTCCCTGAGTGGTACAAATGGTTAATGCACTCTGTTGCTAGCTGAAAGATTAGAGGTTTGAGTCCACTAATAGTTTCCTCAGAAGAAAAGCCTGAAGATCTACTTCCAAAGAATCAGCCACTGAAAACTCTATGGAGTGCAGTTCTACTCTGACACATGTGGGATTGCCATGAGTTGGAGTTGCCATGAGTCAGAGTCTACTGGAAGGCATCTGGTGGTAATAGTTCTACTTAGTAACTTACTGAGCTTCTTAAGCAGGTGAATGTCTCTCATCAATAAATTAGACGTGTTTCTTCATTTACTCATTCAGTATTGATTGAGTCTCAGGCTGGATACTAAAGAGACAAAGGCAACAAAACATGACCCCTGCTCTTATGGGATATGTTGTTGAGTAGAAGAGTCAGACTTGTAAGGATATGATTAAAGCACAGAATATTTAGTGCTTCCCTAAAGGCTTGTACAGCTCAGAGTAAAGAAACCTTACTCAGACTAGGTCCTCAGTGAAGGTTTTTCAGGTAATAGGTGGAATAATAAAGATTTCTGTATTGAAGGCTAAAGGATGATTGTTAGCTAGTTAGATAAACATCCTTAAGTCATGGGAGCAGCATGTGCAAAACAAGAAGAAAAACATGGCATAGACTGAAAACTAGAATATGACTGGAGTTAAGAATATAGGGGAATGGGAATTTCCCACCTCATAAAATACCCTGTAAAAACAGTCATTTGCAGAACACGTCATCTTTTTTTTTTTTTCCATTTCAAGGTATCATACAGGTCTCTGCCTGCCAAAAGCATACATTATCAGTGGGAAAGCAACTTCCCAATAAACACCAGAGGTGGAAAATATAGGTGAGCAACCATATATCACAACAGTCGTGAAAAGTATTTCTTGTGTGCCATGTAGTCCTCTATTTATGTTTACACCTTTATTTTGGTGGAGTATATTCTCTCGTAGCTTTCTGTAATAAATAAGTGTACTGGAGGTATTTTGTAAAGACCTTGAATGACTCCAAATGGTTTCATTCTACTGTCTCCCTTGATATAGCATTTAGCTGAGTATAGTATTTTGAGTTGGAGATTATTTTCCTTCAAAATTTTGAGGCAACTGATCCATTGTTTTCTAGTGTTTAATGGTGCTGCTGAAGCTCTTCTGATTTATAATTCTTTGCATGGGAACAATACTTTTCTCCTTGAAGATTTTGGAATATTCTCTTTGCTTCTGGAGTTTCACCTATTTTTAGTAGTTGCTTTAGATTACTGGTTGGCACTTTTAATCTAGAAACTCATCTCCTTCAGTGGTAGAAAAATTTTCAAAACATTTAATTGGTTAATTTTTCCCCCCCTTTTTTTTAATCCATTTTTGGAATTTCTCTTATTCAGATGTGAAATAATATTGTTTTATGTTCTAATTTTAAGACCCTTTATTTCTCGTTTTCCATTATTTTGTCCTTTTCTTCTGTTCTCTGGACTATTTTCTTAACTTTACCTTTCAGTCCTTCTATTTGTTTTTTGTTTTGTTTCTTTCAATTTCTTCCATTTTATTTTTAATTACCAAAAACCATTTTTATTCTCTAAATATTTCTTCCAAAATTACATCCCCAAAATTTTATGTGAATATATATACTCTCATATCAACTTGAAGGTATTGATGATAGTTTTCTTTTCCTTTCTGCATAGTTTCTATTTCATCCATATTTTGAGTTTTGTCTCTATCTTCCATATCAGAGGCTTTCTTCATATATCTCTGAAGCCTGGGATGTCTGCTCATGGTTAAGATGAAGAATGTAAACAGATGATTTAAAGCAGTAAATACTTAGGTAGTATTTGTTGATTTGGGGCTTCACTGTATGCTTAACTTGGTAAACCATGTTTTTGGAATTTCATTTGTCAGTATCTTTGGTATTTTCTCATAGACAAGCCTGGTTATCTACAGGGAAAAATATCTGAAACTACTACTAAAAAGTAGAAGTCTGAGTGCTAACATTTTAGAAGTGAACTCTCTGGAAAATATCTTGGGATTCTCAGAGTCAAGCAGTCCATATGAATATAGTCACCAGTTTAAGGTTTAAATCAGGTTGTTTTCCAGATTTTCCACTTCCAGTTTTGGAGTCTTTTGTCTAGATTTGGTAAGTCTATTTTTCCTCATCCATTATACTCCCAACTTCAGCAATGTTGTTGTTGGTTTCTTTTCTTTAGTTCTCCCCACTCTGTGCCTTTATATCTAAATAGCAAACAAACAAAAGTTATTTTGTAGTTTTAGTGGTGTTTGGAAAGAAGAAATTCGTATGCATCTATTCAATCTGCACTCTTAACTTAAAACCAATTATCTCTTGAATCTGTATCTTTTCTGTTTTCCCTCCAACACTCAGGATGCACTCATTGAGGTTACTAATGAATCTGCATTAACTGCATATACTCCAGTGGTCCTTTTCAGTCTGCATCCGCCAATAGTTACGCTTCCTTCTTCAGATCTATGGATAAAGGTCACCTTCTCAAGAAAGCTCATCCGTGCACATGCTATCTATAATTGTAGCTCTCACTACCCACCCCTCATTCCATATTTCCTTCTTTGCCTTCACCTTTTATTACATATTAACATATTACATAATACATTTATTTTAGTAATTGCTATGTTGTAAAATCCATTTTAGTAAGAATTTTTATCTATTTTTCTCACTGATATACCTTTATTCCTTACAATATGATCTAGCACAGGGTAGGCACTTGCTAAATATAGGTTGAGTGAATAATTGAATGAGGAAGAGTTTAAGGTAGATTAGTTTCATCATCATTTTGCAATTGAGAAAATTAAAGCTCAGGATTAAGTGACTTTCTCAAGGTCTTGAAATTCCTAAATGCATGAAGCACAATTTAATTCAGATCTCTCTGGCTTCATTACCTATGTTCTATCTAAAGAATAAACTGCAACTGAAAAGTAAGTAAGATAAAGATTAGAAATTGTCTGGTGAACTAAAGAACAAAGAAATTATCTATTGGCCTTGTAAACAGCAATGCCAGGAAAGTAATGGGATAAAGCCATAATTTAATAGGTTTAGGAATAAATGGAGATAAGTTTAGCTACTTTTTCAAGGAACCTGGCCATACAGAAGAGAAGAAGGGTGTCTAGCAAGATATGTTTTTAAGATGGGAGAATCATGAGTGTATTGACATCCAAGGGATAATGATAGCCAGTGAGAGCAAATAAGTTGCTAAGAGGGGTTGTTGAGAAATTGATGAAGCAAAACCATTGAGCTGGTGAGAGTGAATGTCACAGGAAGCATAGAAAGAACATAGGAAGAGATGTCTATCTTCTTAATATCCATGATAAGTAGTATTATATTCAAACCAAAAAATCAAGCCCACTGCCGTCAAGTCAATTCTGACTCATAGCGATCCTATAGGACACAGTAGAACTGCCCCATAGGGTGTCCAAGGCTGTAAGTCTTCACAGAAGCAGACTGCCACATCTTTGTCCCATGGGGCTACTTGTGGTTTCAAACTATTAACCATTTGGTTAGCAGCTGAGGATTTTAACTACTGTGCCATTGGGGCTCCTTAGCATTATATACATTCCCTTATTCGTTTAATAAGTATATATTGAGTTATAAATTCCTAGGCACTGTTACAGTTCCTGAATATATAGTGGTTGTTATGTCACTTTGAGGACTAAGGTGCACCTGACCAAGCCATGGTATTTCCTGTTGCCTCATATGACTGCAAAAGCTGTGCAATGAATAAGGAAGACCCAAGAAGAAGTGATGCCTTCGAATTATGATGTTGGCAAAGAATATTGAATATACCGTGAACTGCCAGAAGAATGAACAAATCTGTCTTGGAAGAAGTATAACCAGAATGCTTCTTAGAAGTAAGGATGGTGAGACTATGTCTCACATACTTTGGACCTGTTATCAGGAGGAATCAGTCTCTGGAGAAAGACATCATGCTTGGTAAAGTAGAGGGTCAGCGAAGAAGAGGAAGACCCTCAACTAGATGGATTGACACAGTGGCTGCAACAATGGGCCCAAACATAGCAACAATTGTAAGGATGGTGCAGGACTGGGCAGTGTTTCCTTCTTTTGTACATAGGGTCGCTATGAGTCAGAATCGACTCAACAGTACCTAACAACAAAAACATGGATTAAATTGTGTCCCCTTGAAAGATATGCTGAAGTCCTAATCCCTAGTACCTATAAATGTGACCTTGTTTGAAAATAGTCTTCAAAGATGTTATCTGTTAATTTAACGTGAGGTCATGCTGGGGCAGTGTGGGTCCTAATCCTACCTAAGTGGTGTTTTTATAAAAGAAAAGAAGAAACACAGAGAGACAGACAGAGTGAATATGGCTGTGTAAAGATGGAATTAGAGTTATGCTGCAGCTGCAAACCATGGAATACCTGGGGTTACCAAAACCTGGGAGAGACAAGAAGGAATAGTCCAGTACAACATGGCCCAGTAGACATGTTGATTTGGACTTCTAGCCTCTAAAACAGTAAGACAACAAACTTCCATTCTTGCAAGTCATCCCATCTGTGGTGCTTTGTTAAGGCAGCCCAGGAAACAAGTACATTGGTGAATAATAATGATGAATAATCTTGTTTAGCTCTATGCATTATCTCATCCTATCCTCCCAACAACCTCGTGTGGTAGATGCTATTACTATCTTCACTTTTCACAAAGGAGGAGTCTGAATCTAAGAGAAGTGAAGGGGCTTGCCCAAAGAAACACACCTAGGAAGTGTTGAGATCTGGATTTAAGCCATAGCAGGGTGATTTACAACCCATGTGCTTGATCTCTTTTCTCTGCTACTTAAAAAGACAAAACATATATTCTGGTGAGGGAGACAGAAAGAAACAAAGATTATTATACATTCTACAAAGACAATTACTTTGGGTGATCAGAGAAAGCTTCTCTGATAAGGCAGTGTTTAGGCTAAAATCTGGAATATTATAAGAGTCTGGTCATTAAAAGAGTTGTGGAAAGAACATTTTAGACCCATGGGAGAGCAAGTGAAAAGACCATATGTGGACTTAAGTTTTGTATAAGTGAGAACAGAAAGAAGACTAGTAGCTAGTGTCTAGAGAATAGGCAGTAAAGATAAAAAATGGTGGGAGCTCAAATCATTTGAAAGTGGTAGATCAGTGGGACTTTTGGAGGCTGCAGAGTTAGATTTTATCTTAGGTTCAATGAAATTCTATCAGAGAGTTTTGAAGTGTGGGATTAATATGACATAATTTATGTTTTTGAAAGATTACCCTGATTTTAGAGAGATTGAGTGGACTGATTTTGTGATGGGTAAGATAAAATGGAAATTCAGGTTAACTTCTATTTTAATCATGTCTCATAATCTACCAGTTTCTTTCCTGCAAATTTGGAGCATACAGCCATCTCTACCTATTGCACTTGGTGACTGCGAGTATCCTTACTTCCTGTTTCCAACTGTGTCAAGTGTTGAAATGGGTAAGAGTTGTTTGAAGAAAAATGTTGGCGAGTGTTTAATTATCTAGTGCTGCTATAACAGAGATACTGCAAGTGGATGGCTTTAACAAAGAGAAATTTATTCTCTCACAGTCTAGGAGGTTAGAAGTCCAAATTCAGGGTGCCAGCTCCAGGGGAAGCATTTCTCTCTCTGTTGGCTCTGAGGGAAGGTCCTTGTTATCAATCTTCCCCAGTCGAAGAGCTTCTCAGTGCAGGGACCCCTGGTCCAAAGGGTGTGCTATTCTCCCAGCTCTTGTTTCTTGGTGGTATGAGGTCTCTCCATGTCTTTCTACCCACTTCTCTCTTTTATATCTCAAAAGAGATTGACTTAAAACACAACCTAATTTTATAGATTGAATCCTGCCTCGTTAACATAACTGCCACTAATCCAACCTCATTAACATTATAGAGGTAGGATTTACAACACATAGGAAAATCACAACAGATGACAAAATGGTGTACAATCACACAATACTGGGAATCATGGACTAGCCAAGTTGATACATATTTTTGGAAGAAACTATTCAATCCATGACAGTGGGGAAATTAGATTCATTCCCTTATTTCATCAACATTCACCAACTATATGTTGTAAAAATATCGAGCTCTATGCTGAGTGCTGGAGGAAATACAGCACTAAAGAAAAACATGGTTTATGCCCGTATCAGAGTGAAAGTGAACTGTAGAATGGTCAGTAAAAGAGTAATCAAATGTTGATGTTGTGTGCAATAGAACGCTTGGTTTACACAGCTCAGCTGGGTTTTTCTCCTGAAAACTCTTATAATGCAGCATTGAGCATAGATTTAGAGCTAAACTTCATAAAGGATGAAAAGGAATATCCAGGCCATTTTGTCAATGTTTTGATGGTGGGGTCACTGACTAACCCAAGTATGTGACCAAACATAGCAAAGGGAAAACTGGGAGATATATCCAAAGAGCCTTTTATTGGGAAACAATGTTTATTCCCTTATTCCACATTAATCATATATTTATATTGTCAAAATAGATTCCTTAGTCTTCTCTCACTCCTTATATTTTTCCAAGTTCAGTGAAATATATTTTAAGATCCCCTGCTTGAATTGTCATATCTACTCTAATGATCAATAATTTATTCATTCTGAGTGTATATATACATGAGGAAACCCTGGTGGCATAGTGGTTAAGTGCTACGTCTTCTAACCAAAAGGTTGGCAGTTCGAATCCACCAGGTGCTCCTTGGAAACTCTATGGGGCAGTTCTACTCTGTCCTATAGGGTCGCTATGAGTTGGAATCGACTCGATGGCACTGGGTTTATATATACTTGCATACATGCATATACATATACGGAGCTCTGGTGGAGCAGTGGTTAAGAGCTTGGCTGCTAACCAAAAGGTCAGCAATTCAAATCCACCAGCTGCTCCTTGGAAATCCTATGGGGTAGTACTACTCTGTCCTATAGGGTTACTATGAGTTGGAATTGACTCAACAGCAAGGGGTTTTATATATGTATGTGTGTGTGTGTGTGTATGTTTATGTATGTTTTTCTGTATATACATATGCACACACAATCAGGTCACTGCCAAAAATATATAGAATCCTAAAGGTGATAATGAGGCATTGGTGGTTCAGTAGTAGAATTCTCCCCTTCCATGTGTTAGACCTGGGTTCAATTCCTGACCAATGCACCTCATGTGCAGCCACTACCTGTCTGTCAGTGGTGGATTGCATGTTGCTATGATGCTAAGCAGGTTTCTGCAGAGCTTCCAGACTAAGATGGACTAGGAAGAAAGGCCTGGTGATCTACTTCAGAAAATCTACCAATGAAACCCTATAGGTCACAGCAGCCTGATGTACATACAGCCAGTCATGGGAATGGTACAGAACCAGGCAGCATTTCATTCTGCGGTGCATGGAGTCCACGAATCAAGGCTCACCATGAGTTGGGGCCCAGGTCAATGGCAGCTAACAACAACAACAAATAGGAGAAATCAGTGATCTGAAATGTTCATCTCAATGTGGTTCGTTTGAACACCCTTCATATCCATTTCCTTCAAGAGGAAACTTAAGTTTAAATAGAAACAGATGCAAGTGATTAAAACTAGATTGAAAGTTTGGGGTTCCCTGACCCTCAAACATCAGTACTTGCTCCACATTCCACCGATGCTTTGTTGGAACATCAGTATGCAGAAAAGCATACTTTAAAAGGTAAAACAACATTTTTTTTCTTGCTTTGTGGCAAAGCCCCAAATATACTGGCCTTGTTTTTGTCATATCAGGCTTTAGTGCCAAAACAGGAAGTCGATTAAAGATACTTGCCATATCCATAGAGTGATTTGAACCCTTTTAAAATTTGCTCATCGCTGACTTAATGCATAATAACTAGCCCATTAAAATGATTTTAGAATTGGCATATAAAATATGTGCCCATTACAGCCATCTTTTCAGGAGTGGGAAAAACTCCTGCTGAAGCTACAGCTGGAAAATAATTTGCTGAAAAATCGGCTGAAGCAGGAGGTTCCAGCTCATTGAAACCCAGTTTATTACATGCTTCAGTGACTCCTGGAACAAGTGGAATATGTGGGCAGCACAACTAGACAAGGCAAATTCTGTGCCGATAACAAATGTGTAAAACTCCAATACCTATTGGAGAAGTGATAGCAGCCAAAACCCTATACTTGCCAACTAGTGGAAAATGTGAACATGCTGTTAGATAATTAACATTTTCCTTATTATGCAAGACTGGGTAGTGACTGTGTAACCCAACTTTTTTCCCTCTGGATAAACTGCAACTTGAAAAATCATATGATCAAAGCAAAGCACAATTTTCTGAGAAACTTTGTGATATGTACTCTAGAGTTGTGGTCTATTAGTCTGTGTTTTAGAAATTTTATATCCTGATCCTCATTTCTTCAAAGTATAACCAGTTGTCATTGAGTCGATTCCAACTCATGGTGATCCCATGTGTGCCAGACTAGAACTGTGCTCCATAGGGTTTTCAATGGCTGATTTTTTGGAAGTATATCTCCAGGACTTTCTCCTGATGAGCCTCTGGGTGGGCTCGAACCTTCAACCTTTCAGTTAGCAGCCGACCACGTTAACCCTTTGCACCACCTAGGGACTTCTCTTGAAAGTATGTTGTTGTTGTCCTGTCGATTCTGACTCATGGAGACCCCAGGTGAGCAGAGGAGAACTGTTCCATAGAGTTTTCAAGGCTGTAAGTTTTTAGAAGCTGATTGCCTGGCCTGTCTTTTAAGACACCTCTGGGTGGGTTCAAACCACCAACCTATTGGCTAGTAGTCAAGTGCTTAACCATTTGCACCAACCAGGGTTGCCTTCCTGAAAGAATAACCAAAAAAACCAAACCAAACCGGTTGCTGTCCAATCGATTCTGACTCATAGTGACTCTACAGATGAAAAGGAAACTATAATTCAGAAACAATAGATCTGTAATCATGAGCCTCAGTTAATAAGATCAAGGGGTGGTAGCTTAGACATTTTATCTTGCACAATTCTGACAAACTTGGAAATTGTTATTATTGATATACTTGCTATACTGATGTTGCAATTGAGTTGCCATACGTTTCCATTATACATGTGTAGATAACACTTGAATGTGAATGCTAAAGGCTATAAAATGTGGTGTGGAATTAAATATGGCCAATTCTAATAATCATTATTATGCCATTTGAGTATTCAAATGTTTTAGGTGAGATGAAATATTTTTATGTTTTTATAGTTGATTTGACTTTCTAGTATTTTTATACTAAAATGAATTTCACCTGTATTTCCTGATGATGGTCAAACTTATGACAGAATGATGTGGACTAACGCTTTCTAGATTTCACAAGTGGAATATATTTTTACTGCAAATATTTCATGCATGGATAGTTGAGAATATTTGCAAAGAAAATGTTATTTTACTTGTCTCTATACACAGAATATACCTAATTTTAAAGACAATTCTTTGCAATTCAAAAAGGTGGTCTTACGATGCAACTTTATTTTGTCCTTGCCCACTGTCAAAATGGCATGAGGGCAGTGTCTGACCTTCTCTAACTTCACAAGGGAGAAGGAGAATCAAGATCAGCAGCCCAAGGCTGATTCTTATCTCTCTCCGCCACATTTACCAGTTCTGACACCAACCATTCTTCCCACAGCACTCTCTACTTCTCTGCTGGGTTTGATAATTCATTGCAATGGCCACACAGAATTCACAGGCCATACTCATGATTGTATGGTTTGTTAGGGAAGTAACAGGTTACAATTCAGTCTCAGGATACAGTTCTTCCATCAGGACAGCCACTTCCCAGCCATGCTCAGAGGCACTCTCTCCCTGGCTGTCAGTCTCTGTGCAAAGGCACTCAGCTTTCTTGCTCTGTGGGCCAGGAAGCCCACTGCACCATCTCCTGTGAGTCTTTCCCATGGGTCTCTCCTTCCTTGGTGGTGGTGGGCTCTTCTCTTTCCTACATCTGGGGTGGCTCGTTTCAAGCCAAAAGGGATGGCAAAACTAACCAATGCCTTTAGTGGGCCACAATTACTGTATCTGCACAGTTCCACCTAATCACTTGGGTGGGAGTTATAAGACCATGGCTAGAAAGGCTATACAAAAGTGAGCCGTTACACTGTACCAACAAGGTTTGTCAAATTCCAAATTGGTGATTTCTTATTATTAAATAAACTCTCATTTAGTTATTCTGAACCTTACTGAGACTGAAAGAGCTCAATGGCCAGACTCTATTATTCTCTCTCTTTTTCTTTTTCCTTTTGTCTGCTGGACTTAAACACATAGTGGAACACCTTATGATAACTTGGTATCCACCATGGCTATGAGTTCAGCCATTGATGTTATCAGTTGTCTGGTGATGATGCTTAGAAATGTCCCCATTTATACTTTAAAAAAACTAGGATCAAGATGTTAAATACTAGAGTAACATCAAAACATAGCCAACAGACTGTCACTCTACAGTACATGTCATACAGAAGTCTCTTATTTAAAAAAAAAGTTCTCAGAAAACTGCTTTATGGTCATCATTGACATCATCTTTGTTATTCTCTGCTCCTCATTATTATTTATTGAATATCTTCCATATGCCCGATTCTCTGTTAAGAGAGTCCTGCATATTATCTTATGCAACATCTAGCCCACCCTTTCACCTGTCTATCCTCCTTCTTTTTTCAGCTTCACTGTCCTTCCTTCAGTTTCTCAAATACCCAAGCATCTCACTCGACCTTGAGGGTGCTAACCTTCAGTATGCATTGCTCTTCTCCTCTATATCATTCTCCTATCCTCTTGAAAAGCCTCATTCATTCTTCATGTCTTAGCCTTTTCTCTTTACAATTACAGGTAGTCCCCAGCTTACGATGGGGTTCCATTCAGATGACTACTCCTTCATAAGTTGATTCTAACATAAGTCGAATATACCTTTTTTTTTAGTTTTCATTATTATTGCCTTTTATTATAAGTATCATTATAAATCTGATCTTTATTTGTATTTGGGGGGTTGGAAACATTACATCTGAGAATGTTAACATCACCAAAAGGCCAATAGTTTAAGTGCAGTTCGTAGTAACTCAAATACGTCCTAAGTCAGGAACTACCTGTAGTCATATAATCATTAATTTTTATGCCCATTTTCCCCATGGGAATGTAGAGCCAGGAAAACAGATGCTGTGTCTAACTTCATACTGTGTATACCCTTTGCCTAAAACCATGTCAAGCACATAATTTAGTAATCATCTTAATATATAAATCATCCCCTATAATCACTTTGCTTAATCCTCCCAACAACACTTTCTGGTGAATATGATTTTATCTAGTTAATAAATAAGGAAGTAGACATTGGAAAGGTTATGTGAATTGACTAAACCATAATTTGTGAGTAGCAAGATCAGGATTCTGACGTCTGATTTTTTGCTCTAAATTCCAAGATCCTTAGTATGAGATTATGATCACTGAATCTCTTGTAAGACATTTATTCAGCTAATACATAATGAGTATCAGACGTTATATTAAGTGCCAGAGATTCAAACACGGCTAAGACTTCATCTTTGCCTTCAAGAAGGAGAGAGTCTAATGAAGAAAATGAAAAAGTATAAACATTCTCTTACAATGAAATAATATAAAATTTTGATTAAAATTTCACACTCATATTCTTTTCCAAAATAGAAGATGAAATTTACCTTCAGAGCATTTCTGCAAGACTGGAGCTGTTACAAATAAGATATGCTATCATTTTTATTCTAAAAAAGAAAAATGAAAGATGTGCAAAAAGAGCATTTTAATCACAATGACACATGATTATGAAGCAGATACCTTCCACTTTTATAATAATGACCAGAGATAACATGTCACTGTGGGTGCAGCAATGATAATACGTCCTTAGTCATCATGAAATTTGTCAACTCAGGAATACTCTGTTGATTTACAATTAGAGTCTAATATTTAGGAGTAATTGCACAATTGACAACAGGTTTGTCTCATGACCATTTTATAAACTCTTACTAACAATGATGATAAAAGTAGTTAATAAGAGATTACTAATATTTTTCTTTAATTCGCATTATGTCTTTATGTTTCAAGATATTTTATTTGTTTGAAATAAGGAAAATGGGCCACAAGAAGATTAAGTGCCATGAATAAGTTTCAGGATTCACAGTTCATCCCTGAACTTGGTCTAAATAACATTTAAAACATTTAAATTAACAGCCTACTTCCTCTCAACATTATAGCAAAGACCCAGAAAGATCTAGAGTCTATTAAAAAAAAAAAAAAATCACAAAAAAATTTATTTATTATTCTTACTAGAACAGTAACAATGTTTAGGATTGTTGTTGTTAGGTGCCATCTTATCAGTGAGGATTCCTAGCAAACCTATGCACAACAGAATGAAACACTGCCCAGTCCTGTGCCATCCTCATAATCTTTGTTATGCTTCAGCCCACTGTTGCAGCTATTGTGTTAATCCATCTCCTTGAAGGTCTTCCTCTTTTTCGCTGATCCTCCACTTTACCAAGCATGATGTCCTTCTCCAGGGACTGGTCCTTCCTGATAACATGTCCAAAGTATGACAAAGTCTCGCCATCCTCATTTCTAAGGAGCATTCTGGCTGCACTTCTTCCAACATAGATAGACTTGTTCGTTCTTCTGTCAGCTTATGGTACTTTCAATATTCTTTGCTAACACTGTAATTCAAAGGTGTCAATTCTTCTCTGGGCTTCCTTATTCATTGTCCAGCTTTCACATGCATACGAAGGGATTAAAAACACGTTGGCTTGGGTCAGGATCACCTTAGTCCTTAAAGTGACATTGAAGATGTTTAGGATAAAAAGTGAAATCCCCTCTTCACTCCTCATCACCCCAAATTCCAAATTCTACTTCCCTTTGCGTGGATTAAATTTACTTTCTTTCATATTCTTCCAGGATTCTGTTTTCAATGTATTTACAGAAATACACTGGCTGAAATATATAGTTTTAGGTGTTGTGTGTTTTTATGTGGGTGTATGTGTTAATCTATGTGTGTTTTGCTCTTACTTTTTTTCAGTTTACATTATCTTGTGAAGAAATTCATTTATCAGTATACATAGCTCTTTTTTTCAAACCTAGGATACCATCCTACATTTTAGACAACACAGTTTATTATTCTACTCATGAAATTTAGAGTTCTTTTTTTATATCAATAATAGGAACAGAGAACATCTTTGTACTTGCTTAAAATATCTTTATTAGAAATCTACAGGCAGAATTGTTGGGCAAAGGGAATGCACATTTTAAATTTTGATATATACTTAAAAATAATTTTCAACTATATATGAGAGTTTTTTCTGTATATCATTGCCAACATTAGGTATTATCAATTTTTCAGATATTTTATTATTTTAATTTGCATTTTTCAGATCACTTATGATTTGTATTTCTCCTTTTATAAATTTCCTGTTTATGTACATTTTTACATATTTATATTAGATCACTTGTCTTTTTTTCTCTTGATTTTTAGGAGTTCTTTGTATATTCTGGATGTGTATATGTGTATCTGTGGATGTGAGAGACAAAAAGAGGGAGTATGATTATACACATGTATGAGAGGAAGAGAGTAAAAATATTGCAAAGTATGTTGTTTTATACAGTTGCTTTCACTAACCTTGATGCCCCTTGCTCAGTGAGGCTGGTAAAGTTACAGTATTGATATTATATATTAGATATTAAATATTTTAAGGATAATAGATGCTGAACTATGTTCCTTTTATCTACCTCTATTTTTCATTAACTTCTCCCAGATAAGAATTAATATTTACACTTTACAATTGTGGAAACTGAGGCTCAGTGTGGCGATATGATTTGCCAAAAGTCAAATACTGGAAAATAAAAGAGTTGGAATCCCAGTTCAGTTATGCTGGCTCTCCTCATTACATTGTGCCACTGATATGTATATAGAGCATGGTATTATCTATATCATATATATATCTACGTATAGGTTTCCTAGAGTTATGTAAAAAAATAAGAACAGAATTGTTTTCTTTTTTTGTCTTACAGTACTGGAGGCTAGATGTCTGAGATCAGGGTGTTGCTGTGTTGATTCCTTGTGAAGCTTTGAGGGAGAATCTGTTCCATGCCTCTCCCCTAGCTTCTGGTAGCTCTAGGCATTCCTTGGCTTGTAGCTGCTGTTATCGCATGACATCTTTCCTCTGTCTTCCTGTCTCTGTGTATCTTGTCTTTTAAAAGGATGCCAGTCATATAGGATAAGGACTAAATCCTACTGCAATATGAACTCATGTTAACTGAACTGATTACATCGTCAAAAACCCTATTTCCAAACAGGGTCATGTTCACAGGTTTAGGACTCCCACGTATCTTTGGTGAACACAAATTCAATCCATAACAATCTATTTCTATATATCTATATGCATAGTAGAGCTATTACTGTATCTATATTATCTATCTATCTACCTATCGATCATCTATCTGGATTAAATATGAACATTAGATGTTTTCTTAAATTACTTTATATATTTTTAGTGCGGTGTAAAAAATATGTCCTTGAAAATTTTAAGTTAGTATGAGAAATGTATTTTACCTCAAGTAAACGCCATGTGGGGCCAACCAGTTTTCCAAAGAAAGTAGCTGGTATAAGAAGTAGATATGCGTAAGTCAAAACAGTCAAGTAGGTATTGTTTTGTTTTATCTTTCTTTTGTGTCTGTCACATCTTTTTCCTGTGGAGAGACTGGTTGAACTGCCCCACCTTTTGTTTAGCAGCCAAATTCTTTAATCACTGTGACAGTAGGGCTCCTGCACTATCCCTACAGTCTGAAAACTTCATACTTCCCCTCAGAACCCATCTTAATCCCTGCAACCTCCTATCCAATGCGCCACACCATGACAGAGTACACGCTCATATACAATGGCTTTCTAAGGCGTAATGCCACAATCCCAGACTTGCATGGACTTAGAACTCTGTTAGATGATCAAAGGAATTCCAGGCTTAGTGTTTAGGATAGCCCGCTCCCTTTCAGTAGATCCCAGTGGTAAAGAGTGTAGACTTTGGACTTCTTGAGGCTGTGGTTTTAAATTCTGCATTAGCTTTGTAACAGTCAACAGATTATATAATAGCTCTGCACCTGTGCTTTTAGCAGTAAAAATAAAAACCCTTTGCCACTGAGTCAAATCCATCTCATAGAGATTCTATAGGAGAAAGTAGAACTGCCCCACAGGATTTCCAAGGCTGTAATCTTTCCGGGAGCAGACTGCCACATCTTTCTCCCGTGGAGTGGCTGGTGGGTTTGAACCACCAACTTTTCAGTTAGCAGCCGAGTGCTTAAGCATTGACCACCAGGGCTCCTTGTAAAACTAAAGATTGTAATAATTAATTCTAGTAATCAAAAGAAATAATTTATATAATATTTCAGGGAAATAGAAGACTCTAATCAGTATCGATGATGATTATTACAGATTATTTGGAAACTTAGAAAAGTTTTCACTGAGTTCCCCTTTCCCCCTTTACTTGGTTTCAGTCTACACACCTTCCTAGCCTTAGCTTAGACATCTTTCCCAAAAAGGTCTATGGACGCCATTGAGATGCTTTCTGTTATAAATCTCTCAGTGCCCTATACTTTTCATCTCATTGTACATGTCACATTGTTATTATTCATTTAATATTTGAATCTTCCCCCTAGACTTTAAATTCCATGAGGGCAAGCCCCCTCCCCCTTTTTTTTTTTTTTCATGTTATATCCCTCATCATCCTAGCATACTTCAAAATTTTGTCAATTAAAAAATAAGAATTAATGTATACGTGAATAAATGTTTTCAGGCATAAGTAAGTGTATGTATGACTGAATGGGTGGATGGACAGTTGTATACTTACATAGAAGGGTGTATGGATAGGTAAACAACTTAGCACAAAGACTGAGGAATGATACTAATGTCAGTTAAAATGAAAGGGAGAATATATTTTTAGATCACTTTTTTGAAATCCCTCAGTGTTGTTTTTGTTGTTGCTAGATGCCGTTGAGTCGGTCTTGACTCGTGGCAACCCCGTGTGCTACAGAGTAGAACTGCTCCATAGGGTTTTCTTGGCTGTAATATTAAGGGAAGCTGATCGCCTTAAACCATACCAAGTGACCTCCTTCACACGAGGCTGAATCCAACCACCACAATTTGTAAACATCCAAAGAAGTTGGCAATATAGTGGATTTTACTTAGTGTGCATCAGACATTGTCTAGGAAATAATAATAATATGCTGCAATATGCTTAAGTTTTCTTTCCACCACATTAGAATAACATTTGCATAAACACAGGCCCACCTCTAGCTGCCATTTTTACTTAGCATAAAGGTTAAAGTGTGAGATGTTTTACTTCATATATTGTACATTTCATCACTTTACATTACACACTCAATGAACTCCTGGGAGGTGATTCATTATGCAATTTAATGTGATATTGAAAATCCCAGCACAATGCAGAACAACCTGCAAACTTGCGACGAATTTTAAGTAATACATCTTACTTAATGTGTGTGCTGATTTACCCAGCACATCAAAATGAAGTTTGTCAGGCATTTATTTGACTGTTAGGAAAACCATAAATAGTCCACAGCGTTCAGCATATTTTCAGATATCAAAGCTCTTGTTCAGCATGATTTGACACCATCGAAATTTGACAATGGGCCCTATCTGCTTCAGAGTATCGCAGTAAAGTGATGGGAAATGTTATCTGCCACAGCTGTGATGCTGACCCCTGTTTACTAAATTTAAGAAGACTGAAAGGAAAACTTTTTCCCCCAGACTGACCTTTCCCAGATTAATTACTCACTTCCAATTTTGATTCTGTTTCATCTGTCATTCTCCGGTATTAATTCCCTATACAACATATACAACATGGTTGAATGCTTGTGAACTTGTCAGCCTCATTTTGTAGAATTAATTAATGGTGATTGGATGTATGAATTTTGATAATTTAGAATATGTTTATCAACTTAAAACACTTTCCAACCTAACATGTCTCTGCTAGGATGATGTTTTATGCTTCCCCCTGATTCTCTTCCTAATTATGTATATAGTCAGTAGGCACACACACATACATGGGCCTGTGTATCATACGCACTGCAGCTATAAAGAACTAACCCCAAAATGTAAAAAAAGAAGAAAACCATATGTTTTAACCAAAGTACTATACAGGGCAGCTTTTATATTATTTATTGTTTAGAGATAGCCAGGTTCAAATTAAACGTCAAACATAATTTTGTATTAAAAATTTGAAATATGTGATTGTCCTTAGAGAAAATCTTAGAACACATGTCTCCTTGCCAAATTTGTATTTGCATAATAATGAGCTATAAGGTTACAGATCACCTTGTAGCAGAGTGTCAACCCATAAACTGCTTGGTAAAGCTACTAAAAGTTTCAATCTGAAATGTATTTATCTCAGATAGGAATTTGGATCCTCTATAAAAAATGAAATGCGCTGGAGTCTCTTAGCTCTTAAAAAGGAGAGCAAATTCTAAATTCTGTTTATTTCCACATTTCTTCCTTTAACTGCTGCAGACATAAATGCAAAATGAATGTTGACATATTTGTTTAGCATCCCTGAACAGATTAAACTACTTTAGATGTTCTTCTGTAATCAGGCTTGAAAAATAGAAACTAACATTCACATCCCTGGATAGATTAAATTGTTTCAAAAGTTTCTCATTAATCAGAGATGGAAAATATATTTTTAAAGTAGTTTCAGTCCTTTGAAAACTACTTGAAATTTGCCTTCTGATAAAACTTTTTTGCAGTTTCATCATAATATGCCAGGTTTTATCATACACAAACAAAATAGTAAGTATATAACTTGTCTATGCCTGAGTGGGAACTAATATTGATCTATTTAAAAGTACTGTGTTGTGTATGGAAAAAAGCACTGGGCTTTGTTATGGATTGAATTGTGTCCCCCTAAAAAATATGTTGTAAATCCTTATCTTTGTGCTTGTGGTTATAATCCCATCGGGAATAGGTTTTCTTTGTTATATTAATGAGACAGTATTGTGTAGAGTGTGTCTTCAGTCAATCTTTTTTGAGATTTAAAAGGAGCAGATTAAGGAAGCAGAGATGGGGGAAGAGAGATGTCACCACATGAAGATAACCAAAGAACCAAGGAACAAGGACCTCCCAGGAGAGTTGACAGAGAAAGCCTTCCCCTACAGCTGGTACCCTGAGTTTGAACTTCTAGCCTCCTAAATTGTGAAAAAACACATTTCTGTTTGTTAAAGCCCCACATTTGTGCTATTTCTGTTATTGCAGCCCTAGATAACTAAGACAGGCCTGGACTGTAGAACTGTCCGTTACTCATCATGTGTCTTTCGGCAAATAAAATGGTCAATGAAATCTTTTTTTTTTTTTCTTTGCTTTCTGCATAATGGGCACTTGTTTCCCAGGGAATTACATGTATTTGTGTGTTATTCTTCATAACAGCTCTGTACTGTGTTTAACTATGTTATATCCAGTTTATAGATAAGGAAATTGAGCCTCAGAGATATTAATTGACTTGTCTCATATAACATAGCTGGTAAGCAGTAGAGTCAATATTCACTAATAGACCCCAAGATTCCTGTTCTTACCATCCTGTGATGTCTCTCTGGCACTAATCTCCTTTTTAAAATGAAGTGATTGGGTTCTATTGTTATTATTTTTAGATTAGCTATATAGTTCTTAAGAATGTGAGTCTTTGATTCTTGGTTGTATTTAGTCTTCTCTTTTAATATAGGCATATAGCAGCTGAATGTTACCTTAGATATAGAAAGAAAATGTACCAATTTTATTCCATTTTCCACTCGAATTTTTGAAATACTTACACAGCAGGCTTTGCCACTTAGGATAAGGAATGCTTCATTTATTACAGAAATGAATAGTGTTCCAACAATGTTATTAGCCTAGTTTTAAAAGAATCTTTCTAAACAAAAAAGGAAAAAAAAGTCTATATAAATAAAATTTAATTACTGTCTATTTGTCTTTTGCCCCATATGCAAAAAATAATTACATGTATTTCATCAATTTAGAAAGGTATATTTGATATTACCTCACTTTAAATATAAGTTGTATATCATAAGCAAAACTCTGTATTTTATTTCAGAGAGGCTCCTCCTAAAGAACAAAAGACCTCTTTAAAGCGTTAAAAAGCAAAGATATCCTTTTGAGGACTAAAGTGCACCTGACCCAAGTCATGGTATTTTCATTTGTCTCATATGCATGCAAAAGCTGAGCAATGAATAAAACTGAGGAAGAGTTGATACATTTGAATTATGGTGTTGGTGAAGAATCTTATGGACTGCCAGAAGAACAAACAAATCTGTCTTGGAAGAAGTACAGTCAGAATGCTCATTAGAAGTGAAGATGGTGAGACTTCATTTTATGTACTTTGTATACGTTATCAGGAGGGACCAGTCCCAGGAGAAGGACATCATGTTTGGTAAAGTAGAGGATCAGCAAAAAGGAACAAGACTCTCAGAGAGATGGATTGACACAATGTCTACAACAAAGGGCTCAAACATAGCAATGATTGTGAGGATGGTGCAGGACTGGGCAGTGTTTCATTCTGTTGTACATAGGGTTGCTATCAGTTGGAATCAACTGAACGGCACTTAACAACAACACTAAACAGCAACTTGAAAAGTCAACAAAGAGGTCACAATTTTAGTCAAACCCCTCATAACACAAAAGATGAGAAAATTATTAAGCTATCATGGATGGATATCTAGTTTGAGCAATGATGGACTAATGAGCATCAGACTTGGCACCATAAGCACTAAGAAACTGGACAAGAGATATGAAGCAACTGTTAACAGATATTGGATAATGTTGTGCAATCAGGTGTCATGGTGGTCAGTTAGGACAACTAGCCAAAATGAGAATAAAAATCAAGTCTTTATTCACTTACTGTGATAGTGCAAGCAAGAAGTAAAAAGTGACACCAGCTTCCCTGTGTTCAATATGGAACAGCGTTGAGTGCAAGTTACATGGGTGTAGCCCAGAAGGGGGAGAGGAAGCTGTCTCACTGCTGTAGAAGCCCAAATAAAAGGCTCCTGACTTTTTATGAACCTATAGAAGTGGGGAGGAAAGAGAAAGAAAAGGGCTAGGAGTAGAAAATTGCTAAGTCAAAGTGGAAAAATGTGTCAGACAAGGCTCCAATAAAGAGGTTTTGGTGGAAACATCTAGGAAGTACTTTTGCTATGGCCGCCGATAAGGAAGCCTCCAAATGGAGACATCTGGACTAGGAATGCAAATATGAATATGAGCATGGCTGGGCAGAGGAGAGGGGACTGATACTACAATTCCATCTAAGAAACTACAAATTACTTGCTGGTTACCAAGTCTAGTGTGCCTCTTTGAAGGTACACTAGGAGCCTCTTTGAAATAAAACTCAAAAGTTTTGCTTATGGTATACAACCTATATTTAAAGTGAGGCTATACCAAACATACCTTTCTAAATTGATGAAACACATTTAATTACATTTTGCATATGTGGCAAAGGACAAATAGTAATTAAGGGCAGATTCCCGTATGAGTCTTGTGAGGCAAAGCCTTGTAATTGCCTATGGTAGGGCCTCAAAGATGAGACAAAGGATTTTGGCCTGGAGTTAACTCCTCAGAAAATAGACAGTACATGGATAAAATCCTTGAGAAAAGGCATGTGTTTTCAATATTTATTCCAGCTTTGTGCCTGGAGATACTTTCCAATATTCAAGACTCAGCAATCTTTAAAAGAATAAAACACAGTTGAGACTGTATAAATGTAGTCTCCACATACTGAAGATACTACAAAAATTTTTAACCATGCCCCTCCCCCCAAAAAGATAAAGTGAACCATAACTAAGAGAAAAATCGGTCACGTAGAAATAGGTTCGAAGATCTGTCATATGTTAGAATTAGCAGTCAAGGACTTTAAAACAGCTATTTGAAAAATGTTCCAAGATTTAATGGAATACGTTTTTATTAAAAAAATGAATGACAGAAACAGTAAACAGAAAATGAAAAGTATGAAAAATACCAGGACTTCAAGAACTGAAAATTGAAATATCTGAAATGAAAATTGATATATCTGAATTGAAAATTTTCTGTATGAGTCAACTAAAGATTAGACACCATAGAAGACAAAATTTAGTAAGATTGAAAGCAGTTCCAAAGAAGTAAAACAAACTAAAGCACAGAAGAAAAAAACACAGAAAAATAGAATCATGCCTCAGTGACTTGTGGGACAATATCATGTGGTTTAATTTATATGTAATTGAAGGAACAGAGGGAAAGCAGAGGAATTTTCCAAATCAGAGGAAATATTTAACCCACAGCTCAAGGAGGATATCGTATGCCAAGCAGAAAAACACCAATAAAAACAACCTTAGTAAAATTTTGAAAACAAGGTACAAAGGAAAATATTAAATGTAATCAAGGAATAAAAGAAACATTACATGTAGAAAAAGAATGAAAAGACTTCTTATCAGACAGAATGTAATTCAGAAGACAGTGGAATGGCCAAAAGGAGAAGAAAAAACCCACATAGAAAACTAATCCTATGGAAAATATCCTTTAAAGATGATTGTGAAACAAAGATATTTTCATGTAAACTAAAGCTGAGGCAATTCCTTACAGGCAGAACTGTATTAGGGAAATGTTAAAGGATGTTCTTCAGGGTGTATGCAAATGGCATCAGAAAGAACCTCACATATATATGAAAGAATAAAGAGTGCAGGAAATTATAAATAAAAACATTTTTTAAATAAGAAAAGTTTAAAAAAAATTAACAACATGGTTTTGGATTTAAGAGATATAATATTAACATGTATGACAGTCTCACAAAGGATTATGTAGAAGTATATTGAAGTAAGTTGCTAAGGTTATATGTGAAGTTGTATAATATTATTTACAGTATATTTGAATCCTTAGAGCAACCTCTAAAAAAAAACAAAGAAACATATATACCTGAAGAGCAAATAGAGGAGATTAAAAACTGAACACTAAGAAATACTTGATTAATCAAACAAGGTAGGAAAAAAATATATAAAGATAAAGAATAATAAATAGAGAAAATATAGGAAGATGGTTGACTCACAATCAACCATATGAATAATTACATCAAATGCAAATGGACAAAGCCTTGCAATTAAAATCAGTGAATGTCAGACTGAATAAAAACAATCAAGACTCAAAGATATGCTGTTAACAAAATAAGAAATTTAGGAAGATTCATTTTAAATGTAAGAAGACAGGCCAAGTGTAAGAGGATAAAAATATACATACCATGTAAACACTAATCATAAGAAAGCTGAAGGAGATCTATTAATATCAGAAAAAAATGGACTTTAAGACAATACATTTTACCAACAATGAAGAGGAATATTTATTAAGGATTAAACATATAATTAACCAAGAGATATGTTTAATCCTTAACCCTACAACATTTTAACCCTCTAAATTCTCAACTTTTTTTTTTTTTTTTGGTGAAAATAC
>NW_004443947.1:15252302-15299861 GCF_000243295.1 Trichechus manatus latirostris | reverse complement strand
AGGGTTTCAGGATTGTTGATTCTCTGTTTGGCTTAGTTTTTCGGATCTTTGTTGTGGAGGGACGGCGTGGTGCTTCTGCCTAGACCGCCATCTTGCCGGAGTCTGTAATACATATTTTTTTGAAATGTTCTTGGTACTGTTAATAATATAAATCATATCATAGGCCATAAAACATGGTTCAATAAATTTAAAATTATTTTATTCATACAGCGTATGTGGCTTAGTGTTTTAGGGCTGCCATAACAAAATACCACAAAGTGGGTGCCTTTAAGGAACAGAATTTATTTTCTCACTATTCTGGAGTCTAGAAGTCCAAATCAGGGTGCCAACTGTATCAGTTCCTTTTGAGGGCTTTGAGAGTTGAACTGTTCCATGTCTGTCTCCTAGTTTCTGGAGGCTGCTTGCAATCCTTGTAATTCCTTAACTGCTGATAGATGCTTCTGACTCTATCTTCCCTCTGTGTGACTATTTCTGTGCCTATTCTCTCCTTTTATAAAACACCACTCAGAAAGGGTAAGGAATAGGACCCACCTTACTCTGATATGACCTCATTTAACTTAAATTAACTGATAGAGGATTAGAATTTTATTAGTCAGAATTTTTTACTCTAATGGTCATCATATGGTGCCTTGAAAATAGGAAGCCTGCAATTATTATTGTTGGATTAATGAAAGTCTAAGGAAATGAATGACTACAATATATAAAACCAGGTGTGATATTTATGATTATTATTTTCACAACTCATAGCCACCCTAGGTACAACAGAATGAAACACTGCCTGGTCCAGTTTCTAATACAGCAAAACACAAAGAGACAACCAATAAGACCTGTAGAGACTTATTTTCACGACTACTCTTTTGTTAATTAATTTTTGCCATAATGGCTCTTGAAAGTTAAACCATTTATTGGCAACGGCTTCTCTTTTCAAGTATAATAAATATATATTATTTTCTTTCAGAAAATTTACTAAATAACTTCACTAACACAAGTGATGTTTTGTCATGATTTCAGGCAAGGAAACACCAATTTACATGACAAAATAATTTCTATTCAGAACATATCATATGGAACAAAGGTGAATTGTGAAACATGTTTCAATAAGCCCAAAATGCTTTGCTTTGTCTATGTATGACAAGTGAGAACAATGAAGAGGTAGTATCTTCTATAAATATTTGTCTATTGTCATGTGTATCCTTCCCACTTTTTTTGAAATGCTCTCAAGTTTGTCCTTAATTTTGTTTCAAAGGTGCGACTCTGTCGTATAACTTTATATTTAAGTACAGGTTGAGTGCAAGATAACAATTAGATTGTGAAGTCTATACAATGGTGAAGAAAATGCGTCCGAAAGAATGAATTTAGCGTCCAACCAATGACTCCCTTGCACAATGTTTCTGCCAGTCACCATACACTATCATGTGTCCTGTTTTGGCAAGGACAAAATAGTTTTATTCCATTACATTTTTATGTATAAACCGTGTTTATTTACTTTCAAGTTGTTGCTTATTACTTGTATAAGCTTGATTACATTGTTAACTGATATATTTTTATCTGTAAAAAAATTTGTGTATCTTGAATTGGGATGAATTACTTCATTTTTTTCCCATTAAAATTAATGGAAGCTTTTTTTCCCCCCTTGGCATGTCTTTCTTCACTTAACAGTAGGGTTTCCAGGAATAAATTGAAGACACTAAGTAATTTGTATGATCTCCCAGTGACTTTGATTAAAAACAAAATTTCTAAGGAACCAGTACATTACAGATAAGAAAAATGTCAACTATTCCAGACTGGTTTCGTTCCTTCTACATTTCTTTCTTTCTACATTTCTCCACATAAATCTCCTTGAGGTACTCAGAATCAACATTTACAAGCATCCCCCTCCAAAAGCATATGATCTCCATTTTTAATTTCCTATATTGTCTAATAGTCTCAAACCCATTTAGCACCTCAAAAACTCTAATCCATCCTCATCTTTTCCTCTGTAAAATGCATTCCTGCAAAAATTTTAATACCTACTAGCAGTTCTTTTCTGACCTGGGAATACACATATATATGCACATACTCAACAGTCAACACTTAACTATCCTTATCTTTTCAATTCCCTGGGAAGTTACAATCTAATGACGTAGAATGCTCTTTTTTTTTTTTCTTTTTTTTCTCAGCATATTATTTTGGCTTCTATTAATTTATGCTCATTAGTAGAGAAGTTAAAGTTATGGACCCTTAATCACTATTAGATAGCTTTTGTGCAAAACTCAGGAGTCCCCTTAATTCATACATTCATTCCAAAATATGGAATGTCTTTTGCTTGTAAGGCTTTGTGTTACTTGTAGGGGGATACAATGGTTAATAAGACTCAGAATCTACCATCAAGGAATTAATTGTCTGCTGGGAGACGAAAATATTTAGCAAATAATTAATTAAAATATGTTGAGATGAATGCCTTACTTTATGGGAACACTGTGGGAAAACTTCTCAACCAGTCTTTGGAGAAGAGAGAAGGCATTCTGGAGGGTATTAATTTTAAATTATGGATAATCTGTGTTATCTAGTGAAAAATTGAAAGTTATATGTTTCATTTGAAAATGCAGAGGGAACTGAATGCAGAGAGAGGATTATTTTGATATCCTCTCCTCTTTATGGAGTATTGTGGATGCTGGCTTATCAGTACCTAACAAGAAACACCCATTCATCCTCCCATTGTAACATTAACTAGATGTTCATTTTGCTACCCTCCTCTCCCTCATTGTAACCCTGGGGAATGTGACTCTACCTCCAGCTCCAGGGTTGGGTACTCATTTGTTTAAGCTAATCAGCACCTTCCAAGCCGTAGCCAATTCTTTGTTCAGAAGCTGTCTTGTGAGCTAAACAGTCCAATTACAGTGAATTTTATTTGGAATTTCCTTCTAAATGGGCTAATGTACAAATGTGAAGATTGGAAATGCTGCAATGATTTTTTTCCACAATTACAAAATAACAGACATGAAATGACACTGAAAGGCAAAACAGAAGAAATAATCAAGCTTGAAACTCTGAATCAAATAAACTTTGAAGATGGACTTACCTCTGGACTTCCATTTTTGTGAGTCAAAAAATTCCCTTTATTGTGTGCTGTAGGTTGGGTTCCCTAGGAAGCTGACTTTGAGATGGAGATCAGTTAGTGTGTAAGAAGTTTATTAGGAAGTGTTCATGGGCTCAACACCTGTGGAAGGGAAAGAAGGAGGAAGGATTAGGCCCAGGAATGAATCGAGCTGAGACACAGTCTCAACAAAGTCGTCAGTCATGAAGCACTTTCTCAACAAAGGCCTCAGCCAAACCACAGGAAGCTCTGAACCAGGGATAGAGCTCCAGAGCAGTCTGGAGCTAGGGCAAAGGTGCTAGGCATTCATAACTCTACATTACCTGGATGTAGACAGCCCTGGAAGGTGATGTGACCTTGGGCACATCAGCGGTATCAGCCAAGGCAATTCCCAAAGAGATCTGAGGCTGTCTGTCACATACCTAGCAATTAGGAGACTAGGACCTTCAGTTTGGAAGGAGGATCTGGGTGGTGCATCACAGTAATCATGACATTGTTTAAGCCAGTTTGTCTTGAGCTTCTGTTGCTAGTATTGTAGCAATGAATAGAACTTACACTCTGTTAAAAATGAAAGCAAAGAATTTTATTGGAGGGTTGGGACAGCTCAAGCCAGGCAACACATTGCAATGTGAGATCATAAAGTGTTCCAACATTCTGAGGGAGAAGTGAGTTTTTTAATACAGAAAAATGGGGGAGGTAGTATGTGACCACAATCATGGTGGCTTATGATTACATGTAGTTACAAGACAATAGTAAGTTAACAATTTTTATGGTTAGCTAATTTGCTGTCTGACATAGACTTGCTGAAGTTAACCTAGCAAGCAGTTTTCTGAAATATCTACATATACATTCTTCCTGGGGCATAATGTATAAGCATTTTCCCAAGATCATCCAGATAAATATTTCCTGACCAACATTTCTTCATAACCTACATTCTTGCCTCCTCCATTGTTTGCTGAGGGCAGTGAAACTTCTATAAGAGGTTACAGGTCATAAGGCTCTAAACCACAGGCTCTGTTCTAAGGAAGGCAGAAAGGAGGTCTTAGGACAAGCTAAAGTTTAATTTAAAAAATGGAGCTTTGATTCAGACTTAGGTCAGTCATTTTCAGTCATGCCAATCACCTCAGTTTTAGAGTACCCTCACACACGATCTACAAAACAAAGACACCCTACTGATACAGGGAAAAACCGTATTTTAGAGGAAAGAGCAAATATGTGTCCCTAGATAGTTGCTGCCTGAACTTGCTCATTTTATTATAAAAATAATTATTATATGAGTTAAGTAAAAATTACTTGGCACATACCTTATCAATACCGTATGATAATCTGCTTCATTTTTTCCTTTTTCTGAGGTGATAGGTTTGAAAGTATAGACTCAGGATTCATACTGCCTGGGTTCAAATCCCATTTCTACTACTTACTTTCCTTCTCAACCTGGGGGACTTACTTTTTCTCTCTGTGACTCAATTTCTTCACCTTTAAAATAAGAATATTACCTAAATTCATAGAGTTATAAGGCTATTAATCAGTTAGTACATATAAAACACATTACCTGGAACTCAATAAGCTCTTTATAAATGTCTGCTATTATTGAAGTTATGTTACATATAACAGAAAATATACTGAATATTTTCTGTGGCACATTTTGTTCCATCTACACAGTTTTAATAAGGCTATAGAATAATAACGAGCCCTGGTGGCACAGTGGTTAAGAGCATGGCTGCTAACCAAAATGTTCACAGTTCAAATCCACCAGCTGCTCCTTAGAAACCCTATGATGCAGTTCTACTCTGTCCTATAGGGTCACTGTGAGTCTGAATCAACTCGATGGCATTGGGTTTGGTTTATAGCATAATAGACTGTGAGGAGCCCTGGTGACGCAGTGATTAAGAGCTCAGCTGCTACCAAAAGGTTGGTGGTTCAAACCCAGCAGCCCTCTGTGGGAGAAAGATGTGGCAATCTGCTTCCATAAACATTACAGCCTTGGAAAGTCTATGGAGAAGTTCTACTCTGTTCTGTAGGATTGTTATGAGTCCGTTTTTTTGTTTGTTTGTTTATAATAGGCTGATAGCTAATAGTCATGTTTAAAGTTTTATTCCATAGGTGGTGTCTAAGATGTTTAAACTACTTACACATTAAAATCTTAAATATATTTATTAGATTCAACTTCAGTAATTTTTGGTAGAAGTTGCAAAGTTAAATATAGACTCTGAATCACTAAACATGTGAATCTGAAGGGAAGGGGGAGGCTTGGGGGAAAAAAGGAAACTGAGAATTTCTATTAATTTTAAGTGTAAATTTTGAGATTTGCCCATGGCAAATTGTTGATCTGATTCTTTAATAGCAATTGAAATATCAATTTTTGATACTAAAATATTCACTGCAGTGACAGGCAAGGAGAGATATAAGAGTAATTTACATGAGGATAAAATTTATTCTTAAAATAAATCATAAGGCAATTTGTGCACATTCATTAAAACCCTTGACAGTACTAATTTAATGTTATCATTTTATCAAAAAACTTAAATAGCGATATGTGTGTGTGAATAGTAATGTATATATGTGTCTATAAATCATATTTCTAAGATAATGATTTAAAATTGACATTGACTACTAACAGAAATTAAAATTAAAATTGACTACTGACAGAACGTTGGTCACATTGTTAGGTTAATCAGAACACACATACTTAAAAAAAAATGAAGACTATTTGTTATGGTTTTTAAATCTTATGCTTGTCTAAAATGTTCAAAACATAATTTTGTTTCTGCCTTAGTTCTTATTTTAAAGATTAAACTTTTCCCTAAAAAAAACTACTTTTACTATAACTCCTGGATCTGTAAGGGATAAGTCTCCTATGCGTCTTAATTTTTTAAAATTTGATTTAAATTTGACTTTGCTACAAAATATAATTGTCAGAAGGAGATGTTGCAGAAAGTTCTTTGAACAAGATTAATGCAATTCTATATTTATTATTCCTGCCTTAAGCATAAAATCCAGAACTCCATGATGACATGTACTATCTCAGAACACTACTTTTTAATATGTCTATTTTGAGTTATTTCAAAGTTTTTGAAATAAGTGTATTAAAGTAGGGATCTGATTCAAAGTGAAAGTCTCAGAAATGAGAAGCCCAACCATTTTTTTTAGAAGGCAATGATCAGAAGTGGTATGGGTTAACTTGGATTTGGCACAAGATATCCTTGAGTTTACTGAAACAAATGTTATTTAATTAAAAGAATACTGGGCTTGACAGGCAGTATAATAATAAAATGCATTTTATTTCCAGTTTCCATTCCTCTTTTGATACTTACTCGGGGTAATTATTTTGCTTGTTATCTCTTTTCTTGAGGGTAGTTTGATTTTAATTTGTTTTTCTCTTGACTACTGTTTTCGGTAAGATTCTTTTGGCTATAAGTAACAGACACCTCAGACTAGCTTGTGTTAAATGAAAAAGACAAAGAGTAGAATCTGCCCGAAGAATGGATGTGAGAAAATATAGGCCTTCCCCGCAAAAAGAGTGAACGAAGATCTGGAAGGGCAGAAGTAACGTCTATTTTCTTTGTTTCTGTGACACTATGTGCTTTTATGTCTCATCAATTCAGTGCATGTCTACTTGTTTTGCTCTCTGCACACTGGCTTTCTATACTTTGATGTCTTAATCTGGGAGTTACATGGACTCTTGTAATTACGCAGAACCTTTGAATTTCAATTCTAAATTCTAGGCAGAGAGCATGGTATTGGTCATGTTTGAGGGAGGTACTCACCTTAAATCCAGTAGGCTGCGGCCAGGGCTGATAAGGAGTGACACCTGTTGCTCTTTCAACAGGCGTTACAGAAACTGAATCAAAGCAAGATGCTTGGGAGTAGTTGATAGTAGGGCTCTGGGTGATAAGCAGTTTTTATTAAAGGAGATGAGCCCTCCTGGTACAGTGGTTAAGCACTTGGCTGCTAACCGAAAGGTTGGTGGTCCGAATCCAACAGCAGCTATGAGAAAGAAAGATGTGGCAGTCTGCTTCCGTAAAGATTACAGCTTTGGAAATCCTACGGGGAAGTTCTGCCCTGTCCTATAGGGTCACTGTGAGTTGAAATCGACTCCATGGCTATGGGTTTTTTTGTAAAAGAGACATAGACCCAATAGACACAAGCAGAAATATTACCTACCTCCACCTTGACAACGTTCAGTTAGTTGTATGCATATTTTAATTTCCAAGAATTACTTTAACCAAAAATTTGCATTCATAATGAAAAGTTACCCACACAGGAACACTACTGGGTAAAAACAAACCAAAAAAACCAACCCTCATTCATGTCAATAATCCTTAATGGATTTTTTATATTATAAATTTTATCATAATATTATAATTTGATTCTACAGAATTTGAGTTTTTAAATCTGATAAAATAAATTTCATAAGATATTCTTAATCATTCACAGATTACTCAAATATACATATAATAATCTTAAATATTTCTGAAATAATTAAGAGGAGATATCCTTAAGGCCAGAGGAGCCCTGGTGGCACAGTGATTAAAGCGCTCATCTGCTAACAGAAAGGTTGGTAGTTTGAACCCACCAGCCACTCCATGAGAGAAAAATGTGGCAGTCTGCTTCTGTAAAGATTTCAGCCTTGGAAACCCTATGAGACAGTTCTACCTGTCCTATGGGGTCCTTATGAGTTAGAATGAACTCGACATCAATGTGGGTATTTGGTTTGATATCCTTAAGGTCATTTGCAATAAAGTATGACTGAAAGAATAAAAACTGATGGAAAGAATATATTGAAAATAATATGTAGACTAGACAAAGGTTTGTTTTTATATGGGTTTCATAGATGATTTAAAAATTTTTTTTCAAGTTGAATTCAGAGACTTTGGCATGGATCACCTGTTCTTTTCTTAAAAATAACTTTCTGTTCTTTCTTATTGGAAAAAGAAGTGCAAAAATCCAACCCGAACTTGTTCAACTCCCTCTTCACCTCCTGAGACAATCAAAATGCTTCCAGTATCTCAGCAGCAGGCAGAATGGTGCCAAATGAAAATGTCCACAGGATCCTGCTTTCTCATTTTAACTGTTGGCCTTGAGGAGGCAGCTCCAGTGCATACCTCCTATTGCTTGCCCTATGAATTTCTCATTCTAAAGGGATTGTGGGTCAAACGTGTCTTCAACTCTTGGTGATAACAAAGGTATAATAATAGTCTTTAGATGATTTAATTAGAGGCCTCATTTTGCGGGTTATATCATCTTCCCCAACTACTCAATTTAAGTTTTGAATCAAGGAACAAAAAAAGATAATAAAGCTTTCTTTGTTTTCCTCTTCTAACATTAAGGGGCTAGGACCAAATGTTCCTTGATAGCTTCATCTTAAAATGCCATCAGATAAGCAACAGGCTTGTAGCTCAGTAGTTGTCCAATGGTGAGAGAGAGTTCTCGAAAATTAAATTCTAAGTCCCAGTGACAGGAAAGAATACGATTGTGTAGGGTAACTTTATGTTTTGTTTTGTTTTTTCTTTTCCTGACACCTGCAAATAATTCCAAATAGCATTTATATCTAACTTGTGTGAAGTGTTTTGTCCCTTTTTAAAATAAATACACTTAGCACCTGAAAGTATTATCTTGACCTCTGGCTGACACAATTTCTTAGCTCAGCTAGTAATTTAAGAGCGTGGAATAACTGTGTTTGATGTGTACATCATATGGATTATGATGATACATCACCGACTGGAGGAAGTTTGAGTGAATAGCTATGCTGAAAAATTAAGTTCTAGCATCTAGATAATGCAAGTTCCCTAGGTAGAGTTCTTTTTTCTGGCCATAAGACAACCTCTTTGTGGTAGGTGAAGGCAAACTTATCTGGCCAAATTCCTGTCTTCTTAACACAGCTTGTTAAAACAGATGCTAAAGACAAGGCCAGGTTTGTTTATATGTTATGAGTAAGTCAGAAAATGTGATACCATTCAGGACAGGTTAGTACACGAGAAAAGAAACATATGTAAAGCCCTGAAAATCAAATGGGATTGCCAAAGGAAAGGCCAAATGAATTTAAAGACAATCTAATCCAAATTCTGTGCTTCATAAATAAGGACACTGAAACTTGAAGAAATGGAACAAATGACCCAAGATTACTGAACTTTACCTGAGCTGCTCCTCTTCTTTCACATTCTTCCAACTTTGTTTACATTTGTATAAAGATGTGGGCAAAGTCAAAGTTTTAGATCTCTTTGGCAGTCAAGTTTTCTTACTTTTCTGTGCCCTTTGCATTTTCTCCCGTGAGAATTATGCTAGCAAGGAAGTAGTAGAATATTTCTTATTATACTAAATAACACTCATAATTAAAGTTATTTCCACTAGGATATCTTTTTTTCCCGGTGTAAAGTCAGGCTAACAAGGGCTCTAGAAACAACTTTCGAGTGTTTTATTTGGCTACAATAAATTGTTTCCGAAAATCTGTGTAGTACTGGGGCTTGACTTTCAACTTACCATTTTTGTTATTTTTTTAAATGACACTTTATAGGAATGTTAGAGTCCTGACAATCATAAATAAGCACATTCAGCTGCCTTTGAGCTATATGAAAAGAAAATTTGATATACAGAATTGCCTTGTCCTCATTATGACACTAGACTTTTCCTCCCGTGACGTTTTTATGGAAACCCCAATTTTTCTTTCAATTTGTATAGTATGTGTAACAACCAGTTAATAGGCTTTTATCTAATTCAAACAAGCTAATATTGTAACACAATTAACATTTTCTAGATCACTTTCTATGAGTTTGTTTTCCTTTTAGGCAAATTCCTTTGAATAACTATATTATATTGCTAAATTTGTGTTCACTTCTTTAGATTAAAAAATAAAAAAAGTTAATGTAAAAGAGTATAGTTATTCAATTACAAAAACTATAAATCAATTGTTTAAAAAACAAGTAGATATTAGATTAGATATTTGAATCCATTACAAAGATTTTAATGCGTAATAATCGATTTTAAAAATCAATGAGCATTTTATTAACATCAAGAACACTTGCCTTAGTTAAAACATTCCTGAAAATGTATGAACCTTCATTAAAATTTATTTTTCTCATCTCCTGAAAAAAAAAAAAAGCTACTAAACTACCAGGCCGTTATATGGCATCCTATAAGCTAGGCACACAGGTTGTCTCATTCTAATCATGACTGTTTTCAAATAAAGCCTTCCTACAGATGTACTAAAGGAAACAGTAATCAAACCCAAGCTTCACCATCTCTAATATATGCTACTCCACTTGGAGTTTTTTCCTTTGAATTCTTAATTAAAAAACCTTTTAATGAGAGGCAGCCTGAGTGCGAAGTTGTCAGTTCTACCCTTGTCCTTGATGCATACCAAAAAAAAGAGAGATTTCAGTTTTAAAAGAAGCTCCAGTTTCTTGAGACATTTGTATTCAAACACGACTCTCTCTTTCTCCTTCTTTCTCCTGGGAGAACAGCTCTACTCTTCAAATGAAAAAGAAATAATAAAACACATCAGGAACAGTGGACCTCAGACCTGACGTTTCTCTCCTTGTCTTGGAATGTTATTTCCATATAGAAAGGTACTCTAATGGGACACTTGTAAATGGCAGGGAATTTAGCCCTTGTGGAGTCCTCCCCAGAAATTGGATTTTTGCTTAAGCAAACAGCAAACCATGCAGCAGGGGAAAAGTTATTTATTCGGCTGCCTGTTGAAGAGCCTTACAAAAATACAATTCAGTCTGCTCTGACTGTTGAGTCAATCGGCATACATTGGAAAACAAAATCCAGTTACTTGTGTAAGGTATCAGGCAAGCTCTTTCATGTAACAGTTAATCTCAAATACACTTTAATGATATTTTTCTTGGTTACCCTTTTCTTAGCCATAACAGCTTTTGCAGTTTACTTTCACATTAAGGAAGGGTAAAAGGCTTATACAAGCTGCCAACTTCTACCCCGTGTTTTGAGGGATTATTTAGAATCTTTGCTGTTCAAATACAAGCAAATTTATACTAAGGAAAGTTAATCTTCAGTTTACAACATTTAATAATGTCATTCAGAATGCCTTATGACAACACGTTTACCTTCTTAAATCAGATTTAGTTTCTAAAAGGTTCTTATGATTTATGTAAGAAAGGTTTCATAATCTTCTCATTTGCTTCCTAATTTTAGTTTCAAGGATCTCCCCTGCCACCCCAAAAAATCTCTTCAAATGTCTCCAAAGTGCCATTCTAAATGATAAGAGGAAATATCTCTCCTAGAGGATCTTCTTTTAGGGATAAGAACTATAAAGGTAGTTCTTGAGAGGTGACAGACCTACTAATTTAAGCTTTGTGAATATTCGCTTATAATTTTTGACATTTTGGTGTGTCCTTTTCAGAGAGTAGAGCTTCTTTCACTGTATTTCTCAGAAGCAGCTTTTCTACATGGAACTGATTTCCTCTTTTCTACTAACAAGTTTTATAGCTAAATATCAATGCAGGAAATTAATATTTCTCACTGATTTCTCCTTCCTGCTATTAAAATGATATTTCACTGCAACAGCATTCTGTACCCTGAAAGAATGCATTGAACAACGACAGCTTTTTCAGTCAAATATGTCCATGATTTAGGAAAGTGGAAGAAATGGGTCTCCTCCATACTTCCGTAATGATTTATTCAAGCAGAGACCTTTGTTAGTGAAAAGTGTTGGGATCCAGAAAATTTACTACTAGGTGCGGCTGGACATTATCTAGGCATTGTGGAGGGGTTTGTTAGGCAGATATTTAGTATACACTTGTTTGATTACATTGTATAGTAAACCAGTTTTAAACATTTGATATCACTGACTAGCTTATAAATAATTTGTATTGATTGTTATAATACTTTGTAACGTTTATTTATTTTAAAAGCCCTCCTTTTTCCACATTGAAATGGTCATTCATGCCCGTGATAAACATGCAAACACCACAAAAGGTATATAAAATGAAATATGTATTTACTTAACATCATATAGCAAGAGGCATGGTTTGAATTGTATTTGGGAAAAAAAAAGTCAGCCTACTTCTTTCTTTCCTCCTTAAAAAAAAAAAATCATATTCAGCCTACAATTTCATGTAATTTGTAAAAAAAAATTTACACAAATTATGTTGTTAACTAGAATTTCCAAATTATAAATATTCAGTTCTAAGCTCTAAGCTCTATGGAATATAACAATAATTATTCTCCTTGTTTGTGAAGTTACAATTTGATTTCTCAGATACAATATATAAGCAACTATTGACTTCAGAAAGATTATATGGTAACAACATAATACACACACATTTACTTAGAAGTTTATGTTTGTAATAATTGGATTTATCTATGTTTATAGTAGAGATTTTTAAAAATGCAAAACAGTATGAGAAAGAAATTAAAATCACATATGCTTCCATGTCATTAATCATCAAAAAATGCTAATTTGGAAAACAATTCCATTTACAATAGCATCTAAGAGAATAAAATACTTAGGAATAAATCTAACCAGGAATGTGAAGGACTTATACAATGAAAGTTGTAAAACACTGCTGAAAGAGATTCAAGACAACTTAAATAAATAGTAAGATGTTCCATATTTTTGGGTTGGAAGACTTAATATTATTAAGATATCAATACTACCCAAAGCAATCTATAGATTCAATGCAATCCCAGTCCAAATTCCAACAGCCTTCTTTGCACAAATGGAAAAAATCCTCCACTTTATGTGGAATGGCTATAGACCCTGAATAACTAAAGCAATGTTGAAAGAGAAAAATAAAGCAGGAGGACTCACATTTCCTGAATTTAAAACATATACAACTACACCTCAACATAAAGAAAACAAAAAATCCTCACAACTGGACCAATGAGCAACATCACGATAAATGGAGAAAAGATTGAAGTTGTCAAGGATTTCATTTCACTTGGATCCACAATCAACACCCATGGAAGCAGCAGTCAAGAAATCAAACGATGCATTGCACTGGGCGAATCTGGTGCAAAAGATCTTTCAAGTGTTAAAAAGCAAAGATGTCACCTTGAAGACTAAGGTACGCCTGACCCAAGCCGTGGTGTTTTCAATTGCCTTATATGCATGTGAGAGTTGGACAATGAATAAGGAAGACTGAAGTAGAATTGAAGCCTTTGAATTACGGTGTTGACAAAGAATATTGAATATACCATGGATTGACAGAAGAACGAAGAAATTTGTCTTGGCAGAAGTGCAGCCAGAATGCTCCCTTGAAGCGAGGATGGTGAGACTTTGTCTTTCTTACTTTGGACGTGTTATCAGGAGGTACTAGTCCCTGGAGAAGGACATCATACTCGGTAAAGTAGAGGTCAGCAGAAAAGAGGAAGACCTTCAATGAGACGGACTGACACAGTGGCTGCAACAATGGGCTCAAACATAGCAACAATTGTGAGGATGGCACAGAACCAGGCAATGTTTTGTTCTATTGTACATAGTGTTACTGTGAGTCAGAACTGACTAGACAGCACCTACCAGCAACAACTACAGGTAACCCCAACAGAAAGACACAATCTTTTTCCCAATAGTTCTAGTAAAATCCTGGAGATTATTTAATTCATCCTTCTTTTGTTACTTTCCTACATCTGAGCCAATCCCTGTGGCTACAGAGATGCAGTTGTTTTATTGTCCACACCTGAAAATCAGGAAATGGAGTAAGATATCTGAAATATGTGATTTAAAGTATAGCAAGGTGGTTTCTTAAAGGAAAACCATGGTGCTCTTTCCTGAAAAGTAAATGGATTTTGGACATACAAAAATAATTTTGTAGCAATTTCCTCTACAAATATATTTATACTTGTGTGTGTGCATGTATGTATGTGTATATATATATATATTTTTTAAAAAATCCATTGCTGTCGAGTCGATTCCGACTTATAATGACCCTATGGGACAGAGTAGAACTGCCCCATAGGGTTTCCAAGGAGCCCCTGGTAGATTTGAACTGCAGACCTTTTGGTTAGTAGCCATGACTCTTAACCACTACACCACCAGGGTTTCCATATATATATATGGATATGGATATTATATACATATATATGTATATATATACAAATTAACCTAAGCCTCAGCCTCCCTCAGCGAGAATTGCATTTTCCCTATTAAATATCCATATTAGATTTGGTCAATCATTCTCACCATTGAGATCTTTATGGGTCATATCTTCCAAATTAGGGTCATATGCAAATTTTTTCATATTCAAATTTATAATAAGCACTGGATTAATGTCCTGAGGCATTCATCCATAAAATGTTGAACGGCACAAGGAGGACTTCACACGAATTTAGAAGTGTAGCTATACACAACACCACTAGAGAATATTCTCCAGGTTGTCCCCTGTCCTTTCATCAGGACCCTCAAGGTACAGATTTAGTGCAAGTTGTAAATCCTCATAATAAGATCATCATCTAATTCATATTTCTTCATAATGTCTATAAGAAAATAATAAAATGCATTGTTAAATGACTTCTCAACTTCAGATATACTATGTTTACAGAATTCCCTATCAGCCTAGATTCATTATAAAAAAAGAAAGTCTTGGTGCAAACATTGTTGTATTGGGCCCTACTCCTTACATCTCTAAACATTCACACACCATTGTGGCATTTTTTCACAGAGTAAATTACAAGCTCTCTGGTCAAATTGTGTTTAATCTCATTTTCTTTAAGTTTTATAAAATATTCTGTTTTATAAATTCTTCAAAAATAGCTATTCTGCCGACAATCACTTTTAAAAATTCTTTTAGAATCCTGGGACGCAACTCATCTCTACCTGAAGACTTGAACTCATTTAGATAGGCTTTTAAAAATAATTTATTCATGTAATTGGGCTTCAATTATTGTTCTACGTTTTCTAGTCTGAAGATCATTCTTCTTTACAAATCATATTGAACAAAAATAGTATTGAACTATATTATACCGTTCACACTTCATCTAGCGTCAGCTCTTTGCCTGGTTGTTGTTCCTATTCTGAATATTACAAACTTGCAGTTGATACTTGTAACATCATTCTCCAGTCTAATTCTGTTAAGCTTTTGTCTTCCTAATATCTTTTTTTTTTTTTTTTTTAATAATCCGGTTTTCCTTTTCTCTTCATCCCTGAGGGTTCTGATCCTTCTGTATCCTGTTGTGGAGTTCTTTTTCAATGACTTCCTGATTTTTTCTTCATTAGGACCTATACTATCAGAATGTTAGTTTTCTAAGTCTCAAACCTCTTGCAATAGCTTGCTTTTCTGGAAAAAAAAATACTAAGCTATGTCTCTTGTTTTTTGGTTTGGTTTTTTTCTCTGAATTATGTGAAATTGATTATCATAAGTCTAGGTACTAGAATTAACTAAATTCTCTTATTTACATGTAATAATCTTAAGGCCACATATTTATTTGGTAATGTTGAGTAGAGGAAACAAAACAAAACCTTATTAGAGTTCCAAAACCTGAATTCAAGTTCATGGTGGTCTTCCGGTTAGGTTTACATCCAGGGTTATATCATTAAATGATTCATTTTTCATGTTTGTGAGATAGCAATGAAAGTTAGTAGCATGGATAACGTAATATAAAATGGATCTTGTGCATAATAGATTAAGGAGATTGGAAAAGAAGAAAAAAGGGAATGAGGAAAGATGAAAGAACTTTCTCTTACCTTCACCTCCCCAGCTAGTTCTGTATTACTCAGAATAGAAGTTAGCTTGTCATTTTCTCTGTTTTCTGAAAAATAGAGTTGTTAGCAAGTCAATAATTGATCACAAGTGCTGTTTTTATCAAATTTTAATATGTTTATTTTTCTGATTACCAAAGTAGCGAAGCATATTATAAAACGTATTTAGACATTTCAAAAATATAACACATAGAAAGTTAAAGGCCTCCATAGTCTCACTCCAAAGACAATTGCTAGTAATTGCTAACAAATTCCATGTATATTTTGTTACATTTTTGTTATACGTGTAGACTAATAAGTAGACTTTTATAAAAATGAGATCGATTTTAGCAATGTGTATTTTTGCTTTACTTAATACATTGCAGGTATTTTTACATGCCATTACTTGTTAATTTTGTTCATTCTTTTTAATAGGGTGTACTGCTTAGGCTGGTGGAATAAGATAATGTGTAATAGATATCTGGAAGTTGAAGTTCCACTCCTACTGTCGTCTGCCTATGCTAATTTAGTGTAGTGTTCTGTGGTATATTCTCACAAAAATGTAATTTCTGGTTCTCTAGGGATTACCATGGGTCAGAATTGACCCCATGGCAACTAGTTTGAGGTCCCTGGGTGGTAGAAATCATTAACACATTTGACTGCTAACTGAAAGGTTAGAAGTTCAAGTCCTCCCAGGGGCACCTCCAAAGAAAACCTGGTGATCTACTTCCAAAAAATCAGCCATTGAAAACCCTGTGGAGTAAAGGTCTACTCTGACACACATGGGGTCACCATGTGTTGGGGCCAACTCAATGTCAGCTAACAATAACAACATCCTTTGTTTTAATCTTCCTTTTCTGGTTGAACCTTATGCAATTGCCAGTAATCAACTATTTTTGATCCACTAAAATGACAGTTTCTTATATTTCAACCTAATAATTAAACTAAGAGTCCCTGGAAGCAGAGGCTTATCTAAGGTACAGCAGGTATGGCATGTATCCTGGGCATCACTTAGTGGGGGACGGGGAGCAATGAGCACTTTCTATTAACCCGATACAGCTTAATGTCCTTCCTCAAGCACGGTGGACACAGAGGCTTATTGAGGGGGGAAGAGGGGGACACTTGCCCGTAGGTGCAAGTCAAGAGGGGCACCAGGCAAGGTGTAGAATGACATTCTGAGGCACCACAAATATGAAAGGTGCCTGACTGAGGCAGCAGGACTGGGAGCGGGGGTGGGGGGATTTTCTGCTAAGACGTTGCTGACATCAACATCTACTCATTTTGAAATTAGGGGGGAGGGTGCAACTTAGAGTTTGCCCCTGGGCGCTCATTACCCTCAGTAGGGCCCTGCAGTTGAGCAATTTCAATGCTTAGCAAAGGCGATATTTTCTGTTGATACACCTCTGCCTGGGTAGTGCAAATGATGTACTCAACTAATAGCTGAAAGGTTAGTGGCTGGATCTCACCCAGAGGCACCTTGGAAGGCAGACCTGGTGATTTGCTTTTGAAAGGTCACAGCCTTGAAAACCTTATGAAGTAGTTCTACTCTGCACTATGGGGTCGCCTTGAGTTGGAATCAACTTGACAACAACCAACAATAACAATAATTAAACTACTAATTTTGGAGAGGCCAACGTGTGGCTCCCTAAGATGTTGCTTGATCCATTTCCAGTGTTTCACTGCCCAGCACTAGGGTAAGACGCAAGAAGAGAGGATGCTCACACCTCGTGCTAAAAGGAAGATGTCTAATGGAAAATGACAGAGAAGTGATCATTTCTCCCTCACCAGTGAAGCTCACTAATTCAGAGTTATGAAGATACATTTGTTCTTTCGTTTCTTTCCTGCTCTGCCCTCTCCCCTTCCACAGTAATCCGATTTTTTACTTCAACAAGCCATGCAACTTCAAAGACTAAGGCTATTGGTCTCAGAGGCTTTGTTCAGCCTCAGAGGTCACAGACACTTCCACCCTGTCCAAGCTTTTACGGATCAGCTTCTTTGTAGGATTCCATTGCTTTGATCTTTGATGGATTAATGGCTGGATCAGGATTTCTATGGAAGCAGATTTGAGAGCTTTTGCTGTGAGCTGAAATTTTGGCAAGGTGTTCTTTAAAAACTTGTTAGACACAGAAGGACATAGCTCCTATAGATATAACATTATTTAGTATATTGTTGACCTTAATGTTATCTAAATTAATATTTTAATGATAATAATGAAAGTGCTTTCCATATATTTAGAGAGAAAATATAATATGGACCATCCTGTGTTACCAGTGTTGGCTGATATAAAAGCAGAGCATTATACAATATTTCTTGACTTACTGGGCGGAATAACTATTACTTATCTTTTTCTGTTAAATCACATAAACACTCAAATGTCCTATGTGCATAGAGTTTGCTGATTCTTTTATATGAAAAAAACAGATTTAGCCCTTCTAGAATAAGTTTGTTTACTTCAGTTGAGGAAGTAAATGACATTTTATTTGACTTTAAATTGCATTTTTTTCTTTTATAATTCTAGTGTTGTTATGTTTTATTTTAATTTTCTGGTGATCCTTTGATTTGTTTTTAGCAGAGCAGAAAACTTGTTCCTTTGTATATTATGCTAGTTTGAAAAACATAATGAAAAATTCATTTCGTTTATTTTTCGTTGTTTTATATTAAGCATCCCCTTGTGGATTTGCATTTTGTGTTTCAGAACAGATAAGTGGAATGAGAACAATGACAAAAATCTTGTTTCATTTCCCACTGTCCTTAAATCACTTATGTTTGCCTAGTATGTTTGTTACAGTGATAGGAAACCATGACATGCTTTAATCTTTCACTGGAGTTAAAGCAGAAAATATTTTAATGATGAGGGTAGAGAAATCTCTCCCAGTGACTTCTGTCCTGTTGCGGTAGTTAGGAATTAATTCAATTAGAGCTAACTTAATATTCACCTGGAGAAAAAGTGGACTTTATAAGTTTAACCAGGAGACAGTTGATGAGTAATTCCTTAACTTCTTACTTGCTTGATGTTGAATTAACTTAAATGCATCATGGGAGACCAAATCAGCCAATTGGCTTTCCCTTCCAATAAGGAAGGTGTGCAAAAAAAAGTAGTATCCTCTAACCACCAGAGTCAAAGTCATGATTTTTGGCTCTTCTGCTTAGTATTCACTGGTGGTCTGATGGGAATAATTTACAACAGGTGGCTAAGGATGACCATTAATTTAAGGGACTGAGTTTGTGAATAGCTTATATTTTCTTATTAACCATAATATGGAATATGGGGAGCACATTTCTCTATTACTTTTCCAAGTATTTATAGAGAAATTCAAATTCAAGTATTATACTTAACAGATGAAGTATTATTAATTTTGTTGTTGTTGTTAGTTATCTTCAAGTTGGCTCCAACTCATGGTGACTCCATGTACAAAAGAATGAAATGTTACCCAGTCCTGTGCCATCTTCAAGATCATTGGTATGCTAGAGTTCATTGTTGCAGCCACTATATCTTAAGTGTTTCCAACCTTGGGGGCTCATCATTCAACACTATATCGGACAATATTCTGTTGTGATCCACAGGCTTTCTTTGGCTAATTTTCGGAAGTAGATCACCAGGCCTCTCTTTTTAGTATGTCTTAGTCTGGAAACTTCACTGAAACCTGTCCACCATGGGTGACCCTGCTGGTATTTGAAATACTAGTGGCATAGCTTCAAACACCATAGCAACACATAAACCACCACAGTACAACAAACTAACAGATAGGTGGTGGGTTCCTAATGAGAAGAGTTATGTCTTTTCTCTTTAAACTAGTTTCCCCATTCCTTTTTCTGTGGGAATATAATTGTGATATGTATGCTAACTTATCATGTACAGATGTATGTCATAAGCACCAAAAATATTTTAATTGCATTAAATGCTTCATAAAATAGAAAACCAGAAGCCACTAGATAAATAGGTTGTTCGATCCAATTGCCTTAAGTCACTGATTCTCCAAATATGTCCAAACTCTTAAGAAAGGGTAAATTGTGTTCTTTTTGATTTTTGAGGGGCCGGCAGGTAGATTTCATCTAATAACAATACTATGAATAATAATGAGTATTTGTAGAGCATTTAATATAAACCAGACCCCTTTTCAGAGTGCTGGACATATAGTATCCCATTTAATCTTACATTAACATTATGCAAATTACAATGTTTTACATTGGCATTTTGCAAGTGAAGAAATAAAATACGAGAAGTTTATGAAATTTGCCCAAGTTCAGTAACAAGTTAACAATGGATTCAAATACAAGATCCTAGAGACAGGATTTTTAACCACTATATAAAGAGGGGCCTTCCACTCTATATAAAATAGCAACCACCAAGCCACCACCACTACTACCAAATTGGCATTCTACATCCACTTTTCCTGTTTCTTTTCTCCACAGCTCTTATAAACACATGCATATATTATATATATTTGTTTATTTGTTTTCTTTTAGCCTATCTCAACTTGAGAAAGAGATCCTTGTGGGCAGAGACATTGTCTCTGTCATTCTTAGGTATATCACAAGTTCCAGAAATAATGCTTGGGTGATGCAGGCCCTCAGTAAACAGTTAAGTGAGTGATAAATGTGAATTTTAGGGAATTCTCAGTCAGGATGAAACATATGGTTTAAGGAGCATTCAAGATTCTAATAATAGTGGGACTTAGATGAGATTATTAAATGAGATGAAATAAGAGAATTCTAGAAGGACTGATGTCATATGTGTGACCAACAGAAGTAGGATCAAACAAATAAGGGCATAAATCATGAGCTAGAGCTTAGAAATGTGTATGATAGCTGATGTGTTAGACTAGAGCCCTGCTTCTATGGCAAGCATCACAGATGTTCTAAGAAATCCCTTTGATTACAGAAGATCTGAAGTTAATGAGTCCCTTTCACCTAGGTCTTTACAGTCAGCTAGATCAGCTCTGGGTAGCACAAACAGTTAAGCGCATGGCAACTAACTGAAAGGTTGGTGGTTTGGGCCTACCCAGAGGCTCCTTGGAATAAAGGACAAGACTTCTGCTTTCAAAAGATCATAGCAATGATCTGTTGAGCACAGTTCTACTCTGATGCACATGGGGTGGCCATGAGTTGAAATCAACTTGACTGGCAACTGAGTTTTTTCATTTGACCAGCTCTAAGCTAGACAAATTTTTCTCCCTCTTGAAGAAACAGCTCTCTGACATCAAAGGCTGTACCTTCACCACCAAGGACCTCTTGTTTTGTAATCCTTAAATTAGAGAAATCAGATTTTTAGTCTTCAGCATCTTCTGATTCTTATTATTGAAATCCTCCAGTACCGATGGTCTGACACTGCTGCAGAAATAGACTTGGTTCACGCTCATTATTTATTTGAAGAACAAGAATATTAGTTTATATCTACAAAGCAGCCTAGAAAATATCTATGACAACTGGCCGTTAGGTGAAGATCTTTGTTTCAGGCTAAAGATTGAAAGATTAATCACTAGTGAGTTAATATGCTTTCCAAAGTTCTTATTCAAGATATTGATAGGCATTTAATGAAAGACAAAGACAAGAAATATCTTGGTCCCTGTCCTTAAGGAAATTTTGGATTAATTTTTAAAACAAGATATAAGCAACATATAAATAAGTAAAATCAGTAATAGGATGTTGTTATTAGTTGTTATGTGCACAGCAGCCCTATAGGACAGAGTAGAACTGTCCCTATAGGTTTTCCAGGGAGCAGGTGGTAGATTCGAACTGCTGACCTTTTGGATAGCAGCCAAACTCTTAACCACTGCCCCACAAGGGCATAATTATTCTAGAACTATTCAGTATAATTATAATTATCAGTAGTCAGTATAATTATTCTACAAATATTCAGTATAAAAGATTCCATTTGACTCAAGTATCCCCTGTAGGAGCCCTGGTGGTGCAGCGGTTAAAGCTCTCGGCTGCCAGCTGAAAAGTCGACAGTTCAAACCCACCAGCCGCTTCGTGGGAAAAAGATGTGACAGTCTGCTTTCATAAAATTTACAGCCTTGGAAACCCTATGGGGTAGTTCTACTCTGTCCTATAGGATTGCTAGGAGTCGGAATTAACTCAACAGCAATGGGTATCCCCTTCAAAGTAAGGCTTCAGAAAGTAATTCAGGCTTGAATTTGAGCTAGATCTTGAAAAATGAATTGGAATTCAGTAGATAGAGGATAGGGAGAAAGGTGTTCCAAGTGAGAGAGAGGAAGTATGAGCGTGTGGACATTTATTGGCATTACTTACTAATATCAACCTTCTTTCTAGACTGTAACCTACATAAGGGCAGAGTCCTTTTCTGTTTTTTATATCACTAAATAAGTACTGTTCACGTTGGCACAAATTAGGTGTTCAGTAAATAGCTGTTTAAAGAATTAACAAGAGAATTAGTGTTTGGAAACTACAAAATATATTTCAAGATATGGAATGGACCTGTTTGAGTAAAGTGTTGCTGTTGTTAGGTGCTGTTCAGTCCATTTTTGACTCCTAACAACCCCGTGGGACAGAGTAGAACTGTCCCACAGGGTTTTCTAGGCCCTAATCTTTACAAGAGGAGATTGCCAGGTCTTTCTCCTGTGGAGCCGTTGGGTGACTTCAAATAGCCAGCCTTTCAGTGAGCAGCCAAACACTTAACCGTTGCACCACCATGACTCCTTTGAATAAAGTAAAGACAATAATTACTAACAACAACAATGATGACTTCTATTGCATCCTTATTATACGCCAGGTAGTGATCTAAACACTTTGCATGTGTTAAACTCTTAATCCTCAAAACATCCTAGTGCAGTAGGTACTTTTTTTTTTATTTCTACTTTATAATTATAGAAAAGGAAAAAACAGAGAGGTGAAGTTACTTCCCCAGGATCACATAGCCACTACTGGTAAGGCAGTAATTCCAATCCAGACAGTCTGTCGCATAGCTTGTGCTGTTAACCCTATACTATACCTCCTCTTGTAGATAAAGCTGGAAATGCAGTTTTGAAACATTTCTGAAGGTCATTACAAGGTAAAAGAACTTGAAAGGTTATTTTTTGTTCATTTGTTGGTTTCCAAGTTTTAGTGTATAGGATTACTGGGAGTTTATAAAGATGGGTTACTATAGAAAGGCATCTTGCAGCAGTGCGTAAAATGGGTCAGAGGGGAGAGAAATGGAACTGGATATTGTACAGGCATCAAGTGATAAGGACTTGAACTCAACTGACGGTGATAACTGGATATTCATGAAGAAAAGTGTAATATGATAAAAACTGGAGAAATAATTGAAAGATGACTCCTATCTTCAGACTTGAGTGTCAGGGAGAATGATGGTACTCTAATTGCTGACCTAGAAAATTCATTCCTTGGGGCCAATTTTACGAGAAATATTATATGAGGAAGGGACTCGTTGAGTCTGCAGAAACTTCTTAAAATCTAAACAGATGAATAGCAGGTAGCACATAAGGGTCAGATGATTTACATGGTCCTAAAGGAAATGCCTGTACCTTGAAGGAGTCTAATTCTTACTTATGAAACTTATAGTTAGACCCCAAAAACAGAAAATGAAAATAATAATTATAATTATAAAATTATAATTTTAGAAACTTCAATCCACCTTGGAAATAATCTGGTCCATGAAACATGTTTTACAAATGAGATACCTGTGTCCTGGGTAAGTTAAGAAACACTCCGTGAAGAACAACTTTCGTGATGGATAGGAGAAGAAGCCAGGTGCCATCCCCTAGGTCAGTGGTCCCTCCTCTGGAAAACCAAGTGCATTGATGATACCACCTTGGAATCAATCTCTTACCTTCTCTTCCTACCTCTAGTAGATTCTGATGTTGCCCTTCCCAGATCCCCTTTGCTTGAAAAGACACATATCCCCCAGCTACTGTGAGTATGAACTCTAATTCACTTACAAATGTACTTTTCTCTGAAAAGAATCACACTTACCTGATGGAAGTCACCTTGCTCAGAGATACCTAGAATGTTATGGCCCCCTCCCCTCTACTAGGATATGCAGTAGTTAGTGTGTGACCGATAACATCAGGCCCCCTTGCTTTAAGGTGGAATGACTCTGTGGTATGACTCATGCTCCAGAGCTTCCTGCAGGATTAGGGTGAAGTTAGATTTCAGTGGAACCCAGATCTTTGCTTGGCTTTTCCCCTGCCTATTTCTGCTCTGCTCACTTCCATATAGGATTTTCCTGAGAGCACTCCCTCAATAAATCACTTGTACAAGAATCCTCATCTGAGACTCTACTTCCAAAAAAAAAACAAAAAAAAAAATCTGACGCTAACCGGTCCTGAGGCTCCAAATATCACTTGTGGTTGCTGAGCTCTCACACTGTTTGATGAACTGTTTGCTGATGCAATCTATGCTGTTTTGGTGGCATCTGAGCAGTTGATTACGTAGTCTTCAGAGGCAATATGGCTAAGGAGTTGATCAAGAACTTGGGTTCTAGAGTCAGGTAGTCTGGGTTGAAATTCTGGCTGTACTTACTACATTGCAATGTGGGACAAGTTATTCACCTCTCTGTTTTGAAAATAATGTACTTGCCTCTTAGAATTTGCCTGAAGAGGAAATAACAGTCAACAAAAAAAAGAAAAAAAAATCAATATTTAGTCATAGAATCGTTGAATAAATAATAGTGATAATATGTAGTATTCTGATCCACATTACATTAATAGCAAAATAGCTTCACTATATTTATTCAGTATTTTAAAAAATTCAAATTGAAGGTACAAGCTTCTAAATTCTAGGTGAGAATTTTATTCTTAAGCTATTAGTTTGTTCTGTGTGGTACGGGTGGGAACAAGAGAAAATGAATCAGTTTCTCTTATGACTCACCCCACAGAAAACATGTTTTGCTTACCTTTGAAGGGTGAGTGAAACACAAACCAAAACCATTTCCACCAAGTCAATTCTGACTCATAGCAATCCTACAGGACAGGGTAGAACTGCCCCGTAGGGTTTCCAAGGCTGTAATCTTTATGAAGGCAGATTGCCACATCTTTCTCCCGCAGAGCAGCTGATTGGTTCGAACTTCTGATCTTTCAGTTAACAGCTGAGCTCTTTAACCACTGCACCACCACGGCTCAGATTGACTGAGTAAGTGGACATTTTCAAGACTGGCTTAAGTATAAATTTTTCAAAGCAGCTCAAATAAGAACAGAAATACTTCCAACTTTGTATGCCAGAGTTTGTACATGCATGTTTGCTTATATGGATAATTTTTCCCAATAGATTGAGTAAAAATTTTTATCATTTGCATCTAGAAATATGAGTATCTTTGTGTTTAGAATTTGAAGATAATAAAACAAAACAATAGGCAGTAAGTAGCCTAAAATTTTAACCTCATTGCTGTGATCCTAGTGAATTTTAGAGGTGTGAATATCTTGCTTTAATCAAGATGATCAAATAGCAAAAACAAAAACAATGTCAACGGATATGATATCAACACACATCTGGTTGGATTACTTCAAACGAATTTAGAAAAAAAAAAAAGTCTCCTAATCAGCTCTCTTGGGTGATTTATTTCTAGTCATTTCTATGCCCTTACTACATGTACCTGGTACCTGATCAATTATTAGTTTGAACATGGAATGTTGCTTTTTAGAGAGTTATCAACCCCCTTGAAGTAAATTGTATCCTGTGGCTAAAATTTGACATGGTTCAGGAAACCCATACATCATATATTCTTCAGCGGTGGGTTGCTATTTCTTAGACACCTCAGAGGCATTTACAGCCTCAGTGTTTGAGCCAAACTTTTCAGGCCTTGGATTCTTTGAAAACTTCAAATGCTCTTTAGTGTTATCAGACCAGTGGTAGAGCTGATCTCAGAGTCCACTATTAAAACTCCCCTCAAGGACATTTTCATTAGAACTTTGTACATGGGCAGTTCAAAAGATCCAGCTATTGATTTTTGTTCAGAAGTCCTGTCTCCACTTTTATATTATGCAACTTTTTTGACAGACTTTCAAAAACCACAAACTGCAGGCTGCCTGCAATTCCAGCCAGGATTTTATGCTGCTCATTTGATTTCCTCAGGCCACATCCTTCTCATGTCCTTGTCAACAATGCAAGGAGAAGAGCCTTCTTAGAAGACTTGCTAAAAAGCAGAAGCAATTTCATAGCAAGGGGAAGAAAAAAAGAAAAATCTGACCTTTCCACGCGCAGAAAATCTCACTTAAATAAATAACTTTTTAGTTGTAAAATTTTGTCAAGGCATTCATTTATCAGACACACAGATAACCAAAGTGTTTATTTCTTTTCACCATTTAAAAATTTCATAAAAGGAGTCAGGAAGCAATGTGTATAAACTGCAGCAAAGAGCCTCCAGCTTGTGCGCTCAGTACATCTTTAACGGAATTATCAATTGGAGAGTAGGTGGCAAAGGCAACTGAGGAATAAATTATTGGGATAGATATTTCATATCTGTCTGCCAGTGCTATGTGGAATAAGGCTGGCCTCCGTATTACTTCTGGAGCTTTGTGTGGTCTTTCAAAAGTTGCTGTTTCTAAAAGGATAGGGTATCAAATCAGGTATTTGCTCTCAATTCATAGTGTGAGCATTTCAAGACCCACCGGTTCTTTCTGAACAATTTTGGGATGGTGTGAAGAATTCAGTTGTGATCTGGTTAAGTGGTAGCTGTGAAATGACAGTTTACACAGGTAGGGACCTCGCTGGTTTCAAACTTGGAGATGTCACAGTAATCTGACTTCACCAGAATGAAAAGCAAACTCCACAGGAAACCTAAGTAGTCTTTTCACAGATAGAATTTTCTAGGAATATAACTATTATTTATTATTATAACTAGCATTTTATTCAGTGGTTACTATATGGCAGGCACTGTACTATCGATCCGACACGCATTATCTAGTTTAGTTCTTACAACAAGCCCTCCAGGTTGGCGGCATTCGTATTCTCATTTTATGCAGGAGGAAACATGGCTGACAGAAATCAAGAAAATTGTTCGAGATCCACAGCTAGTTAGTGTTTAAAGTGAGACAAGGTGAAAGTTCTACTCATAGTGTTAAAAAGAAGGAGTCAGAAAACGTGCAAGATCTAAAGTTTGACGCAGCAAAAAGAATTCTGGAATTTCAACTCCAACTAACATCATGGTTATAATATTACACTCCACTTGGAGGCAACATAGACTCTCCTCCATCTAATGGGACACATTTGTTCCCAAAATATCTAAAGGAGCCATGGAACAAAAGAGAAGGCCAATGAAAGCAAATAAAACAAACTCTCCTGTATTTAAAGGAGAAAAAATAATTAATTAAATTATTGTTGTTGTGTCGATTCCGACTCATAGTGACCCTATGGGACAGAGTAGAACTTCCCCATAGGGTTTCCAGTGAGTGGCTGGTGGATTTGAACCACCGACCTTTTGGTTAGCAGCCGGCTTTCTTAACCACTGCACCACCAAAGCTCCAATTAAAATATTAGGAGTTCTTTATTATTGATTAAAAATAAATGAACTTAGTTACCAAAGAAAAGTAGTGAATTTTTGCTTCCGAAATGATTGCTTTAATTACATGTTTTATCTGTTTCTTCTTTCACTCTTTTCCCTCCACCACCCCAAGCTTCCCTTGTGCTCTACTATACAATGACAACCAGGCAGTGAAACATGGTCTCATTTGGGTTTTCTTGTCAACCTTTTCAAGGATGTATTGGGAGAGCAGTAGGTTTACCTCACTCAAAGCCTTGTATCTAAGGCCAGTTTTAAAATGTCAGACAGGGAAGAGTTCCATGCTGCCACAATTCAGGATTCAAGTGGACACTGGTGAACGCTCAGATGTGTCTCTTTGAGATCAAATGTAGAAAACGCACTGTTCCCATAAAAAGCTGTTAGCAAGTGCATGAACTTGACAGCACAGGCCAACAGCTTCCTATTATAGGAAGAAATGAAAGCATACGATACTTGGTTTTTCTGATCCTTCCCTCTTATTTGATCCTTTTGAATTCATTTTCATACTTCACCTGCTGGACTTAATCAGGTCTAAACAAGTGAGTTTGGGTGGTTGCAGTCTGTTGACCTGTGTTTGACACATTTCACATCAAGTTGCCCAGGAGTTCTATTCCTTTATGCCTTGTTGAGTAGAAATCAGTCATTTGAGGCCATCAACCATCTCACCCTTTTGGTATGATGTGTTGAAATGTATAATAGAAGGGCTAAAGTCAGTACTGTGTGAATTAAGCAGTTTCAGTTCTGATAAAACGTCAGAAGCAAATGAAGTACCACCATAAGATATTACAACAAGGGTCAGATTCAAAAACATTGTAAAACGATTAGTCCTGTTTAACTTTTGGGAACTAAAAAAATTACATATAGAGTATGTGAGACATAGAAAATCCTACTATAATTCAAAGAATGTGATACTGAGCATAGCCTATCTTTCATTACCTTAAAATAAGTATATACATACATATATGTTTCCAGTGGTCAAAACAAAGTAAATAAAAATAAAATATCTCTTCATCCTTGGATCTTCAAAATTTCTAGCTACTTACTGAATGCCTCTGTGAGTCAGACTCTGAACTATGCTCTTTGCAAATAAATAGGAGCAGCTCCAACTATCATGGCCATTCACTTGGGATCTGGGTAATATAAATAAAAATCTGGGATGATTTTATTGATGATATGGTGCTATGGACTTCTTTGGTCCAGAATCAACAGTTGAATTATGAACACATTATATGTAAATTAGAAGAGATTCTTTTTCCTTTGCCACAATCAAATCCTCTTCTAGTTTCTGCAGCTTCATCGTAAGATGACAGGAGCTTTGGGAAGGCGAGGCCATGTAGTCAGTTTGACACTGCTATTTTTACACCTTATTTGGGGCCATTGTTCTTGGAATTCTCTTTTGTTATTCTAATCAATCTGTGGCAGTATATGGCATTTATACCCTCATAAATATACCAAAGGGCTTTAGCTTGTTGTCTGCATTCCCAAGGTGTTTTGGAGGTTCTTCCTTCAGCTTCAATGGATGAGGCAAATGCCTAAATATGTAGATCCTATATATTTACTAGGGAGAAAGACAAGATAAGATAATATAGGACAATGAGAGTCAGGTTCGTTTGGGGTGTTGTGTTAAAAAAGTTGGAAACGTGTAATGATAGATGACTGGACTCTTAGAGAGAAAGGAGAAAATTGAAATTAATAGGAATAATTTAGACTTCGTACCACTTGTAATTTGCCAGAGTTCAGATTGGCTACCTCTATTTCTCCTGAAGCCATGCTCAGCATACATTAATTGATGTAATCTTTGATATGATTTGATAAGATTTATATTCATCCCAATATCAATCCCTATCCTCCTCAGAGAACCTCATAGAGATCTTCCTTGATCATCCAGTCTAAAGCAGCACCACCTTTTGTCTTCTGTCTTTTCATTGTTTTGCATGAGTAAGTTTTTTAAAATGTGTTCTGCTTAAGTTCTGAAATAGTGTTTTTTGTTTTGCTTAATTTTTGTATTACGTTTAAAAAATAACATAAAACATAAAAAAAGGGAAGTTTTTGCCTTTTTAACTGTGAGTGTCCTAGGTGTATGTAATAATACCAGGCGTGTATTAGGTAGTGAATAATCCATTGTAATCTTATGAGTTGGGACAACAGGAGTGCATCAGAAAAAATATTGTTCATTTAGATACTCAAGTCTAATCTACCTGGAAAAGCAAAGATCAGCATCTTTGCAAAGAGAAAGAGGAATCTCATGGCATTACATTAAACATTGACCTAGGAACTCATAGTGATAATGATAACTGAGATTTATGGAACACTTACAACGTGCCAGACACTGTATAAGCATTTGTAATACACTATTCTTTGAATCCGGACAAAGACATGCGTTTTGTCTTTGTTGTTTTTATCAGAATAGGAGACTGACTCTTGGAGAGGTGAATGATTTGCCTAAAATCACTTGAGTAGCAAGTGGGATGAGTCAGTGTTCAAAGCCAAGTCTATCTGAGTCCAAAGTTATTATTTTTATCACCTCCCTGTCATCTTGCAGAATTCCTTTGCGAGCTAGAATATTTAGTCATCCTTATCTTTACCACTCACATATAATTAGTCACAAAGTTATATATATTCTGTTTCAGAAATGGCTCTCAAATTTATTCTCCCTTCTCATCCTCATTGTCACTTCCTTAATCTAAGTTCTCTTTAATTCTTGTCTGTATTATTCTAATAGTCTCTTCTGGTTCTCCTGACATAAAAGACAAATTTTTCTCCTTCTTGTGTTTTTTCTTTCCTGATGTTTCCAGAACCTGATTTTTTTTTTTCAAAATATGACCCCAGAAAGTTTCTTCAAACTTATTACACCCAATGCTAGACATGAATCCTAGACCTCTGCCACGAGGAACTGCTCACAATTCAGCAAATATTTCATGCCGTGGTCTTCACATGGATTGCCCTTTTGCTTTGGAGGCTTATACCCATCCCCTCTACTTTGAAATATCCTCTTCATTCATCATCATCTACAAATATGAAGCTTTCTCCAACTTATCAAGGCTGAGTTATTCCTTTATTCCCTAGCATTTGGCACACAATAATTCAAATATATCATCAATCAAATTTACAAGTTTGTACCCTGTTCTGGATAAACATGTTTTGTATCTTAAATCTCCATTAAATATTTCCGTGCTTGGTGGTTCAAAAACACCCAGCAGCTCCATGGGAAATAGATCTGACACTCTGCTTCCATAAGGATTACAGCCTAGGAAACCTATGGGGCAGTCCTACTCTGTCACATGGGGTCGCTCTGAGTTGAAATTGACTCAATTGCATCCAACAACAACAAATCACAAAATATATTTTATAAATGTTTTAGGAATAAACTAATGATATTAAAAAATTTAGTCAAATATTTACTTAGCCTTGCATCGTTTGGAGCCCTGGTGACGCAGTGGTTAAGAGCTTGGCTGCTAACCAAAAGTTGGCAGTTTGAATGTACCAGCTGCTCCTTGGAAAACATATAGGGCAGTTCTACTCTGTCCTTTAGGGTCACTGTAAGTTGAAATCAACTCAGTGGCAACAGGTTTGGTTTGATTTTTTTCTTGCATCTGTTAGAGAAAAAAAAAAATGGGTTCATGGCAGAAACTTCATACCAAACGAGATTTTATATGAAATTCCAGTATAAAATGCAAAACAAAAAACAAACAAAACAGAAAGGATGAGAACATACTAGGAGGAATGGCCAGTCTAATTCACTTCAAGGAGTGGGCTACAAAGATTCTACGCAATTTTATTTTAAAACTATAGGAGAAAATGATGCTAACAAACTTGTATGTGAATTCGGCTTTTATGTTATTATTTTTGTCACTCCATACTTGGAATCCTGTTCTCATAAGAAATACTCCTATGCTGTCTAAAATGCATTCACATGATATTCATCTCAATTTGAATTTCTCTAAAATGTTTTCTTTTCATTACTCACTTTATTATCTGCTTATACAGCAAGTATCTGGACACTTTATCAGGAGGTTTCATGAAACCTTCAAAAGCTCTCTGAGAAAATTTTAAAATAACATTTAAATGATATTCCTAACATATGCTATACAACTAAGAAAAAAAAATGGGAAAGTTTCCATGAAAAAAAGAAACTACCTCAGCTAAATTAAGAAAAAAAAAATGATGTCTATATTTTAGTAACTTACTGATCTGAATGCAAACAGTGATCTGTAAGCCTATTTGAGTTTTAGTTGTCCTGCACTTAAAAATGTTGTTGTTACCTGCTGTCAGGTCAACCTCTGACTCATGGCAGCCCCACACACAATGTGATCATTATGAGCTATAGGGTTTTCATTGGCTGTTTTTCAAAAGTAGATCACCAGACCTTTCTTCCTAGTCTACCTTAGTCTAGAAAGCTGTGCCAAAACCTGTTCAGCATCACAACAACATACAAGTCTCCACTGACAGACCAGTAGTGGCTGTGCTTGAGGTGTGTTGGTGGACAATTGAACCTGGGTCACTCGCATCAAAAACAAAAAACAAAAAACAAACCCATTGTAGTCCAGTCTTTTCCGACTCACAGTGACCCCACATAGAAGGCAAGAATTCTATCACTGAACCACGACTGCCCTCTGCATTTAAAAGTAAGTTGTTGGAATTAAAATACTTCATTTAAGTTATTTTGCATGTGTAGAGCTCTTTTATGTTTACACTTATCAATGTGTAAGTGCTTCTATCATCTTATGAAACCTATTTTCAAATTTAAATTTATAATGATTTATTAAATACCTACTATCCATTGTCATCAAGTTGATTCCGACTTACAGTGACCCTACAGGACAGAGGACTGCCCCATAGGCTTTCTAATGCTGTAATCTTTACAGAAGCAGACTGCCACATCTTTCACCTGTGGAGTGACTGGTGGGTTCGAACTGCCAATCTTTTGGTTAATAGCTGAGTGCTTAACCACTGCACCACCAGGGCTTCTTAAATATCTACTAGGCACCAGGAATCTATTGTTGCAGGCACCTCAGTTACTATAATGAGCAAGAAAGATGTCTCTCCAGTCCTCATACTTCTTAGAGGCTATTTCAGAAGACTGATATTAAACATGTAACATCAAGTAACACCAAAGGGAAATACTGTGGAAATACATAATTGATAGAGTCACCTGTAGTGGTTGGGATGCTTGGGCATACACTCCGTAAGGAAGTGACATATAAGCTGAGACTTGGAGAAAAATTTCAAGTCAAGCTAAGGAAGAGAGAGGGTGGAAGTGCTCCAGGCAGAAGGAAGATGAGGTGACAATTAATGACTACATGAATTTGTAACTATTTACATTTACTCCAAATTTCATTAACTAGAATTTCAAAGTCAGCCTGAATAAAAATAAAATTACATTAACTTGCTTATTTAGCAATATTTTTAATAGTAAAAATTATGAACTATCAAGTTTTCCAAGAACATGAAATAGATATGCCAGTTAGGTACATCCTCTCAATAGTTACACCATCTTAGCCATAGAAACCATTGTATTCAGGACTGTGAAGGAACATGAAAAATGCTTGTTACACAATATTATGGGAAAGGCAGGGTAATATCCCTCATGGTCACAAATAGGCTAAATGGATGTGAAAAAAATAAGACTAGAAAAACATGTCTTAATGGCCTTTGTATTTATATTAAACATGTAGGTTCCTATACACAAACCCAAACCAGTTGCCAATGAGTCGATTCCAAATCACAGCGATCCTGTAGGACAGAGTAGAACTGCCCTGTAGGGTTTCCAAGGAGCAGCTGGTGGATTCAAACTGCTGACCTTTTGGTTAGCAGCTGGGCTTTTAAACACTGCTCCACCAGGGCTCTGTGGGGTCCTATACCAAAAAAAAAAATATTTATTTTACAAACTTTCCACAATGTATGATAATATCACTTTTTAAAAATCATTGAACAAAATAAAAGAATAAATGGGTAAAAGAAATTCTGCTTTAAAATGAACTACAACCAAAGTAAACCTGTCTTTGAAATAAATAGCATCAAAAAAATTTTTCAGAAACAAGAATTACATCTGCAGTAAAAAGAGTAAAGAATAGATTATCATCTTATTTTTAATGAAGACAAATTATGGCATTTATTCTATGTTATTGATTTAATACAGCACCTCACAGAGTGATAGAACTAGAACTGGAAGGTTGGTTAGTTTGTTTTTGTTTTGTTTTGTTTTGTTATTTATGTTCTTCTTACCTTATTTTCTCTCTTTGTAGGTGAGGAAACTGAGAAGGGTGGTATATACATACTTCAGTTCCGATTGTGAACTTGTGTATCAGGATATCTACAATGATCCAGACGCTGAAGGGATGGGAAGGTGTAAACTTATTCTCCTGTCCTTTTTGACAGTACAATTTATAGGAAGAGGGAAGATAAAATGTTCATCTCTTAACTCTCAATTCCTTGGCTCTTTTCACTTTCTGTTCCATCATGGTTGTAAAAATGTACAAGGGTTTTCAGAGAACAAATCATGAATTTCTTATTTGTCTATTTTTTTTCATCATGGGACAAACTGACAATCTGTGCAGGGTGTTAGAGATTCCTCACTGCCACAGTAACAAATGGCTCTAAAATGCCATATGAATCTTCTTCCTGCTCCCCTTGTTGGGAACAAAACCGACACAGAAGGTTTGGGCTGTGAATCAAGAAAGTAGATAAACAAACCGAGCTACCAGTTGGGAGAAGGATTTGAGAAAATGTTCTCCTGAGATTTTATTGTTAATAGAATGGGTGCTAACAATGAAGGGAAATAAAGCAATACTCACACACGAAGAGACAAACTCTAAATATGTTGCCAACAAATAGGGCAAGAGACAAAAGTGGGTTCAGTGGGAAAGGACAGTTTCTTTCTTTCCCTTGAAAAGTGCTGGCTCACTTTGTAATTTTTTTTTCTTTTCCCCTTTTAAAGTTATATGTTAATTTGGCTTGCAGAATAATGATTCATTCATGGCTTTTCCTAGGCATCCAGTTGTTGTTTATGGAGTTGCATATTGTTCAGACACCAAGTTTTCCTACCTTCAGCCCATTTTAGGACAGGTTAAATGAAGTGGGAAGTTGTCATTTACTGTTTAGACTGGTGAATCTAAGAGCCAAAAGAGATAATGTCAGCTCAGTGGACATTTTCTGAACGATATTTTTTTTTTTAGAGGATAGAACAATTGTTGACATGCTCATTTCTAACAAGTTTGAATATTGACTGCAAATTAGTCCATTCAAATATGTAGTCAAATATAGAAAAATCACTCAAAGCAGGCATTTAAAATCTTATATCTATCAATACCTACATCTGCTAAATTGTCTTGTAACTCTTTGCAAAGGATAAGGTTTTCATCCATTGAAGCCCTTTGTTTCCCATTCTGTAAAGTGATGATACTGGAATTTTTAGTTTTCTAAAATTTGTAATTTCTTTAAAATTTAAACTTAGGTTGTTGACCACTGCTAGGATACAGAAACGATATGAACAGATAAACTGATTTTCTCATAGCAGAATTTGACACATGCCTTGACAATTGTCCTCATTGACTGGACAAAAACGGCTACATTTATAATCTATCATATTATATTTCACACTCACTATTTCTAATTTAATCTAGTAGTTCCCATACTGTTTTATATCAACATTTGTGTTTCGATATTCATGAGATAGCTTTATCTTCTTGCCCCAAAAAGAGCAATTCTGCCAAATAATAGCATATAATTGAACACAATAATTAGAGATAACATATATTTTGATTCTTCAGTGAAATACTCTATAGAGTATTAAATGTCTGTCAGTATGATCAATTTCTTAACCAAATACAATTTTACATATAAGAACATAATATTTCTTCAATTATTTACAAGAAGTTAAATAGATCTTAGATCCTAATTTTTGTCCTGATTTCCTGGTTCTATTCAGCTCTTAGAAACCACCGCAGACCAACCAGGAAAACAGCTCTGAGAGTTTTAACTTCCAGCCTTATAAAGTCCAAGCAACGTCTTTGCCTTCCATGTTCTTCTAGAAAAAGGAAAAAAGAAGGTTTCCAGATTCCAGGGAATGGAGAACACCAATAAAATAAAATTAGCTGGCAATGTTAAATCTCGTCAGGAAGCTGTTTTAACTGGGACACTTCTGTCACAAGGGCTGAGTGGAGTCAAACAGGCATTAGACTCTGAGAAGAGAATTTTGTTTTGAGAAAGAAAGTCAGCTTGCTGGTAGAAAAAGATGCATGGTAACTTAGTAGCTTAGTGAATTCTGAATTGTGTTTGTGTATGTGTGTGTGTGTGTGTCTGTGTGTGTGTCTGTGTGTGTTGGAGAAAGAGAGAGAGATTTTCCCTCTCTTGATAGTGTGACAACTTGTACTTTTGAACTGAAAGGGAATTCGAGGTTGTTAAGATGTAATGGGGCATTTTAATTCAAAAACTGACAGAGGTAAAAGGAGATATAAGGTTTAAGCTATGAATTTTTCAAGCTTTTGAGGATTTTATCCAGATCTCTCACCTTTCTACAATGTAGCTTTCAGAGGGCGAATATAATTAACACTTCTCAAAAATAATTTTCTTGCTGTTGCCTAAATTATCATCCACTTGCTACTTAAGTCTTAGACATTATTCCTTGATCTTCTAATCGTCTTGTCCTTATTCTGGTTTTTCTTCACATCAAGTAGGAAGTGGTTCATTTTTATAGACTTCACTCTGCTTGTCAGTGCGATATCTCATCAGCATTTTTTATGTATTTTCCTTGATAAAATTGTTAAATTTGCCCATCTCCTTTTTATTATATAGATCTATCACTTGCTTTAATTTAACAAGATAAAAATGTGCTTCTCTCTCACCTTTAAAAATGTTATTTATTAATCCAAGCACCTTACACATTTTTTATCAGCCAATATGTTAGGAACTAAATTAATTCTAACGGGTTAAGGTGTAAGTCCTTTGGAAAATTAACATCTGCTTCATAGGTAAAAGTAAGGTAATGTGTTTTATAATAGCCCTTGAACACTTCTGAAAAGGGAAACTTGTAACTTAGAATTTTAATTTAACATTCCTTAGTAGTAAATGCACCCTCTTTCTCTTCCCTGCCCACATCCTTCCTTCCCACTTATGGGCAAGAGTCAAAACAGGGAAGTTGATGAAATGTGTTTTCAGGATCTTCGCACTGCCAGATGTTTTTACTGTTTATAACCATTGGTTATTTCCCGTCTCTTATTCCACTCTGAGGCAGACAACCAAAACACAAATATTCTGCTCTCTCTCTCTCCTCTTACAGTATTAAAATAATAAATAACCAAAGAAGCAAGAAGACTGGCACCCACATTTACATAAGGAAGTAAATTACTGACAAAACCTTAAAGTTTCATTTCTCTAGTGAGACATTTAATTTTGTACAGAAAACAAATCTTTAAAAATATATGTGTGGAGGTATAATATTTGATTCTTATCCATCAGTCTTTAAATGAGGGAAGTTTTTCACAGACCCTGAAATTCACCGTGGAAGCTATTCTACTTAATATTATTAATATTCATACTAAATAGTATGATCATTCTATTTAGTATGAATATTATATTATCAGAATAGAAGTTTTATACTTTTTTATTATTTTGGTAATGTTTCTTTTATTCATGAGTTTTTCTTTGTTAAAAATATATTTATTTTACCTTCATTTTTTAAGTTTCTGGTGTATAATTCTAGGTTGGCTATTATTTTCTTTCAGCTCATCAGAGATACTATTCCACTATCTTTCCACTTTTTTTTGAGAAGACCTATGTCAATCTTATGGTTGATCTTTTGAAAAGTGTATTTTTTTGTTTTAATGCTTAAGATTTTCTACTAGTCTTTGGGTTTCAGCAATTTGACTATGATATGCCTACATGTGGTTTTCTTTATGTTTGCCTACTTAGGGTTGAAGGGGCTTTTTAAGTCTTTGGGTTGATGTCTTTCATCAGTTTTGGAAATTATCAGCCGTTATTTCATTGAATATTGCTTCCACCCAATTCTGTCTCTACTTTCATTCTAGAACCATAATTATCCATGTTAGTATGTTTTAGCTGATTCCACATGTATATTATGCTATTAACATTTTTTTTAAAATAAATGTTTCTCTTTCTCTGTAACTTTTTTGAGTCTATATTATTGTTTTTATTTTAATAATTCCATCTTCTGCTGTATTCACTCTGATGTTAAGCCTATCCATTGAAGTTTGATTTTAGATATTATATTTTTCCTTATTAGAATGTCCATTTGATTATTTTTTAAAGTCCAATTTTCTTATGTAATTGACCATGCTTTTATACATTTTGTCCATTTTACCCTCTATTTTCTTAAAATGTTCATTATAGTTACTTTAAAGTTTTCTTCTGTGAGCTACAGTAACTGAGGAGAGATGTCAGTTCAAATGATGGAGTAAGGATCTCAAAAAATTATCTTCTCCATAAAAGCAATGTGAAAACTGACAAAAAAAAAAATAGAATTCACTTTTCCAGAACTGTAGAAATTAACCAAAGGCTTACAGAAATTCAGGAAACATTTATGCAAGAAAAAAAAAAATGCTGAATCTCAGTAAGAAGAGTGAACTTTGAGGCCATTTAACTTGCCCTAATTCCATCCCTTATCTCCAGCTCTATAGTTGCCTTGAAAACCGACAGCCCAAGATTGCATAAAAAAACAGCAACATGACAGTCACCAGAGGGACCAGAAAAGTGTTGGCACTCCTTCCAAGCCTCATTCTGAGAGAATTGTCATTATCTGATCTGTCTTGTAGTTCTCTGGAAGACCCCACTTGCAAGGCTGTCTTCATTTGATCTGACTTGGAACTTGCCCAGTGTGAAAGCTTTTTGCCAGGGGGCATTTTAAAAAAAAAAAAAAAAAAAAAAGAGTACAATAGACAGTTATTATTTAGCTTCATGGCTGCTGGAGGAGGTGGATAATAGTTGGTGTAAATAACAGAGTAACCAAAATGCTTACAAAAGAAAAGCTGGGGAATGTGAGATCCCTAGTGGCTTTGAAAAGCTCAGATATATTCTTGAGAATCTAGAAGGCCACATGCATGTATAGGGATGTGTACGTGCCTTGAGCTGTGCACATGCCCAGGAAAAACCCAAGAAGGCCCTAAGATTTCATCTCAGGCTGGCATTGAGATTCTGTGCAAAGAAGTGAAAGCTAAGTATGGGTTTTCAACTGGGTGGTTGAGTGTTAAAGACATGCCCAAGCACGCACCCAGAGCTCCTCAGCAAAGACTGAGAGATGTAACGGTTCCAGACATTGACCATTAAGTTAACTGAGCACAGACTTCAGTGGCCACATAAGACAAATAATACAGGTTTTACAAATTAATTGAGAAAATCATTAAACAAACATTAATAAACAATAAACCATATGGAGGAGGAAAATCTGATTTTCAGAGTTATCACATTAGATTATTTAAATGTGCAGTTTTTAACAACAACGACAAGAAATTATGAGATAGTCAAAGAAACAAGAAAATATGCCCCAAAGATGGGGAAAAAAATCAATAGCTCCAATAACACTGAAGAGAGTGGAAGCATTTTTTACTAGATGATAACACAAATCCATATTAACAAACAGTTTAGTACTGATGTAAAGTAGGCAAATTGACCAATTTTTAATGGAATGAAGGGCTTGGAGAAATATCTATATTAATTTGGAAGTTAAATATATAATAAAGATGCCAGCACAAATAAATAGAAAAAACAAGATTTTATAGTAAGCAACATCATGATAAATGGAGAAAATATTGAAGTTGCCAAAGATTTCATTTTACTTGGATCCACAATCAACATCCATAGAAGTGGCAGTCAAGAAATCAAATGATGTATTGCATTCGGCAAATCTACTGCAAAAGATCTCTTTAAAGTGTGAAAAAGCAAAGATGTCACTCCGAGGGCTAAGGTGCATCTCACCCAAGCCATAGTATTTTCAGTTGCCTCATATACATGTGAAAACTGGACAATGAATATGGAAGACTGAAGAAGAATTGATGCCTTTGTATTATGGTGGCAAAAAATATTGAATATACCGCGGACTGCTAGAGGAATGAACAAATCTGTCTTAGAAGAAGTACAACCAGAATGCGCCTTGGAAGTGAATATGCCTAGACTTCTCTCAAGTACTTTGGGCATGCTATCAAGAGGTAGTGGTCCCTGGAGAAGGGCATCATGCTTGGCAAAGTAGAGGGTCAGCATAAAAGAGGAAGACACTCAACAAAATGGATTAACATAGTGGTTGCAACAATAGGCTCAAATGTAGCAACAATTGCGAGGATGGCGCAGGACCAGGCAGTGTTCTATTCTGTTGTCTGTAGAGTTGTTATGAGTCAAAACTTACTCAATGGCACGTAACAACAATAACAGTGTATAGAAAACTGATTTTTTTTTTGCCTCTGCCTATTTTAGATATTTAATATAAGTGGAGTCATACAATATTTGTCCTTTTATGTCTGACTTATTTTACTTAATTTTAGGGTTCATCCATGTTGAACCGTATACAGTATCAGAACTTTCTCTATGCCTGAATAGCATTCCATTGTATGTATATAAAATATTTTGCTTATGTATTCATCTGTTAATCTACCTGTTCGCTATAGTGAATAATGCTGCTATGAACATTGGTGTACAGGTATATATTTGAGTTCTTACTTTCAGTTCTCTTGGGTATATAACCAGGAGTGGAATTGTTGGGTCATATGGTAATTTTATACTTAACTTTATGAGGAACTGCCCAACTGTTTTCCACAGAGGCTGCACCATTTTACATTTTCAGTAGCAACGGACAATGGTGCCAGTTTCTCCACATCTTCTCCAACACTTGTTAGTTTTTGTTTTTTATAATAGTGGTATCTCATTGTGATACTGATTTTCATTTCTCTAATGATTAATGATGTTAAGCATCTTTTCATGTGCTTATTAGCCATTTGTATGTCTTCTCTGGAGAAATGTTTATTCAAGTCCTTTGCCCATTTTATAATTGGATTGTTTGTCTTTTTGTTTTGAGTTCTAGGAGTTCTTTATATATTGTGGGTTTTAAACCCTTATAAAATATACAATTTCCAAATATTTTTCTCATTTTGTAGGTTGCCTTTTCACTCCTTATATCTCCCTTAATACACAAAATATTCTTTGTTGATAAAGTCCAATTTATCTATTTTTGCCTTTTATTGCTCATGCTTTTGGTGCCATATTTAATAATCTATTGCCAAAAACAAAGTCCTGAAGCTTTAACCTGTTCTCTTCTAAAAAGTTTAAGGTGTTAGCTCTTATATTTGAGTCATTGATCCATTTTGTGTTAATTTTTGTATGTGATGTGAGATATGATTCAACTTTATTCTTTTGCATGTGGAAATCCACTTGTTCCAGCACCATTAGTCAAAGAGACTATTAATTCCCTATTGAGTGGACTTGGCACCATTTTCAAAAATCTATGGGCCATAGATACATGAGTTTATTTCTAGACTCTGATTTCCATTCCATTAGTGTAAATATCAATACTTATACAGCACCACACTATTTTGATTACTGTAGCTTTGTAGTATACTTTGAAATCAGGAAGTGAGGCCTCCTATTTTGATATTCTTTTTCAAGACTGTTTTGTCTACTTGAGGCCCCTTAAAATTTCATGTGAATCTGAGGATCAGCTTTCCCATTTCTACCAAAAAGCCTGTTGGAATTTTGATGAGAATTGCATTGAATATGTAGATAGCTTTGGATAGTGTTAACATTATAACAATATTAAGTCTTCCATCCATGAACAAGGGATGTCTCTCCATTTATATAGGTCTTCTTTAGTTTCTTTCAGCAATGTTCTATAGTTTTCAGTGTACATATCTTTTACCTCTATAGTTGGATTTATTCCTAGGTAGTTTATTATTTTTATTTTTAGATGCTATTGTAACTGGAATTGGTGTCTAATTTCCCTATCGGATTGTTAATCACTACTGTATAGAAACTCAACTGATTTTTTTGTGTTGGCCTTGTACTTGCTATTTTACTAAATTCATCTAATAGTTCTAGTAACTTTCTTTTAAATTCTGTGGTATAATATATGTATATATATATATAATTATATATATAAACATATACATAATATATACATATATTTGATTATATATGTATATGATACAATCTTTAAATAGAGATAGTTTCATTTCTTCATTTCTAATTTGGATGCCTTTTCTATATTTCTTTTTTTTGCCAAATTATTTTGGTTAGAGCTTCTAGTACAATGTTGAATAACAACGGTAAAAGTGGGCATCCTTGTCTTGTTCCTGATCTTCGCGGAAAGCTATAGTCTTTCACTACTGAGAATTATGTTAGCTGCATTTTTTTCTTTTCTTTTCTTTTTTTTTTTTTTGTAAATACCCTTTATTATGTTGAAAAATTTCCCTTCTATTCCTAGTTTTCTCAGTTGTTTTATTTTTTAATCATGAAATAGTGTTGGATTTTGTCAAATGAGTTTTATTCATCGAGATGCTCACCTGATTCTTTTTATTTCTTCTATTAATGTGCTATATTACATCAATTAATTTTCTTATGTTGAACCACCGTTGTATTCTTGGGATTAGTCTCATTTGGTCATGTTGTATTATCCTTTTAATATGATGATGAATTTGGTTTAGTAGTATTTTGTTGAGGATTTTCGCCACTATATTCATAAGAGTCTATAGTTTTCTTTTCCTGTTGTGTATTTGTTTGGTTTTGGTATCAGGGTAATGCTGGCCCTATAGAAGGAGTTAGGAAACGTTCGCTTCTCTTCTGAATTTTGGAAGAGTTTGAGAAAAACTAGTGTTAAGTCTTCTTCAAATGTTTAGAAAAATTAACCAGCGAAGTCATATGGTCCTAGACTTTTCCTTATTGAAAATTATTTTTATTATTGATTCAGTCAGCTCCCTTGTTGTAAGATGTTTTAGATTTTCTATTTCTTTTTGAGTCGATTTTGGTAGTTTGTGTGTTTCTAGATATTTGTCAATTTCATTTAGGTTACCAAATTTGTTGTCATACAATTGTTCATTGTATTCTCTTATAATACTTTTTATTTTTATAAAGTTGGCAATAATGGCTCCATTTTAATTTCTAATTTTAGTTATTTTCATTTTCTCTCTTTTTTTTCCTTTTTAGCTTAGCTAAACTTTCCTCAGTTTTTTTTTTTTTTGATCTTTTCAAAAAACCAATTTTTGTTTTCATTGATTCTCACTATTGTTTTTCTATTCTTTATTTCATCTCTGCTCTAATCTTTATTATTTCCTTCTTTCTAGTAGCATTGGGCTTCATATGCTCTTATTTTTTCCAGTTTTGCAAGAAGTTAAGTTAGGTTATTGATGCGAGGTCATTCTTCCTTTTTAATGTAGGAATTTACAGGTATACATTTTCCTCTGAGCATTGCCTTCATTTCATCCCATAAATTTTGGTATGTTGTTCGTTCATTTTTGTTTGTCTCTAACTATACTCTAATTTCCTTTGTGCTTTCTTCTTTGACTCATAGATTGTCTAATAGTATGTTGTTTAATTTACACGTATTTATTAATTTTTTAATTTTTTTCCTGTTATTGATTTCCAGCTTCATTCTACTGTGGTTGGAGAAGATACTTTAAATGATTTCAGTCTTTTAAAATGTATTGAGGCTTGTTTTGTCACCTAACATGTGGTCTATCATGGAGAATGATCTATGTGCACTGCAGAAGAATGTGTATTGTGTTGTGGTTGGGTAAAATGTTCTATAAATATCTGTTAGATCTAGTTGGTTTATAACCAAACCCAAAAACCCATCACCTTCGAGTCAATTCTGACTCGTGTTGTTCAAATCCTCTATTTCCTTACTGGTTTACTCTCTAGATATTCTGTCCTTTATTGAATGTGGGGTTTTGAAGTCTCCAACTATTATTGTAAAACTACCTATTTCTTACTTCAATTCTGTGTTTGCTTCATATATTTTGGGACTATGCTCTTAAAAAGAAACCCATTGCTGTCGAGTTGATTCCGAGTCATAGCAATCCTGTAGGGCAGAGTAGAACTGCCCCATAGGGTTTCCAAGGAGCAGCTGGTGGATTTGAACTGCTAACCTTTTGGTTAGCATCCGTAGCTCTTAACCACTGTGCCACCAGAGCTCCTGTGCATGTATATTTGTAATTGTTATTGTTTCTTGATAAATTGACCCACTTGTCATCATGTATTATCCTTCTTTATCTCTTGTAAGTTATTGGCTTAAAGCCTATTGTATATAATATTGCTATAACCACCCCAGCTCTCTTTTGGATACTATTTGCATGGAATATTTGTTTCCCATCCTTTCACTTTCAACCCATTTGTGTTTTGGATCTAAATGAGTCTCTTACAGACAGCATATACTTGGATCATTTATTTTTAATCCACTCTTCTAATCTCTGCCTTTTAATGTAGAATTTAAAACATTTACTTTTAAAGTAATTACTGATAAGGAAGGACTTACTTCTGCCATTTTGGTATTTGTTTTTGTGTGTCTTATCCATTTTTTGTCCCCCATTTTCACCATACATTCTTTTTTTGTATTTAGTTGATTTTTTTAGTTAACAATTTTGATAACTTGATCTTTTTTTGGTGTCTTGGTGTGGATCTCTTAGAGTTTTTCTCACTTGGAGTTCTTTGAGCCTATTGTATGTGTAGATTCATTTCTTTTGCCGAATTTGGAAATTTTTTGGGCCTTATTTCTTCAAATATTCTTTCTGCTTTTTTCTCTCTTTCTTCTTTGCTGGTACTCCCATCATGCATATGTTGATCTGCTTAATGATACCACACAGGACCCTTAGGTTCTTTTCCTTTTTCTTTATTCTTCTTTCATTCTTTTCCACAGACTGGATCATTTCAAGTTCACTGATTCTGTCTTCTACTAGTTCAAATCTGTTGTTGAACACCTTTAGTGAAAATTTCATTTCAGTTATTGTACTTCTCATCTCCAGCATGTCTTTTTAAAATAATTTATCTCTTTATTGATATGCTTATTTTGTTCATATGATATTTTCTTTAACTCTTTGTCCATATTTTCTTCTAGACAGTTGTTTTAAAGTCTTTATCTATTAAATACAATATCTGGGTTTCCTGAAGGATCATTTCTGTTACTTAATTTTGTTCTTTTGAATATGCCATCTTTTCTGGTTTGTCTGTATGCCTTGTAAGTTTTTTGTTAAAAATGGGTTATTTGAAAAATATAATGTAGTAACTCCGGAAATCAGATTCTCCCCCTTCCTCAGGGTTCACTTTTTTTTTCTTTTATATTTTTTTGGAAGACTGTAGTATTCTGTTGTTTTAGTGACTTTCTAAAAAATTTTTCAAGACTAGATTGCTTGACGTGTTTGTGTACTGAGTCTCTGCTCCTTTAGCTTGTGTCCAGCTAGTCTTCTGACAGAGAGTTCATTGAACACCAAAAGTTAAAAAGGAAAAGAAAAACAAACAAAAAAAATAGTGAAACAAACAAAACAAGAACAACATAAACATAAAGCAAACAAAAAGAAATACCTCTTTCAGTCTTTGCAGATTGGTTCTGCCCTAAGCACTCCTTCAATGCTTAGCCAGGCTTACACTAACCCTGGAGATCAGCCCAATGTGAAAGCTTAAGATATGCTCATGTCTTTTCTGAGCATATGTCTTGCCCTGGGCATGCATGGGGCTCTCCAGATTATGTATGGGCACTTTTGAATGTCCTGATTATCCAAAGAAACCCTCTCCCTGGGTTTTTGACTTTGGCCTTAAGCTTTCCACTGTACGTTTTATCTTATGTCCCATGTGGCCACAGTCTCCTAAGTTCACCTTACAGTACCTCGGGCTATACCTGTCACTCCTCTACCCTGAATGACCTCTAAATGGACTAAACAAAGATGCACACTTTGCTTCAGTACTTTAGATAGCCATTCAACAGTATAATTTGTACAAATAGACAAGCACAATCATTTGTGAATAAGGTATGTTCTGCACACTCGAGAAACATGGGCTAGAGCCCTAAGCTGGAAATGTGAGCTGCTGCTTCAGGGCAACTGCCAAACCAGGGTAAGGGTAGGGCACAACCCACTATCAAAAAGCTACAAAGCTGTCCTATCATTTTGACAAGATTTCCCTTGGTTGCTATAAATTCTTGACTGTTCACCAGCGTTTTGGCAAGGTTAGTTCTGACAGTTTCTGCTTTTGTTTAATTTTTTGATGTTTATGTGGTAGAGTGGAAGCATGGATCTTCTTACTCTACCATCTTTGTGACATTACTGCTGGGATTGTGTAATCTTATTGGATTTTTATGAGTCCTAAGAAAAAAATAAACGGAAAATTCTTAGCACAGTGCCTGGCACATAGTCAGTGTTCAATATATGTGAGAATGGTAACAAAACAAACACTTTTTCTGGTATTTATGTAGTTAAATTTCTAGATAGTAAATGACTAAGTAAAAGTTATAGTATATTCAGATGGTGCTGAATGCTATGGAGATTAAAAAATAAGTCAAGGAATGGGGATATGGGTGAGGGTTATAGAGAAAATATACAGTTTTAAGGCTGGCAGTGAAGATCTTACTGAGAAGTTGACATTTTTTCAAAGAATTCACAAATGAGGGCGAAAGTCATGCAGCTACCTTGGTAAAGAATCTTCCAGGCAGTATTAAGAGTAAGTGAAAATTCCTGATATGGAAGTGGTCCTAGTATTTTGGAGGAGCATCATAGAAGAGTGTGGCTAGAGCAGAGTGAGGAAGATTGAGAATGGTAAGGCATTCATACGTAGGGTCAGATATGATGATAATGATAACGAAGTAGTATTCAATAGCATGAGTAGCTTCAAAGATTTTAGGGATGCTAGAGTTCTGAATTTTGGGGGGGAAAAAAAAGAAAAGAAAAAAACCTAAACCAGCCTGTCCACTTTATAGAAGGGTAGCAGAGACAAAGAGAGGAACACTGACTTTCATACAATATTTCCTTTGGGTTTTCTTCACCTGAGATTGTTTAAGATATGATTTATTGAGCTTAATAATAAAATTTTATACTTCCGCATTGAATCTCCAACAAAATCTCCTAACATTTATTTCATTCAGTAAGGGAGCCTATTTGACTTTGTTCAGACACAAATTATTCTGGCCATCTAGCTACAAACTGTGTTTGCTTTTTTTTTACACCTTATTTTAATTTTTAATACAATGACCATCTTCAGCAAGAGCAAGACGATAGAATATGCACAGTCTAATGAGCACTGATAAACATTACTTTCTCTTACAGTGAACAAATTCTTGACCCCTGCTGTTTTCCTAATAGCTTACATTAGCAGACCATGATTACTAAGGTTTCATTACTCTTCATCAGAGAAATGGCTGTGATCACCTTTTTTCTACACTCTGCATCCATTCATCATGGAAACTCCAAGCTGTAAATATAAACCATTTCTATTACTAATGGCACAGTTTATCTCATATTAACTGTCTTCTATTCTGGGGATGCATCTTGAAGTCTTTTTCACTGAGATAACTGGTTATGCTATTACGTACTATGCCAGTCCCTATGCCTATTACAAGCTTATTTCAATTAATTCTCACAATGGATCTATGGGTTACACAGTGCCATATTAAATTTCAGGTGAAGAAAGTAAGGGCTTAGAGATTTTATTGCTAGAGTGTGGCAGAGAAAAGATGTTAGTTCAATTCTGTCTTCAAAGAGCACATACTTTCTACCCCTCCATGTTGTCTCCTGCCTGTTTTGTCCTCTACACTTTCTTTTCATTGCAGGCCCTGGGATTTCTTTGAAATAGAAAAAAGCCAATTCTAGAGTATCATTAATCTATAGGACATTGTAGGAGGAATCTCAGTTTGGGCAGCTAGACGGTTACTATATAAGGCAAGAGGATTAATGTTTAGAAAGGGGATGATATTGATATTCGTGCAAAAAATTAAAATAATCACCACACAATATCATTCAAAAATTTTTCGAAAGTTTTATTATGAAAATTTTTAATTATAAAGAAAATTTGAAATTATAGGATAATAAACATCCATAATAAGTCACCTAGCCATAACAATTAACATTTTTCCATATTTCTTTTATGTATCTATCAAGTTATGATTTGTCTATATGCCTTTCATTTGCTAAACCTTTTAACTTAAGTCAAAGTCATAATAGGTCTTCACTCCAAAACACTTTAGCATGTATCTCGTAAGTTGTTTTCTTCAGAAACACCATAGCATTATTAGACCAAAAATAATAATTCCTTAAAAATCACTAATATCCTACCTTGGTGAATAGCATCTGGGGTCTTAAAAGCCTGTGAGCAGCCATCTAAGATACTACACTGGTCTCACCTCTTTGGGAGCAAGGGAGAATGAAGAGAACAGGATACAAGGAAAAGATTAGTCCAAAGGACTAATGGACCACA
>NW_004443947.1:15249518-15251731 GCF_000243295.1 Trichechus manatus latirostris | reverse complement strand
GAAGGGAGAGGGTTGACATGTCATGGGGTTGTTAACCAATGTCATAAAACAATATGTGTACTACTGTTTCATGAGAAACTATTTTTTCTGTAAACGTTCACCTGAAGTACAATAAAAAAAAAAAAAATCACTAACATCGCCTAAAATCCAGTCTACTTTTAAAATTCCAAAGTGTTTCAGAGCTAGTATGTTTTCTTCTTTTCTTTCTTTCTTTAATAATCAAGAGCTAATCAAATTTTGTCTGTTTAGGTTATGTTTCTTTGTTGTTGATGACGTATTGTGTGCCTTCGAGTTGATTTCAACTCATAGTGACCCCATGTGACACAGTAGAACTGCCCCATAAAATTTTCGAGGTTATAATCTTTACAGGAGCAGATCTCCAGGTCTTTTTTCCCGCTGAGCTGCTGACCAGTTCAAGCTGCCACTCTTTCCGTTAGCAACTGAGCTGCTTAACCATTGCGCCTCCAGGGCTCCTTTCATAGAGTAAGAACCTTTTTTTTTAATTACCTCTGTAATTAATCGGAATCAACTCGATGGCAATGGGTTTGGTTTGGTTTTGGTTTGTAGAACTTAACAGAAGCCCCTCTGTGGCACAAGTGGTTAAGTGCTTGACTACTAAACAAAAGGTTTGCTGTTTGAGTCCATCCAGAAATGTCTCAGAAGAAAAGTCTGGTGATTTACCTCTGAAAAATCAGCCACTGAAAATTGGATGGATCACAATTCTACTCTGACACACCTGGGGTCATGATGAGTTGAACTTGACTTGAGGGCAACTGGTTATTTTACTGTTTATTGTAAATGGAATCTTTTAAAATATAATTTCCAAATTTTTTGCTGCTTGTATATAAAAATGCATTTGATATTGTATATTAAACTTGTACCATTTGTATCATTTGCTAGTTCCAACGGTTATTTTGTAGATTTGTTAGGATATTCTACATAAGCAATTAGAACATAGGTAAATAGAGACACCTTTACTGTTTTCTAAACTGAATGTCCTTTGGTTCTTTAGCTTGTTTTAATTCACTGGCTATCACCTTCAACAATGTTGAATCAAAGTTATGAGAGTAGGAATTCTTACATTGTTTCAAATCATAGGAGAAAACTGTATGATGCTAGCTGTATGGATGATTGTATCTATTTTCCTGAGTCACATTAGAATGTAACTTACTTTCTTTAAAGTCTTTTTTTTTTTTTTTTTTGGTCAGAATTTGGCATCTGGGTAATGCTGGCTCATGATAGATGTTGAAAAGTATAAGATTGGTGTTATTTCTTCTTTAGATGTTTGAAAGACTTTACCAGTTAAACCAGCTGGGCCTGGAATTTTAATTTTGTGATAAATTGCTTTTTGCAGAATTTGTCCCTATAATCTTAGTTGTCAAATTTATTGGCTTATTATTCCTTATTACCCCCTTAGTATCTAGAAGATTTGTAGTAATAAAGCCTTTTTTACATTCCTGACATTGATTCTATCTTTTTTCTTAACCTAGAGATTTATTAATTTGGTTGATTTTTTTTAAAAGAAGTAACTTTTGCCTTTGTTAATTTTTATATGGTTTGTCTACCACATATTTCATTAATTTCTAGTGTTATGCTTCTCCTTACTGTGCATTTACTTTGCTGTTCTCTTTCTAGTTTGTTAAGATAGAAATTTAGGTGATTGATTTAAGGTCTTTCTTTACTTCTAATAAAACCATTTAAAGCTATAAATTTTTCTCCAGTACTACTTTAATTGAATCCCAAACTTTTTGATATGTCGTATTTTTATTATTATTCAATTTCCTTGAGATTTTCTCCATTACTCTTATATTCTTTAGAAATTTGTTGTTTAATTTTTAAATATTTGGGATTTTTCTGGATAACTATTTTTTTCTAATTCCATTTTGAACAAAAATATATTCTCCATGATTACTTTTTTTAACATTTCTGGTGAGATATAATTGTTATTCAGTAAATTATTCATGTTTTAAGGATAAAATCTGATACACTTATTTATTTATTGTACTTCAGGTGAAGGATTACAGAACAAATAGTTTCTCATGAAACAGTAGTACACATGTTGTTTTATGACATTGGTTAACAACCCCTCAAAGTATCTACCTTCTAACTTCTCAAACTTTTTTTTTTTTGGTGAAAATACACATAGCCAAAGATACACCATTTCAAAAATTTCTACATGCACAGTTCAGTGACATTGACTACGCTCTTCCAAT
>NW_004443947.1:15208328-15244244 GCF_000243295.1 Trichechus manatus latirostris | reverse complement strand
GATGGCCAGCTTTTCATCTTTCATGATATTGGGGAAGTTTTCTGTCAGCAGTTCTTCAATGATCGTCTCTGTGTTTTCTGTTTTCTCCCCCTGTTCTGGAATTCCAATCTCTTGCAAATTTTTGCTTTTGATTGTGTCCCACATAACTTTCAGGGTCTCTTCATTTTTCTTTGTTCTTTTTTCTGAGTTTCCTGAAAGAGAGTTGTATCCAAGTGTTTGTCTTCAATTCCACTGATCCTGTCTGCCACCATTTCAAATCTGCTTCTCAGCCCTTCTGTGACACCGTCCATTTCTGAAATCTTGTTGTTTATCTTTTGGATTTCTGATTGTTGTGTTTGTATGATTTCTAGTTGTGAATTTATTTTGGCATTTTGTTCCTGAATTATTTTCCTGAATTCTTCCAATATTTTGTCTGTATTTTCCATGAATTTGTCTATTTTTTCCTCATGTTTGTCAGCTTTCTGCCTCAGCTCTTGGAGAATTCTGAGTATTAGAGATGTGAATTCCCTATCAGATAGTTCTAGTGCATTTTCTTCCACTGGAGCATCATCTGGTGTTTTATTTTGGATGACTACTGGAACCATCCTCTCTTGTTTTTGTAAATGTTTTGATATTGTCTGCTGTCTTTGGGGCATTCAGTAGTTATTTTTCTCATTTATTGACTGTAGATTTGTTTGTTTTGTCCATTTTTTTTTTAAAATTTGACTATGTCTGAGCAGACGGACTGTGTGTTCTTTGTTGTTTGCTCGTCTGTGGGCACAGTACTTTTCGCCTCCTTCTACAATTGGCAGGGTTAGTCACGCCGATATGGTATGCAGGGCAGTTCTAGCTGAAGAGGAGTTAGTGGGATGGGTTGTTTATGGCACTCAGTACAGCCACCAGAGCGGGTCGGTAATCGGTACAGGGCAGGTTCCAGTAGGCCGTGCCTGTGCTGCTCGGTGGTGTGATGTCAAGTGCACGGTGCAGGTAGGCAGGATGCAGCGGGGAGATTGTTATGTGTGGAGCTAAGATGGATATGTGAGAGAGGAGAGAGGAACAGGAGCCAAAAACATACAAACAAACTAAAAAGAATGCTAGGCGAGCTTGCCGTTGGAGTTGAGAGATGAGAGACTATGAAATGGAGAAAAACAGAAAGGGGAAGAGGAAGAAAAGAATGAATAAATAAAAATAGGAATGGTTAAAGAACCGCAAAGTTCCCAGGGATCCCACCAGTACAGCCATGAGGTCTGGAGAAGTTGCTCTCAGGTGTTGGAGTACAGCCTGGCTAGAAGGCGTAGAGGTATAAGACACCAGGTATTCAGGGAACAGAAAGAGAAGGAAGATATAGCTAGATGAGAAACTGAGCAATGAAGAAAGACAAAAAGGGAAAAAGAGGGAAAAGAAAAGAAAACAAATTAAAAAATAAATAAATAAAGAACAAGAAAGGCCCCTAAAAAACAGAAAAAGAAAAACAACCAAAAAAGAAATGTCCTCAGGGATCCCTCTGCAGGTCTGTGCAAGCCAAGGGGGAGTCTCCTTGCCACCCAGCTCCGCCTGGCCAGAAAGGACTCCCAACTCAAGAAAAGGAAAAGAAAACAAAGAAACAATTCAATAAGAACAAATGAACAAAAGCCCCAGGTTCCCACCAGCGCGACAGCCCAGACCGGGAAGCAGCTCCACACTCGAACGGAGCTCCGCAGTCCCTCAGGAAGAAGCAAAGATGGTGCACAGAGCCAGGTACTAGAGTTAAAGGAGGGAGAGGTGGCGAGAGTCAATTAAGAAATTAAAAGAAGCGGAAAAAAAAAAAGCAACACTAGCAGCCAACAAATGGCACTCAGAGAGTCAGCTAGTGCAGGCTGGTGTTTCTGGACAAGAGACTGTTTCCATGGGAAGCAGAGGGGACCGAGTGTGGGTGAAGAAGGCTAGGGAGTGGGAAAGCGTATATCACAAATTACTGGAACTCTACAGCCCCTCAGGAAGAAACAAAGATGGCCCACGGAGCCAGGTACTCAAGCGAAAGGAGGGGGAGGTGGCAAGAGGCAAGGAAGCAATCAAAAGAAGTGGAAAAAAGCAACACCAGCAGCCAACAAATGGCACTCAGAGAGCTGCCCGTTCAGGTGTGTGGAATCCAAGCAGCGGGTGTTTCCCGGTCAAGAGATTGAGGCCACGGGAAGCAGAGGAGGCCAAGTCGAGGTGAAGAAGAGTGTGGGGTGGGAAAGCATATATAGCAAATTACCAGTTGTTTTATCTCCCGCTGGATGCTCCGTGAGGCTGCTTTCTTGTACCCCCTTTCTGCTGGTCTCTGATAGGTGTCCAAGATGGTGGATCCGCACTGCGTTAGCTGATAGGAGACCTCTGCATGAATCTCTCCTCGCTCTCCATTCTCTGTCAGTTTTCTCAGTCCATTTGGTGCTTGGCTGAGTTCTTTATCTCTTCATTTGATGATTTAGGGTTTCAGGATTGTTGTATTCTCTGTTCGGCTTAGTTTTTCGGATCTTTGTTGTGGAGGGACGGCGTGATGCTTCTGCCTAGAGCGCCATTTTGCCGGATTCTCCTAATACACTTTTGACATAAGTATATACCTGTGAAACCATCCCTACAATCAAGAAAATGAATATATTTATCACCCTCACAAACATTTTCTCCATTCCCCTATGTAATACAGTCCTTCTATCTCTCTTCACCCCTAAATCCACCTCCCTATTCAATTATAAGCAAGGTAAATACTAACCTGCCTTTTTTTCCCCACCCATGGATTAGTTTTCGTTTTCTAGAATTTTGCATAAAGAATAAAACAGTACGTATTTTTTTCCTTTTGGTCTTCTTTAGTGAAGTATCTGTTCAAAGGATTTTTTTTTCATATTTTATTTTCTTAATACTGAGTTTTGAGAGTTCTTTATCTATTTCTGATGCAATTCCACTATCAGATATACAATATGCAAATATTTTCTCCTAGTCGATAACTCTTAAAAGAGTCTTTTCATTCTCTTAACAGTCATTAAAATAATATATATATATTAATTTTGATAAAGTAGAATTAAAAAATTTGCCCTTTTATAGATCAAACTTGGGTGTTATATCTTGGAGATATTTGACTAAATCATTAGCACCAAGTTTTTCTTTTATATTTTCTCCTAGAAGCTTTACAGTTTTAAGTTTTACATTTGGTATATGATCACTTTTTCATTAATTTTTGAAGATAGTGTGGGGTATGGATTGCAGTTCATAGTTTTGTATATGTATATCCAATTGTTCTGGCACCATTTGTTTAAAATACTGTATTTTCTCCTCTGAATTGCTTTTGGAAATGATGGGATCTTTTCCCCCAGGTACAAGCTTTTCATTTCTTAGTTGTATTCTTTATTATTTTTGTTTATTATTCATTAATTTCTGATTTATTTTAATTTTTCTTTCCTCTGTATTCTCTCGACTTATTTTGCTTTTCTTCTTTTTGAGGTGAACAATTAATTTTTTGTCATTATTTCTTTTTATGATGTATTTTTAAACCTATGCATTTTCTTATTACCTCTGCTTTACTTTCATCTCATAGATTCTGTTGTATGGTGTTGTCATTATTAGTTTTAATAAAGGTACACTTCTATACTGTATTTCCTATGGATGTAAGAGTTCTGTAACATGGACTTTCAAAATTCCCAAGTATAATATTATTTTTTTTTAATGTGTAATTCACTTCTAGTTTTATTACATTGTGATCAGAGAAATTATTCATCTTATTCCAATATCATGGTGCTTATTTAATTTTGGGAGAAACTTAATATTTAGTTAATTTGAAAAAAGTTATAATATCTATTATTGGTGTGTAAAATTCTATACCTATGTAATTACCTATCTTCCTATCTATCTCTCAATCTATGCATATATATCCATAATAGCTAGGGTTTTTTTTTTTAGTTCTTCTGTACTCTTAATTATATTTTGTTCTCCTGATTAACAAATTTAAAGAAGGAATCCAAATATACCTCCACCTTGACATCACCTTCATATGTTCTGTTTGTTTTTCATTTGTTTACTCTATGCCTTTTATTGAGTTCTTAATAAGCCCCAGGTACTATGCCAGAGTTTGGGGACATAATTATTAAGAAAACTGTTATTTTCTCTCCCTTTATGGGACCAAATTATGTGATTCCTTAGCCTTTGAATCTTCATACTGACTGATTTATATTCCTCATAAAATTTGTCAGAACATGTCTCTTAAACAAAAGTCTACATTCTAAAAATGATTGCACTCTCCATGGAATGGGACCACAGAAAAACTGAAAATATTCCCTGTTACTAGAAACTCTCAAGCCCTATCATATAGGAAAGCATAAAAAGCAAACATGAATGTTTTTAAACATTTTGCTAGCTGAAATATTGTTTTTGGGTAATATTTTGGAAACATCCTATAGTTAAGAAAAATAAATTCTGATCTCTTTGGTACAATTTATCTCCTGTTTATTTATTTATAATTTTATGCCACCATTGAAATCATAGAATTTCCAAAAAAACAAAAAATATCTTCCCAATGAGGGATACTTACATATGATCCATAGGTTAAGCATGTCATTGTCATTTAATTGATGAGTTATGTCACTTGTCTTAATTCTTTTTGGAAATATCATTTGATCATATCGTGATTTTCCTATCATATTCACTAGAGCATCAACATGTTTAATACAAAAATCCCAGAATGCTTTTTTTTGTTTGTTTTTCACTTGTAAACAACATCAGCATAACTAGATGATCCATAGAGCCTCTGGTTTTCTAGGAAATTTGATGAATTCTGAAATTAAATCCAACAAGGATATGTAGATGTTTGCAACCTACTGAGTGAAATAAATCAGAAGGAAAGGTGTAGGCTCTTTGGATCAAAGCAATTTTGCTACTCACTGGCATTGTCCCAGGCTTTGATGACTTACAGTTATCAGGATAATGATAAACGGAATAGGTGTTTATCAAGAGCCAGGCTCTCCCAAAAAGCTCCTATTCAAGGGAAGGATGTTTTTTTATCACATCCATGCATGCCCCTCAGGCACCATAGTCAAGAGAACAAAGAAAGACTCAGGCCTGGGGATTATATAGTATAAGCCAGAGGAGCCTGTGTGCCAGACTGCATGGAAGAAAAAGGAAGGGGGATAAGAGGAGGCTGACTTTGTTTAGGCACAGGTGGCACAGACATCCTGTAATCAGGAAGGTACCTTTGTTCAGGCACCATCCTGTGACCAGCACCCCCTCTCCTAACAAGATTAGTTACTTTAATACAATTAAGTAGTCATAGGTAGTCATGGAGACAGAGAAAGTTACTGTGCTTTCAGAGCAGGCAGGAAGTTTTCCTTGACAAGGAGAAAGGAATAGGAGGGAGAAAGAAACCCAATTCCCAGCCTCTCAGAGAAAGCTCTGAGCCCAAGGCCTCAGCTTAGATGATCTGGATTGGAATTGTAAAGGAGGACCACCCTCCAAGCAATACAGATCTCAATATCTCTAGGTAGTTGATTGAAAAAACAGGGCTTTGTTTCAAAGTCTGTTTTGCCTTATCATATGCACATGATATTAGAACAACTCACAATAGCCTTCAAAGGTGGGAGAAGGAATCAGATACTATTGGGAAAAAATGGCTTTAGAATTTACTAACTCTTATCCAAAATTGTTAAGTTGTCTAAGGTTTTGTGGTGTGTGTATGTATGTATGTGTATTTTATGTTAGAAATATTCCCACTTGGAATGCTTAAAAAATTAATGCTACAAGTGATCAGTCCACAGATTTATCATTGAAGCCTCTTCAATCTGCATAAGAGCAGCCATGTAGCAAACTCAGATAATGCGAGTCTCTAATGACAAATTCTGACTATTATAATTGTTCTCTAAATTTCCACTCGGTGACAACCTTTGTGAGATAATTACACATCATCAATGTTCTAATGAACTACGAGACACTTAATGCCTGGACACGAGGCAAAGTAGCTAAGAAACATGTGTCACAGGCAGTTTCGCGTCAACTAACATACAAAAATGTAGGCTTCATTAACAGTGTTCAAAAAGACAGATGAGTCTCCATCCTGCCTAACCCAATGGTTAATTTATTGACTGACTTTAACAGTGACATCCCTTTGGAGGGTTTTTAACAGTTTCTAAGTTGCTTGGTGAGGTTTTAATAGACATTTGCCTTGCTGAGCTCAATAAATATAGAGTGCACTTTGAAATCTTGCAAACTACAATGTAAGCAACTGACTGAATGAGGTTAGAAAGGATTTGTATTTCTTCTAAATATACTTCTGAACTGAAATCCAACTGAAAAATATTTCCAAAATATCTACCTACTTTTAAAAATGCTTTCTCCTATTTTATGTTAAAACCTTTGATGCTATAAAAGAGAGAGAAAAATGTGTCAGGGGATAGGTTAAAAAAAAAAAAATGACTAAGCAATTCCTTTTGGTTTGCTCCAGAATCAATTTTGGAAAGCTATGTAGGAATTCAAGACTCAAATTGTAGCCGTTCAGGTTAAGTCAAAATAACTGCCAAATGTTTCATATCTAATACTTGAGTTACTTGGACCAAATGGACCATGTTTTATTAGGGACACTGAATCAGTTAGGCAATGCTGTAGCCTAAATATTTGTCCATTTGTAAAAAGTTGTTTGGCTGCAAAGTTTAAACAAATAAAAAAAATAATAGTAACTACGTGTGAAGTGCTTATTCTGCTGGGCGTGTTGTACAGTGTTTTCATGAACGTAATCTCACTGATTCTTCACAAGCTTCCTAGAAGGCATGTACAAACATTGCATTTATTTTTAAGAAAACTAGGCTACAGATAGCTTAGGTAAGTTTTCCAAGATTATACAGCTAGTAAATTTTAAAATTTGGAGTTGGGTCTACAAAGTTTACCTTTAAGACCAATACTGTAAAACATCAAATGTGGAAACATCTTTCCACAAAAAAAAAAAAAAAGAATTTTTTTACTGGGATGATATCAGTATTTCTTAAAGTAATCAGACAATTGATCAATAAGGAACTCAATTTACCTATAAAAAGGCACATGGAGAATTATCAACCAAAGATCAAATTGAAGTTTTTTTTGACTTGTAGTTTTAAATACTTCATTTTTTAAATATGCCTTTCTGATCATGTTATTTTTCACTTCTACTGTTTTGAAATAAGCAATAAAATAAAATCAAGACTTCAGCTAATTAAAACAATTATAATTTTAAATAAAAAATATCTCTAATATTTTATAGTCTCATTTTTATTGTTAATTTCTGGAAATTAAATCGGTTTGGTTGTTTATATATCATTTCAGCTAGGCATTTCATGATAAAAATATTTTTAAAACTTGATTATGATTTTAATTACCTTTTACGGAAAAATGACTGTCAGTTATAATTTTAAAATAGCCAAAAATAATGTATGTCAATAAAAGTCTTAATCTTGCAGTGATTGAGCAACTGTTTTCAGAAAATAGAAAACAATAAATGTGATTACTCTAAAATTTCTGTTGCAATCAACAGCCCCTTGACTGACTATAAATTTGGTATGCATTAAAGTAGCACCAGTTATTTAACGGTCCCTGAGGTGAACTCTGGTGACACAGTGGTTAAGAGCTACCGCTGCTAACCAAAAGGTCGGCAGTTTGAATCCACCAGGTGCTCCTTGGAAACCCTATGGGGCAGTTCTACTCTGTCCTATTGGGTCGCTATGAGTCGGAATCTACTTGATGGCAACAAGTTTGGTTTTTGGTTTTTTGGGGTGGGATAAATGCTAAAGTGCTCAGCTAGTAGCCCGAAAGTTAATGGTTCAAACTCACCCAGAGGCACCTCAGAAAACAGGCCTGGTGACCTGCTTCTGAAAGTTCACAGCCTTGAAAACCTTATGGAGAATAGCCGTGGTTTGAGATACACCGTGGAACTTCAGATTATTTAATACACTAGCGATATGAAGTATAATTTTTCTAGGAAAATACTTCAGATGCCTTTTCCGTGCCATTATTCCCAGTTTTATTTTTATTATGAAAATGTTCTTGGAGATTTCTTTTATAGTGCAGTAGAGTAAGTAAGAACACACATGGTAACTAGAATCCTCCAATCACATTTCTTCTCTAGTTCCTCCAAAATTTCATCCACGTGTTCACTGGGCAAGCAAGCCTCTTAATTGAATGTGACTGTTGTAATGAGTCAATGAGTTAATGCACATAAAGTTGTTGGTACAATTCCTGACACATGCCAGACAGTAATTGTTAAGTATCATGATTTGATTTTGAATAGTGTTGCTTCCTCTGTCTCTCATTCTTTTACTTTGCCTACCATGCATTCCCCTAGTCTCCAAAAGGTTTAAGAAAAGCCTTACTAGACTCAACTCGATTTAAGTAATATTTCTTACAAATAACAAATTTCTCCATATGCTTATGATATAGGTAGCATAAAGATATATATCCCCTCCTTTCAACCGAAGAGAGAAATTTCCTCTGCCGGTATTCTCTTACTCTGAGAAAATAGATAGGGAGAGAGAGATAGGGTTTGTTTGTGTGTGTGTGTGTATGATATTTGGAAAACCAAAGGTGCTCATTGTAACCAAATGGAAGGTGCTGTAATAAATCATGCCACCCAGATCCAGTGGGGCAGACGGGTGCCCACCAAATCATGGGGCCAGAGTACCACCAGAGCTTCATGGTCACACATATGCCCACATCATATTTCTCAAAATTGATATTGCCAACCAAAAACATAAACACACTCAATTAGTAAGCATGCATTCTAATACTGAAAGTACATGCTTTCAAAACAAAAATCACAACACAAAAAAATTCGGTCTCCAAAGGTTAAATATTGTGAAAATATAGTACCAATGGTTATGAAACACTTTTTTGAATGCTTAAACAATGATTTAAGAAGTCATAGAAAACAACAGAATGAAGAAACAAAGGTTGGGTTAACAATACAATCAGTAAAATTAATCTTTCAGCCCAAACTACACCTCAGATCTTTGTAGTCAAACTGGTGACAACATTAACAGAACTATCTGTAGTCAGTACTTGCATTGTGTTTGAAATTTGCTTCTGCAATGAAACTCTGTATTCCTGACTTCTTATCCTCAGCTCCTTTCCATCTGTGGCATGTGGTGATGATATTACTAGGCAGGCTCTCCATACTTTGCAATTCTTGCATAATTTTTCACTTTTTTCTAAATGCTAATATGCATACACCCACTGCTGACACAAATCCTCTATATATCTTTCCCATTATATATCTCACACCATCTACTTGCACACACGTGCTTAATGCCCACACCATGTTTTACGATAAACTGTACAATTTTAGCAGGGAAATGGATTGGACAAAGTCTCTTGCTCCCTAACATAGAATTTTCTTGCTCTCCCTCATACTTATCTTAACCCTGTGGATTGTAATTTGTCTTAAACAATAATAACAATCATCACAAATTTATAGGGTTGCAAATTGTATTAATTCATTTTTCCTAACAAAAGAAAGAGGGGGGCTCATTTCAGTGTTGGCTTCCAAGGGTAAGTCTCTTGAAAGTTATTGCGGGAGCATGAGCTAGTGACAACATTCACTGAGAACATAAAAATATTCATTCTTTATTACCAAATGGTACACATAATCAGGTAGCCAAAGGAGAACAATTATCTTTCATCCTAATTGGCAACTTATGTTTAACCTTTAATTAGCTGTGAATTTATAATGGCTCTAAATGGCCTTTTTCTTTTCTTGTAGAAGGTCATAGAAGCAGTCTCTATTCTTTCTCTATTCTCACCCTCAGCCTCCCAAGATACTATAATAACAGTTTAAATAGAAAATAGGAGCCCTGCAGTCTTAGGTTGCTGTCCTTGTGCGTGCACTGAGCTTCCGCATGTGTGAAAAAAACTAAATTGTTAAAAGGCAGGAATCCCTTGTTACTTCTGGTTTCAAAAGGAAATTCAAATAGATTTTTCTTTTTCCTTTTTTTTTCATTTGTTTCTCTTGGCACAGTTTGATGCAATCAGATATTTTACTTGAAAGGTATAGAGCTGATTAGCATAGAGACTACAGTGTCTTCTTTGAGGGTCATTTTGTTCTTGGTTTGGCAAATATTACAACGCTCGAGAGACATGGGACGGCATTTCCTCCTTCTGTGACAAATACTTCAAATATTGTGTAGGGTGAATAATTTATCCTTTGGGGGTGAATAATTTATCCTTTGATGTCCTGACTCCTGTAAAAAGGAACTTTGCATTAATGAATGCACTATTTTTTCCTAGTTAAAATGTATATGAGTTGGAAAATATTTTGACTCTTATAGACAAAAGCTACCAAAAATTTTCAAAAGGGGAGATATTATTTAACCTGCTTGCTGTAGTGACCCTACAAGATATGACTTGTAATTATGTGATTGAACACTGTTTTTTTTTCATGGCTTGACTTTTTATACAGGTTAAACCATTGTGTGATTGAATAATTGGATAGTATGAAAAGTGGAAGGAATTAGAAAACGTATAACTTAAAGAAAATCTTTAAAAACACAATAATAAAGAAAAATAGATGAGTTAATATTTTCCACCAGAGAGAGCCAGATGCATTCTCAGAATATAATGAAAGCATTATTATTTACAACAACAACGAAGCTATCTTTCTAATGTAATTTATAAATGGTCCTACGTTAGAGTCTTCCTTTATTTTCCTTTCCTGATCCCCTTATTCAGTTCCATCCTACTCCTGCTACAAATAGATAACCTCTGCTGTCATGAAGCCATCAGCTCTGAGCTGCGATATGGTACAAAGATCTCTGTTGCAATCACCGGTGGTGGCCTGTCCATATCCCTGACTGAACCTTAGTACTTCAGAGCATACTGGACAGACTTTCACTGCCTTCACCTGAATTTCTTTGCAAAGGACCTTCTCTTGCTGCTGGAGCCTACTCTGTTGCCTGAGCAGCAGACCAGAAATAGGAAATTAACTCCCTGCAGTAGCAGCCTTCTACCAATGACATTTGGAAATTAGGGTTTGCATACCCTGGATTTCTCACCCCATGGGTAGGATAAACCTGAGGTATGGGTTTTACGCTGACTCCCAGAGTATCCTCAGTAAGACTGAGTTTTATTCACCTACGGAGGTAGCTGGCTTGAAAACACCCTTTATCAGTTATCTTCCCGTCCTTTTTCATGTTCCCATTCCCCTAGCTGCAGATCCTTCACCTTTCAAACGAACCGCTTTAACTGTAATCCTACCTAAGGTTTGCTCCTGTGGAAACCCGAACGTAGTTGTTCTCCTACTCACATTTATAATTATTCTCTCTGAGAATTTACAGGGAGTGCTATGGGCTATTCATACAATGCTTAAGCATGTGGGCTTTATGTCTAAACAAAATTTATCTGAACACTAATTTTGTAGCTTGGGCCAGCTATTTATTCTTTCTGAGCCTCAGTTTCTCTTCTATAAAATGACGGTAACCATAGAACCCTCTTAACAGGGTTTTTTGGGATAATTAAATGAAGTAATGTAAAAATGCCTAGAATGTTATGAAAATTCAACAAGTAGTAGACTGATTACGTTTGTAACCTGATGAGGTAGGAAGTATTACAATATTGTATGTGCTCTTGTCCCATCACCTAAGTACTCAGTGGGCATCCAAGGTACCTCACTGAAGGGTGAGGAAATATATTTGGTGATAGACCTTTCCCATGATTTCTTTGTGGCTTACTTAAAGGTACAAAAAATGCATTTGTGGAGGGAAATTTTTTAATGCTTGATTCCATCAGCTATTGCAGCTTTTCAGAGCTTGTAAGGGAATATTTTGCCTAGTCCCTTACCTGCTGAAATGAACACGTTGTTAACAAATGTAAAGTTGAACAGTTATGCCCATTTAGTAAAGAATATTGTGCTATCAAGATTTTTTTTTTAATCTTCTTGGTTAAAAGATTCATGCATGTGTAATAATTCCAAACTAAGGGAGAAAAACTTCTGTATTAAATGTTTGTTTGTTTTTTTCCCTTCCCTTTCATTTGTTCTGGGTAAGACTGTTTAATTTAAACAATGATATGTATTTAAACAATGTATGTTTTTCTTGATGAAAAGGACCACAGGTATAAATATGCACAACACAAGAAGATCTTATGCAGGGTAAATAAGTGTGATTAAATCATAGGCCTAAACTATGAAATCACAGTGTTCTAATGCTTTAAAATGTGTAGGATCAAATTAAAATTTAAAAAAATAATAAAAATTATTGAATTGCACAAGGAATGTATTAGCAGATGTATTTTAGAAAAAAAAAATTGTACTATAAATCCCAGATGCATCCAGAGTTTTAAATTTAAAAATAGTCTAAGACAACAGATCATCTTTTTGTCTTAACTACACAGACATTTTATCACACATTTTCCATCTCTATCACAGGAAAACTTCCTAGGTCTTTAAAATTAAATGGAGATATGTGACAGTGCCAACAGAATAGGCAGTGAACTCATGGGATCTTTCTTGTCATTGTTGTGGTGATTATTATTTGATTTAAGAAAGAAAAAAATTGTGATACTGAAGAATGGAAAAAGCACAGAGTTTCGACAGAAATACCTGACTAAAATCCCAATACCACCACTGTCTAGATGTATCACCTTTTATTTAATATTTCTAAGTATGTATTTTCTCTTTGTAAAATATAGACAATAATACATGGAGTGCATGATTATTATATCAAATCAAATTATGTACATGAATTTCCTAGAACATAGCCCAGAACATAGTTGTACTCAGCAAAAGACAGACACTGTTATTTATTAAAATTAGTTAGAAAAAAGATAAATTCAAATTGAAGAATATTATATTAATATGTGTATTGATGGAGCTCTAGTGGTTAAGAGCTCAGCTGCTAACCAAAAGGTTGGCAGTTAGAATCCACCAGCCACTCCTTGGAAGCCCTATGGGGCAGTGCTACGCTGTCCTACAGGGTCGCTATGAGTTGGAATCGACTCAGTGGCAACAGATTTGGTTTTCTTTACGTCTATTGATAGCATTCCTAAAACAGACTAAAAATGTCTAATGAAAGCTTCAGGAATTATGTATTTTTTGTCATGAATCATATTCCAAATTCCCTGGATGAAAACAAGAAAAGTAGAGTATACTCAGTTTGGGAAGGTATCTAGACACTTATGAAATATACCAAAAATCCAAACCTATTGCAGTCAAGTTGATTCCGATTCATAGCAACTGTGTAAGGCAGAGTAGAAGTGCCCCATAGGGTTTCCAAGGCTGTAAATTTATTGCCAGGACTTTTCTTCTGAGGCATTTCTAGATGGGCTGAAACCTCTAAACTTTTTGGATGTAAAACGTAAGCACATAATCAGCATTCGATAAGTGAAGTCAAACAGCTGAACAGAAGATTTCAAAGGGCGGCTCGAGAAGACAAAGTAAAGTATTATAATGACGTGTGCAAAGACCTGAAGACAGAAAACCAAAAGGGAAGAACACGCTTGGCATTTCTCAAGCTGAAAGAATTGATGAAAAATTCACGCCTCAAGTTGCAGTATTGAAAAATTCTACAAGGAAAATATTAAATGATGCAGGAAGCATCAAAAGAAGAAGGAAGGAATACACAGAGTCGCTATACCAAAAAGAAATGCTTGTCGTTCAAGCATTTCAGGAGGTAGCATATGATCAGGAACCGATAGTACTGAAAGAAGAAGTCCAAGCTGCACTGAAGTCTCTGGCGAAAAACAAGCCTCAAGGAATTGATGGAATATCAATTAAGATGTTTCAACAAACGGATGCAGCGCTGGAAGCGCTCACTTGTCTATGCGAAGAAATTTGGAAGACAGCTACGTGGCCAATGGACTGGAAGCAATCCATGTTTAGGCCTATTCTCAAGAAATACGATCCAACCAAATGGGAAATTATTGAACAGTATCATTAATATCATACACAAGTAAAATTTTGCTGAAGATCATTCAAAAGCAGCTGCAGCAGTATATCAACAGGTAACTGCCTGAAATTAAAGCCAGATTCAGAAGAGGACGTGGAACCAGGGATATCATTGCTGATGTCAGATGGATCCTGGCTGAAAGCAGAGAATACCAGAATGATATTTACCTGTGTTTTATTGATTATGCAAAGACATTCGACTGTGTGGATCATAACAAATTATGGATAACATTGTGAAGAATCGGAATTTCAGAACACTTAATTGTGCACATGAGGATCCTGTACCTAGGTCAAGAGGCAAACGTTCAAAGAGAACAAGGGAATACTGCATGGTTTAAAGTCAGGAAAGTTGTGCATCAGGGTTGTATCCTTTTGCCATACCTATTCAATCTGTATGCTGAGCAAATAATCAGAGAAGCTGGACTATATGAAGAAAAATGCAGCATCAGGATTGGAGGAAAACTCATTGACAACCTGTGCTATGCAGATGGCACAACCTTGCTTGCTGAAAGTGAAGAGGACTTGAAGCACTTAAACTGGTGAAGATCTAAGACCACAGCCTTCAGTATGGATTACACCTCAACATAAAGAAAACAAAAATCCTCACAACTGGACCAATAATCAACATCATGATAAATGGAGAAAAGATTGAAGTTGTCAAGGATTTCATTTTACTGGGATCCACAATCAACACTCATGGAAGCAGCAGTCAAGAAATCAAAAGACACATTGCATTGGACAAATCTGCTGCAAAAGACCTCTTTAAAGTGTTGAAAAGCAAAAATGTCACCTTGAAGACTAAGGTGCGCCTGACCCAAGCCATGGTGTTTTCAATCACCTCACGTCCATGTGAAAGCTGGGTGATGAATAAGGAAGACTGAAGAAGAATTGAAACCTTTGAATTGTGGTGTTGGAGAAGAATATTTGAATCTACCATGGACTACCAAAAGAATGAACAAATATGTCTTGGAAGAAGTACGACCAGAATGCTCCTTACAAGCAAGGATGGCAAAAATACATCTCACATACTTTGGGCATATTATCATGAGGGATCAGTCCCTGGAGAAGGAAATCATGCTTGGTAAAGTAGAGGGTCAGTGAAAAAGAGGAAGCCCCTCAACAAGATGGACTGACACAGCAGCTGCAACAATGGGCTCAAGCATAACAATGATTGTGAGGATGGCACAGGACTAGGCAGTGTTTCATTCTGTTGTACGTAGGGTTGCTATGAGTTGGAATCGACTCAATGGCACCTAACAACAACAACAACATTATTTTATCAATATCATCTATTCCCTGCAAAGGGACAAATTTAAGTGTTTTCCAAATTTTCTGTGGTGCAGTGTTAAGTGCTTGGCTATTAACCAAAAGGTTGGTGGTTCATATCCACCAGCTGCTCTGCAGGAGAAAGATGTGGCAGTCTGCTTCTGTAAAGATTATAGCCTTGGAAACTCTATGGGGCAGTTTTACTCTGTCCTACACCGTCACTATGAGTCAGAATCGATTTGACAGCAATGGGGGAGAGATACATATCTTATTTTAAAAAATTGATATTAGCAATGGATTCAAATCTGGCTGTACTTGAAAATCATCTGGTAAGATATATATGTGTGTGTGTGCGTGTGTGTTTATTGTTGTGGGCTGTAGCGTCAATTCCAACTCATAGCAACCCTATAGGATAGGGTAGAACTATCCAATAGGATTCCTATACTATAATGTTTATGGGAAAAGATCACCAGGCCTTTCTTCCCTCAGAACCACCGGGGATTTCAAACCCCTGACCTTTTGGTTAGCAGCCAAGTGCTAACCATTGTGCCACTAGGGCTCACTTTGTCTCTCTCTTTCTATACATATGTATGTATGTGTACATATGCATTTATATGTGTGTGCGTATGTGGAAAAGAAAGACAGAAGAAAAATTGATGCATTTGAATTGAATTCTGCTCCCAGCGAAGAAAATTGACTGTATACCACAGACTGCCAAAAGAAGAAACATATCAGTCTTAGAAGAAATACAAACAGAGTGTTCCTTAGAAACAAGGACAGAGAAAACTTTGGCTTGCTTACGGTGGCATATCAGGGAAGACCAATTACTAGAAAAGGACTTCATGTTTGGTAAAGCAGAGGATCAACAAAAATAATGGAAACCTCTATGAGATGGACTGACAGAATAGACACAGCGATGGACTCGAAGATATTAACAATCATGAAGATGGTATGAGACCAGGCAACATTTTGTTCTGATACATATAAAGTTGTTATGAGTCAGAGCCAACCTGATGTCAGTGGACGACAAATAGACACACACGCACACATACACGTATATATTTCGATAAACCTCTGTGTTCTGATGTGCATACATATAAGGACTTACTTAGGAGTTGTGCATTAACCAAGAAAACAAAGTGAGGAACCCAAGCCCATTTTTAATCTTTATTTTAAGAGTAATAGCCTAAATAATCCACTTTCTCAGAGTTTAAGTAACAATAAAGGTAATAGAATCTAGAGACTGTAGATAGATTTTTATTCTCCTCCACCCCATGCAAATTTTTTAATCCAGAGTAATTATGCTTCTTCCTATTACATTTTCCCATGCATTTTTCATGATGCTTCTGTTTAATGTGGATTTATCTTTTGAGGACTGGTCTTTATGCAGCTTATTATAATTGTTATAAGTATGGTGTATTTAAAATGATAATTTTATTCATACAGATGTGTTTAGATTATACAGTTTATTAAAAATTTCAAGTTATTCATAATTTATAAAACAAATACAGTAATTTTGCAGAAAAATTAGAAAAGAAGGAAATATGTGACCTCTTCAATGCTCTCAAAAAATCATATTTAAGGATTACTAAAGGTCTGGGGTGACTAAAGATGAATCTAAGGGGGTGAGTATTAATGTCTCTTTCTCCAATATTCTATGACATTCTTTGTATTAGTATGTTTGGGAAATTAATAAAAGATACATCTTTCCCTCAAGATGCATTGAATATAAAAAGCCATTTAAGAACATCTTATAAATATACTTCTAACACAAGGGAAAGGGAAAAACATAGCGGTTCATTAATAACTATTTAGAAACAAAGCAGTGAGTAAATTAAATGTAAGAAAACAGAATAAAAATGATTTATTCAGCCATCAAACATTCTTTAAATGTCTCCTACAGTATAGAAGTTTTCGGAATGGGCAACAGGGGATATATCAGACATGAATCCTGCTTTGGATGAGCTTCTAGTCTAGTAGGGAAAGTAAGATATATATAAATGTGCACACACATGCACACAAACACATTTTCGAAAGAACTAAATGGTAAGTGCCATACAGAGAGGACCTGGTTTAAAAGCGTGGTTATTTATGTTACCAAAAGTATGCTTTTTCACCTTTGTGGACATTGTAGTTGGATAGCATCATTATAAATCTTTTTTCCTTTAAAACAAGAAGAAGGCTCATATCATAACGGTGAATATTATCAAGGATCATACATCTTTCTAAACATAGATTCAAAGAAAGAAAACATAAGTGAAAAAACTTAGAGATATAAATACATGAGAAATTTAAATTTCTGTCCATCAACCAACACCATAGATACTATTAAACAGTAAATGAAAACTGATGAAAATATGTGCAATATATATTATGTTATTACCTATGAATGGGGGAAGCAGTAGTCTAGGTGCTTATTACCATGAAGTCTTGACCATTGGAGAATCTCTTCTGTCTGAGTGGGCAACAGGGTGTATATCATATATGAATTCTGGTAGATAAACCCCGCCTAAAACAGAGTGTGTATATGTTTGTTTTTGTGTGTTTGGGGGGTGGGGGTGGATAGGAGATCTCCAATTCTGCCTCAATAACTGAACAAATTCAAGGAAAAAGCCCTTGATGAAAAAATAGTGTGGATCATATGTGGTTACTACATATTAAGTAGAGTAGAAAATAAGGTGGTTTTAGTTAATATATATTGATATTAATATAGATATAGTAATATATATATTAACTAAGCTTAATGAAGTTAAGGAAATGGACATATTCTTTCATCTTTCACCAATAATTTTCCTAAAATTGTTTTTGTGGTATCAAGAATATTTGTTTCATTATAATAGAAAACTTAGCTAATAAGAAAAGAAAAAGCAATACTTGATGTATATGATAGAAAGAGGGGACCAGATTGTCATTTTTTAATTATATGAGTCAGATAAAATTATCAAATAAATAAGATAGTTCAGTATGATGGCTCGATACAAAATTAATAACTTCATACAAGTCTAGGAAGCATGTAGGAAGAAATATACAGGCTTTATATGAAGAAAACTCTAAAACCTTTTTAAAGGGCTAAGTGAAGACTTGTATATGTAAAGATTCACCATTAGTTGATAGAGACATGAAAGATTCTAAAGACATCCAAATTAATTTTGAAAGTAATGAATTATATGCAAATTCTCAATAGTATTATTTTTCAGAACACGATAGCATAATTCAAAACTACATCTCAAATATTAATGCTTGAGAAGAGCTCATACTGTTTTTATTATAAAAATAAGGAAAGGAGACTGCATAAACCAATATTTTAAAAATAGGATAAATTGATCACACTATTATTAGAACAGAATAAATACTCAGGAGACAGATATAACTACATACAAATGGAATTCAGTACACATTTTTAATTCATTGATTAAAAAACAACTCATGTGAGAAGAATGCTAAGATAGCAATGTTTTTTTTCTCAAATATGCATTATTTGAAAGGGAGGAGAAAAAAAAAAAGCTAGATTCTTTTCTCTTATACAATGAACCAAAAAAGAAAAGAAAAGAAAAAAAAGAATTCAAGATAAAACAGATTAAAGAGTAAAATTAAAAATGAATGTGAAAATGTCAAATAACCAGAAATAAAATATAGGTGAATATTAATCCAATCTTGAAGTGTAACATATCTTCCTAAACATAGGTTCAAAAGCAGAGATCATAAATGAAAAGATTAGAGATATAAATACGTGAAAAATTTAAATTTCCATACATCAACAAACACCATAGATACTATTAAACAGTAAACTAAAACTGGTAAAAAAAAATATGTGCAATATATATTATGTTATTATTATTTTTAAATGATTATCAAGAAGATTGGAAACCCTGGTGTCATAGTCGTTAAGAGCTACAGCTGCTAACCAAAAGGTTGGCAGTTCAAACCCATCAGGTGCTCCTTGGAAACCCTATGTGGCAGTTCTACTCTGTCCTATAGGGTTGCTATGAGTCGGAATCAACTCAACAGCAACGGGTTCTTGGTTTTTTTTTTTTTTTAATCAAGAAGATTCAGAAAAACATCATCATGTAAGAAGACCAAATGAGTTAAAATATGTAAAAAGGCAATTTATAATTAAAGAGAAACAATTGACAATTACACATGAGTAAATTGTTTAGCCTCACCAGTAATTAAAGAAATGAAATTTGAAAGAACTTTGGGAAAACATTCTCAATTGTTAATTTGAGGAAGATTAAAATACTGAAATATATAAATACAGAAATATTTTAATATGCTTTTCAGTAGTAAGTGTGTGAGGAAATAGACATCTCCATACACTGGTGATAAGGCATAATTTATATAACTTTTTTTTAGAGCTCAATTTGATGATATATACCAAAAGTTTTAGAATTTTGCAAATATATTTAGCCAGCAATTTAATTCAGTGAATATGTTCTGAAATAATCAGATAGGCACATGTATAAAAAGACACAGAGTATATATATATACACACACACCCATATATATATATATAATGGAAAAAAAAAAAAACGTTGCCATGAGTCAATTCCAACTCATAGCAACCCTATAGGACAGAGTAGAACTGCCCCACTGGGTTTCCAAGGAGTGGCTGGTGGATTCAAACTGCTAACCTCTTGGTTAGCAGCCAAACGCTTAACCAGTGCACCACCAGGGCTCCATATATATATAATGAAGAACACAGTATATAACTTCGACTTGCTTACTTTGGACATGTTATTAGAAAAGACCAATTGCTAGAAAAGGACATCATGGTTGGTAAAGTAGAGGGTCAGTGAAAATGAGGAAAACCACCAATAAGATGGATTGACATGATAACTGAAGCAATGGGCTCATGCATATAGTTGATCATGAAGATAGCTCAGGATTGGACAACATTTCGTTCTGCTATACATAAGATTGCCGTGAGTCGGAGATGACTCGATGACATCTAAAAACAATAATACATATATATGGCACAGTTCATACACAGATATATGAAAATATATTACATATACACTAAATATATATAAATCATGCAATATATGTCAGGCAGCCTCGTTCATCAAGGGACATAGAGGTCTAAAATGCTAATAGTGACTTTCGTCTAGTTTTGAAATTACAAATAATTTTATTTTATGCTTTTCTGTATATTCCAAATTACCTACAGTGCATTTTACAATAGAAAATAAGGTTATTTTGAAATTTGTAAATTCAGAGGAAGATTAGATTACTTGAAACTAAGGAAATTTGGAAATCCTTTCTGTGGGAGATGGCATTTGCTATAGAGTTGAGTGAAATTGGTAGTTATGTAGCTGAGGAGCATTTGAAACAAAGAACATAGAACAAGGTTTCATGGGGAATAGTTAATAACTGATTTCTTCTTTTTTTTTTTTTTCCTGATAGTAACACATACAACCAGAAGTAGAAGGGCCCAATCAGAATGGTAGATTATGGAAATTTCCAGAGATTATGGAAATCTTTGAAAGAACAGCAGGTGCAAGGAAACAAGCGAGATTGGAAGGCTGGGGTAGAGGTTCCACTGAGAGTGGGCGGGGAGGATAATGGAATTGAAGACTGAATAAGTTTCAGAGGGCCTGAGTGGGCATGATGTAAATATAGAACAAAGGAGAAGGCAGAGTCAAAGATGACTCAGAAGTTTTAAGAGCAGAGAAATAGAAAATGGTCAGTAAGGGAGAAGAAGCTGCACCTAGCATTCATTGATCAACTACTCCACATCAGAAGCTGTGATCCTTGCCCTCAAAAAACAATGTACTGACATTATTTTTGTCCATATCATACATATGTCCAGGGCCACAACTAGAAATTGTGAGAAAGAACGTTTGAATCCATGTCTTTTTTTGCTCTTTTACACATAATCTATGTACTTTATGATTTAGAGAAAAAATAATTTGAAATACTTTTTACTTACTTCAATCTGAATATTAGATTTTCCTTTCTGAAGTTTTCATGCATGTTACTTTAAAACTGTATTTTAAATTGCAGGGATTGAAGTTCAAGGTCATTACTGAGGTTTCAGGTGCTTAAAAACCATCCAGTTCTTAACCGTGCCCTTGCAATATAGATCACCTGGCCTGTTTTTGTCTATTTCCTTCCACATAATAAATGCGGAGCACAATGCTAACATACTTAGGCAAGGTCTTACTTTAAAAATGTATATAGTAAATGGTTGTCCATAGAAGCTTTTGATGAGATTAGAAAATATAATTGACAGTAGATACAGTATGCTATATAGGACTAACTACATCAAATGTGGCACTTTACTAAGCTTACTGTTTTATGTTTGATTTACTGCTGGTTCTTAAAAGAAGAACTGTGAACATATAATAATCATTATATATTAAAATAATCTAGAACTATTTCTGACATTGTGTTTTTTCCTTATCATTAGGTAACTACAACATAAAAGTCAGTGAATATTTAAGACCCACTTGTTTTCTTTCTCTGATTTAAGAAGGAGGGTAAAACATACATATTTTATCTCAGTAACATTAAAATAGTCCATTATAAAAAATCACAACAAAATAGTAACATCAAAAAGCAAAGTACATCTTATTAATTGGGATATGTAGTTTCACTTTTAAATTGATTAGCATCACTTCAGTATTGAAAAACTACTACTCTGAAATGCCCCATTTCTAGTGTCTTTTTCGTATTACAATCTCTTCAAGCCTGTCTTATTAATATTTTGCAAAAGACAAAGGGATAGACATTTCTTGCACTGTAAAGAACATTTTTAAATACAATATGAATCATATTAAAAGAATAAAATACTGATAATTTTTAACAAATTGTCCAGTTAGTTCTTCTTATGATTCATCTATTGTGCACAAATGACTGAAGACGTCTCTGTCTAGAAGTTAACCAACATTTGTCATAAAAATTTTACCCTGCTTCCTTTGAACCTTGGGAAACTGACACAAAAAAAACAAGCAAAAATCCTGGCCCTTTTTCAGGATCTTTCCTTTACAATGGAGTCTTAAGAAATTAGTTGTAATATTTTTCCATTGCAGAAATTTAATAATTGTGTAAAACACCTTGCCATCGAGTCAGTTCTGACTCTAAGAAACCCTATAGGACGGGGTAGAACTGCCCCGTAGGGTATCCAAGGCTATAAATCTTTACGGAGCCGACTGCCACACATTTCTCCTGCAGAGTGGCTGGTGGGTTTGAACCACCAACCTTTTTGATAGCAGCCAAGCTCTTAACCACTGTGCAACCATGGCTCCTAATAATTGTACAAAGAAATGTAGTTAGGTGCTAAAGCTTGGTATGTTTTTTAAAATGTTTCTGGTTTCAGACTCCCCATTCTTAAAAGGTAGAATAAAGTTCAAAGCAGAGGCTTTAACTTAAGTGAATTTCATGTTAAATCTGTCTATTTTATTCCCTATAAGAGAGCATTATATAGTCTTGGAAAGAGCTTTGAAATCAGCTAGAACCAGATTTATATCCCACGCCCCCTTAATTACTTGCTGTATAAACTTTCCCCACTTAATTGACTTCTCAGCCTTAATCTCCTTCTCGGTAAAATGGTGTATTAATATCTATGTTGCAATGTTGTGGTGAGGTTTAAATGAGACAGGGTGTGTAAAAAGTTGAGCATGTATAGGTGCTCAATAACTGGTAATTTTTGTGGCACCTATTATTTGGATGGCAGGTAACAAAAAAAAAAAAACTTTTCGGGTTGTGATTTGTATGTAGTGTGAATGCTGTAATTTGCCCCTTCCTTCGATTATTTAAAAATTTCTATGGACAGTAGGAATTTCACTGGTGTTCTCAAAATCCCTTCAACTAAAAAGAAAACGTGTTATAGATTACCACCCTCCAGGAAGAGATTTGCTTGCCACATGTATAACAAAAGGAAATGAAGTGGAAAGATAAACTGAGTAAAAGGTAAGCCATTGCTTTGAAACAGTGATTCCCCATGACCCCACAAGTTGTATAAGGAATTTAAAACTATGATTCCTATAAATTAACTAATTTTTTCATTATCTATTACAAATCAATTGGCTGGCATTTGAGAGAATGATTTTTGAGTTTAGTAAGTTATCTTCAAATTATCAACTGAATGTGACAGTCAGTTAGAGGTATTGTTTCTCCTCCAATTCATGATATTACAGTTCGTCGTCCAGGGGACTTCGCTCTGAAATCCTTTTCTCCCTAGTTACCCATTCACCACGCTATTCACATAGCCCTCGCATCTTCTATGCTTCCTCATCATTATTGCTACTTGACACTGAAGAAATTGGACATGTGTTACTGGGTTCCCAGAATTTTAGAAAGTGAATTTTTTTTCTCAAAAAATATTTTCAAAATCCAGGTGTTTCAAGAGATTATTAAGTTGTTAAAAGCAGCTAACAAAGGCAATAAAGAAGTGTAAATGTATTATGTAAAAAATAGGCAAATTTTATGTCTAATTATTATATAATATAGTCATATAATTTCCTGAAATATATTCATCATACATAGGGGAGTTGTTCCCAAGTTTTTGCTGCCCTTCTTTGTAGCTTCATTGCCATCAGGCTTTACCATGTAACTTGTTCTGTCCAGTAAATGTGAGTGGAAGAACTTCTGGGCAAGAGCTTTAAGATCTCACCCAGGTTTCCCTACTTTTCTTTTCCCTCCACTCATAATTCGTCCTTAGGTAAGGGATCAGTGTTAAACCTTGGTCTCAGCATAAATAGGATTTAGAACAAAGTTATAGCACTCTGTAATGGATGTGCAATTCAATTGAGAAATAAGCTATTGTAAGCCACTAAGATTTTGGAAGTATTTCTTATTGTAGTATAACTTAAGGAAAGTTGATTAATCAAGACTGTTACTGAAGACTGTATGATACTGGCATATAGACAGTAAACAAAATGTTATTTTGAAAATGCCTAAACAACAAAATATTTCCTACACAAATAGGTAAAAATTCTTGTATTCTACATGCTTAATAATCACAAATAGCAATATACATTTTCAGCAATTTAAAATATCCCAATGGTGCACTATTGATTGTGCTGATGATCAATAATATCAGCTCAAAAATACAAAAATATCAGCTCATTAATCTTTCAATTAACACAGTACCATGCTTGAGTAAGGATATTGGGCCCCACTGGGTTAATAGAAACTGCTCAGTGGTGCCACACGCCCAGGGCTGGTGCAATACCCTTGGTACACCACTGTTGGTTTATTTAATGTGATTATTTAATACTAAGTTAGAGTAATAAAAGAAATAGGGAGAAAGGGCAAGGGAGGAAGGAATAAAGTGAAAAGGAGGGGAAGGAAGGAGATTTATGGGCAGGGATAGGATATCTAGCCTAAAAGCAAAAGGTATATTGTCAATTAAAGTAAGAATAAAATGGTTTACATATTTGCAGAATGCATAAATAGATTAATTACAAAATCTGGAACTTTCCAGGTGGGTGAAGAGTGTGTTTTATGAACAATTCTGTAGGGGAGTTGGTTTTACATTAATGGGCATATGCAGCTGTTCAAATGGCTCTTCAAAGAGGCCCCTCTTGCCTACCTATCTAAATAGATCCCCCATCACACATTCCACCTGCCTGCCAAACCATAATTTGTGATTATCCATGTCTTTCTTTCTTTGTTGGTTTTCCAAAAGAATATTTTCACAAGAATATTATCATTCAACAAGGATATTAACCTTGCACAAGAATATTATCAGACAGATAAAAAAATAACGATCATTTATTGATCGATCACTATTCTACGTTATAGAGCCCTGGAGGCACAGTCGTTAAGAGTTCTGCTGCTAACAAAAAAGTTAGGAGTTTGAATCCACCAACCTCTCCTTAGAAACTCTATGGGGCAGTCCTACTCTGTCCCGTAGGGTTGCTGTGAGTTGGAATCAACTCGATGGCAAAGGGTTTGGTTTTTGGTATTCTGTGCTAGGTATATTGTTATGTTCTTTCTGATTAGTGTTTTATTTAATATTCACAATAATCCTTTGAGGCAGGCACTATTATTTGTTTCTATTACAAATGAGAAAATTTGGACTGACTTATTTTTAAAGTATTTATTTATTTAAAGTATTTATTATATGTGCCAGATTCTTAGTATATATTACTGACAGAATCAGACAAGATCCCAGCCCTCAAGTAGCTAGCATGAGACATACTTGTATTAAAGAGTATTCATTATTTATTGAAATTCAGTATTATCCTGGGTATGGAAAGCAGGCATTTATAGATTGCTCATGTTGGTATAACTCTTTAGGTCTCTAGATGACAATTCTGTATCAAAATTATAAAAAGACACATTTCCTTAAACATGTTAATTCCACTTGAAGTTGTGAAAAATCACTTACGTGTGAAAATATATTTATTGAAGCTTTTTTTTGGCAAACAATTGTAAACTTCTTAGAAATGTCCTGTAAGAAACTGGTTACATAAATTATGGTACAATCATGTAACAGAATAATATATAACCATAAAAAAGGACAGGAAAGATCTTTACATATTGACATGGAATAAGAAGAAAAATAATGCTAAGATGCTAAAAGGTACAGTAGTTTACAATTTGGTAACAATGAAGCGTGTGTGTGTGTGTGTTTACATGTATAAGTGTAAAAGATCTGGCAGAGTCCTTGAGTACTTGATGTCACTGCTTAGTTGGTGGCAAGGTTCGGAGGAAGGCTTTAATTAAATACATTTTTATACTTTTTCAATTGGAGCCATGTATCAGCATTCTCTAGTCAAACAAATCATAAGTTTAGTTTTAAATAATACCTTCAAAAACGAACTCCAGTAAAAATAATAGTATTATCACTTCATGCCCCAGATTTCCTTTATGAATTTACATTAAAAGCCTAAAGAATTTAAGAGCTTTCTGGAGATTTTCAGAGCTTTTTTTGATACTTTCTAGGTTCACAGAGGACACACACCCACACACAAACTATGACTTACATTTTTTCTAAATGTCATAATTCAGGCAGATGAGAATTTAAATTGGTATAGGCAGGATTCACATTTAGGGAAACTAAGTCAAAGTCATGCAAGAGAATTAAGTGCTGTTTCTTTGGAATCAGAAAAACCTGAGTTTGAATCTCAGCCTTCCTACTCAGTAGACATATGACCCTGTGCAAATTATTTAATCCCAAAGCTTCAGTTTTCTCACCTGTAAAATGGAGATGGAAATACTTTGCTTGCAGAGTGTCCGTAATAAAATATCCAGCCCAGTGCTCATAGTGTTATTGTTGTGTGCCCTCTAGTCGATTCTCACAGCGACCCTATAGGATGGAGTAGAACTGCCTCATAGAGTTTCTTAGGTTGTAAACTTTATGGGAGCAGATTGTCAAGTCTTTTCTCCTGCAGAGTGGCGGCTGGTAGGTTCAAACCGCTGACCTTTTAATTAGCGGCCAAACGCTTAACCATTGCACTGCTAGGGCTCCTTGTGCTCATACTGGGCACTTCATAAATTAAACATTTAATTTTACATTACTGTAAGGCCGTTATTTCTCTCCCTTTCTTAATACCTACCAGTGCTCATTGAGCAAACCAGCAGACGTAGAGATCTTCTGCTATATAGCCAGATTTCCTCTCTATCATTCCAAAAGACTTCCACAACATTGGATTATCAGGAAAAAATTACTTAAGTCACATTCACTACAACTTTGGGAGTAATGAACTAACACGCTGAGCGCAATATTCAATGCATGTTATTTTTCTAGATTGTTCTGGGCACTTACTCCTGAGTAATCCCACCTAAAAGGGTGGGAATCAGGCTGGCTTTTTAAATTTGTGAGTAGGAAAGTTTTGCCTTTTGGTATTCTCTCACTTTCACTTTTATATCCTGCAAATTTCTACCATCCTTCAAAGAATTCCCTTCTGAATAATAGGTCAAACATTTACAGGTGGCTGGTTTTGTTTTTTGGGTTTAGAGTCTGCATGTTATGAACTTGGGTAGAGCTCATTAAAGCCTCCTTTCTTCCTTTCATTATAAAAAGCCCAAGTGACAGTACTTGAAAAACAGCCTCTGGCTAAATATTATTGAAATCCAAAGGCCAGTCAGTGAAGAATCATTTGCTGGTCAAATCTATATTAATCTAACTTGTTACATTGTCTTAACAACATTCTCAGAGGTGTTTTTCTGCTACTGAAAAGATTTATTTCAATAAACCAAACATACTTTATCTACTTAAATTAGTGTACTTATCTAGGCCGATCTCATAATTGTTCTGGAGAAAATAATCTCTCGATAGTCCATCTTGACCAGACTGTTGTTTATCAGACAGAGAAGTAGAGTCTATTTAACTCTGAATACTACTTGATTTGAGAATCACAGCCCTTCCATTATTTAAAATTAACATGGTGGCAAAGGTGACAGTAATTTAATAAGTCAAAAATCTCATTAAACAAAAATTATAATGAAATCCAAACAAAAACAAATTATAATGAAATCCAAGAATTACAAGAAGGTATTCCAATTCAGCTTAAATTACGGCTATTGTTATTTGATATAACCAAAATAGGACAACATCCAAGGAGTTTTTGAATCCCCTGTCCTTTATAGTAAATCATGTGCAATGATCAAGGGGTTGTAGCCATGAACTCTCTCAGGTTGGTAAAGTGTGAACCATTTGGCCTCACTGCACTCATCTTCTTCACAGCACCCATTTGTGAACCTATTTAACCTACTATTCATTCTTTATATCCAGCTTAAATCATAAGTCTCTAACTTTCCTGATTATACCTAAAATCTTGAAATTATCCTCTATGATATTTACTATAGGGAAAACTAAATATATAAATTAAATCATCATGTAATTATTTAAAATTTTTTCCTCACATTGAACTTTAAGTTCTTCGAAGAATGGAGTCAGTATTTTGTCATGATTTTTCTAATAAGACATTTCCATGTGAAGCTGATGAGTTTCTTTAAATCAAAGCACTGAGTTTTTTTTTTTTTTTTTTTTTAATAACATTGAATATCTTTTTTTTGGTGCCAGTCATTCTGAAGGGGTGAGATAGTCTCTGTGTCTATTCCCAGCTTAATTCACTTAGTAGCTAAATATTCAAGGTTAAGAAGAAAAGACAACTAAAATATGCCTTTCCAAACTCTTCTTCCCATGATGATTTCTACTTCGGGCAAGGAAAGGTCCTATAAGTACTTTTATTTCCTTTTCTTCAGGTTGTCTTGCCATATTGTGTCCTTCTATTTTTCTCCAAGCCCCAATATGATCCCAGCTTAAAGTCTAACTGTATTAAGAGCTCATAAGGTAATAGAATCTTAGATTAGGAAAGAACTGTGCATCCATCCATCCATCCATCCATCTATTCATCCATCCATCTACCCGTTTATTTATGTATTCATATACTTGTTCATTCACTGAATAAAGATATACAGAAAATTTATTAAGTTTCAGAGCAATATAATATAAGTATCCGTAATGTTGATGTTAGTTAGTGAAGACTGAAATATTCACCAATAAAGTGAAGCAACGTTTTGGTGTTATAATAGAAGACTATACAATGTACAGCCTACCACGAGAGGCCTGGTCATGACTACATAGAGGATGAGCAAATGCTGTAGACTAAAACTTTGGGTTTGCATATACTAGGTAGAAAAGAGGAGAATGATATTCTAGGAAGAGAGAATAATGAAAGCAAAGAGAATTAAGTCACTGAAGGAACCACAAGTTCAGGTAAAGTTCAAGTTAAGTGGGAAATTAAATGAAAATTAAGAGAAAGGATTGGAAGTACCCAGAGAAAAACCCAATAGTGATGCATAAGAAGTTTGAAATTATCTAAAAGGCCATGGAAAATTAAGTGAAGGTTTTAAGTAGTTTTAAATTCCAGGACTGTGGATCTAGAAGCAGTATGGAGAATGGGTTGGAAGAATAAGGAACTGAAAATCTGGAAACAAGTTTGGAGATTACCTCTGCACTTAAATTGAGAGATGATATGGATAGCTTCGGGTTGAAGGAGAAGGAACAGATGCCTAAGATTTTAAGTAAATAGAATCAGTATGTAGTTAGTTCCCCTAAGTTTCCATGTTGGGCAACACAGAGAATAGTCGTGTTGTTCATTTAGATAATATGGAAGGAGCAATACTTTTGGAGGAACAATATATTGAATTTAATATTGAGCATGTTACACTTAAGATGCTACTGGAGACATTTATTTCAAACTCCCATCCCATACAGGAAACTTCTCTTCAGTACCTCTAACAAGTGATGAATACCCAGGATGTCTACTATATTCTGCTTGTGTGTTCTTTGGGTTTATTTGCCTTGCTGATTAACTCTGTTCTCCATATATCTTACCACATTGGCTCTGTTCTTGGAAGCTCCTTTATCATGAAGGCTTATCTTAAAGGCATTTCTCCATCAAGTATGCAAAACATCATTATAGATTTGAACAAGACATTAAAAAAAACAATGCATATATGAACAATTTCCCAAGTGATTTCCCCAAAGGAGCCATGCATTTTAGGGCTTGGAAGAGAGACGTGTTATAACGAAAGTGGTTTTTTTAGAAAGATATCTTTGCCAGTGTTACTGGAATAGATTAAAAACAGAGAGTCTGAAATGAGAAGTCTGTTGAAGTAATCCAGGCATGAAGTAGCTCTGGGATTGGGGGTGTTGGGAACGGAGGGATATTATTAACCTAGAGGTGTTTTGGAAGGAAGAAACAACAGTACATGTTGATACATTAGATGTTAAGGAGAAAGGCATAGAACTTCCCACGATTTTCATAATTTATAACTTTTCGAAATGTTAGAATTATATTATAGAATGTTGGAAAGTTTCCTGATCAGCAGATTGCCCATTAGAGAGAGTTCTACTTGTGCTGTAGCCGTGCATGTGAGTAAACTTAAAGAAAAAAAAAAAGATAATGTTCATTTGCCTATCTTAAAATCTGGATTAATGAACTCATCTTTCCTTTTGTGCTTATTTTTTTAATCTTCAGGAATGTGTTTTTATAACAAAAATATTAAAAAGGAGTCAGCATTTCTGGTGGATTTAATTTGATACAAGGGAATAAATTACCAGCTCCTTCAGGTTTTATACACTTTATATTTATCACAAAAGATATCACAACATTGTTTATTATTCCAACCTGCATCTTTTTGTCCCCAGTGTATCCATCCTCCCTGCCTTCTGATGGCAGAGAAGAGCAGATTGAAAGGAATTCATTTTGGCAGGCCACAACGCTGCATTTTACTCATTTCCATGATACTCATAACAACAACAACAACAACAAGGAAATGATCCTAATGTGGGTATCACTAGGAGGCTCTGTGCAAAACATTTTTAAACCATCTTTTGGGTGAAAAATAAGAGTAATCACATTTCACTCAAAGCAAGGTTTATAGGTTAAAATATTCATTCCTCAGTTACCTGGTGAACCTGAAGATTTTTATTTTTCTCCAAAAAACATGTATAGAAATTTAAATGCTAAAATTTAGAGATCATAATAGAATTCCTCTCAGAATTTATTTCATGAAGGCTCTTTTCAAACTTCTGTTAACGTAATAGGGTCCTATTCTGTGCCAAGTGAAATTTTCCAGTTGTGCTGGAATTGTAGCTAAATATATGTATCCTATTCTTGTAACAGTCTAGAATGGAGACAGAAAGAGGTGTTTGAAAACTACGCAGGTCCTGTCCTCTGCCTGAGTCACTGAGCTGCAGCTCCAGAGTGCTATGGGAGAGGAAAAGAGTTTTGAGTCAAGTAAAAGATTCAAGCATTAATGAAGATAACACTAGTTTCTATAATAGGTAAAGTCTAAAATCTGCATCTCAACACCAGAGCTTTTTTCTTATTTTTATAATTCATGTTGGCATAGGGTGAGGGAACCCATTATTCAGAGAGCAAGGCTGCAGAGGCTCTTCCATAGAAGCCACTGGCTTCCAAGATCCTCCTGAGCATTAGTATGGTGCTGGTATTAAGGATCCTGCATTGGAGGTTTTTAGAGCTTAACCAGTAGGTGGTAAGGAGCGCTGGTGGCACAATAGTTAAATGCTCACTGCTAACCAAAATGCTGGCAGTTAGAACTCATCAGCTGCTCCTCAGGAGAAAAGACCCAGCAATTTGTTCCTGTAAAGATTACAGCCTAGGAAACCCTATGGGGCAGTTCTACTGCGTCCTTTAAGGTCTCTATGAGTCTGAATCAATTCACAGCACACAACTACAATAACTGCAAGGGTGAGTGAAATACTTAGTCAACTGACGTGTCTAGAGTAACAGTAAATGGGTTTGGTGAAAAGATAGGTAGCCTCTGCCACAAAGAATTTTTTTTTTTTTTTCAATATTGGAACAAGGTGATTGTTCTAATAACTGAGATTGGATGAAAAGTTATAGAATGGTGCCAAAAGGACAAAAACAAAACATTTCACAGAAAGAAAATAGACTTCAAATCAGGAGATTAGCAAGTAGTTATTGGAAGAAAAAAAATTTCATGTTTATACCCCCAAGTTGAGATTCCAAAAAGAAAAATATTATTCTTCCCTATCTTTAGTATTTTCCTTTACTAGAGATATTAATTCATGCAGAAAATTTACCTTCCTTAAATAAGTCAACACACACACACACACACACACACACACTGCTGTCAGGTCAATTCCGGCTCACAGTGACCCTATAGGACAGAGTAGAACTGCCCCATAGGGTTTCCAAGGCTGTAATATTTATGGGAGCAGACTGCTACATCTTTCTTTCACAAATAAGTTAAATATAGATGGAATAGCACTGAATTCCACAGAAATATCTCAATCTCTAGCGTTCAGCTTTTTCATTGTCAGTATAGCACCAACAGAGAAAAGTGTGGAAAATTTAAGTGTAAATTTCAATGAAATATTACAAAGAGAAAATATGCGTGATCATCATGGATGTTAAGAATTGTAATGTTTCCAGCTCCCCTGAACCCCACCCCTCTCCCAAATAATATCACTTTTTCTCCACAAAACAGTCATTCTCCTAATTCTTAAGGTCATCACTTCTTTCTTAAAAAAATATTTTTATTATAATTTAACTACTTAAGCATGTATCCCTAAGCACTGTTGTTTAGTTTTGCCTGTTTTTTTTTTTGTTTTTTTGTTTGTTTTTATTGTTTGTTGACCTTTATAAAAATTATACAACATAGATTATTTCATGACTGGATTCAATTGCTTAATATTATGTTTATGAGATTTATATTATAGCATGCAGTTGTAGTTTGTTTTTATTGCTGTGTAATATTTCATTTTATAAATGTATCACAAGTTATTTTATATACTGCTACTGATGGACATTTGGGGTGTGTCTTAGGCTGGGTTCTCTACAGAAGCAAAACCAGTACATCGTATCAATATACAGAGAGATTTATATCAAGGAAACCACTCATGTGATTGTAGAGGCTAGAAAGCCCCAAGTCCATGGATCAGGGTAGAGACCTCTCCCAATTCACAGAGCCGCAGAAGCTGGCGAGCCCGGTATTGCCAGGTCGGAGAGCAGGGCTCCTGCTCACAGACTGTGAAGGTTGATGAATTCCAAGATCGGCAGGCAAGACCGCAAGATTTCTCCTGATTCACGTAGCTGCAGGGGCTGGTGAACCCAAGATCGGCAGGTTAGAGAGCAGGGCTCCGCTCACGGGCTTTGAAGATGGACAAATCCCAAGTTTGGCAGATGAGCTGACAGCTTAAGTTCCAAGAACTGGAGGTCAGATGAACAGGAGGCAGCCGCAGGATCCAGAGAGAGTAAAAAGCCAGAATATCTGCTTATATTCAGATGCAGGCCACATCCCCAAGGAAACTCCCTTTCCACTGATTGGCTACTCACAGCATATTCAGTCATGGAAGTGATCACATATAAACACTGAGAATCACGGCCCAGCCAAGTTGACACACTATCTTAACCATCATAGGATGTTTCCAATTTTGCTTGATTGTTAGTAATTATGTCTGCTATGACCATAACAGTACATATCTCCTTATAGACATGCAGACAATTGTTGGACATATTCTAAAGACTGAACATACTTGAACATAAGATTACATATCTCCAGCTTTCCTAGATTATGCCAAACTATTTTTCAATTGATTGAAAATACTGTTGTTCCCCACTGCTATGCTGTGCCTCCTTTGTCAAAAATCAATAATCCATGTACGTGTGGTTTGTTTGTCTCCTCTCTGTTCTGTTTCCATGGATTATTTGTCTGTCCTGCCCTGGTGGCGTAGTGGTTAAGAGCTTGTCTGCTATCCAAAAAGTTGCAGTTTGAATCCACTAACCACTCCATGGAAACCCTATCAGGCAGTTCTGCTCTGTCCTATGAGGTCACTATGAGTCGGAATCAACTCGATGGTAACGGATTAGGGGGGCAGTACCATACTGCCTTTTATGATTGTAGCATTATGGTAAGACTTGTCCTCTAACAATCTAAATCCTACAACTGTGGGCTTGTTTTTGAAGAGTGTCTTGCCTATATTTGGTCTCTTGCATTTCCATATGAGTTTTAGAATTAGTTTGGTATGTTTAAGTAAAAAAAAAAAAAAAAAAAGTTGGAATTTTAGTTTTGTTGGAATTAAATCTATAGATCAATTTGAAAAGAAAAATGTGTCTTAAATATTGAGTCTTCTACACTATGTTTGTGTTCAGTGTCTCTCAATATTTTATGTTTATCTTTATAAGTGTTGCATATTTATTATTAGATTTATTCTTACATATTTATATTTTTGTTAATATTCCAAATATCTTTTATCATTATTAAATTTTTTATTTTGAGATAATTGTACGTCTACATGTGGTTGTGAGAAATAATACATAGGGAACTCACTTACCCTTTACCCAGTTTCTCCCGAGATAATAACATCTTGCAAAGCTATAGTACAACATCGCAACCAGGATATTGACATTGATATAATCCAACTGTTTATTCTAGATAATGCATTGAAATACCTATTACTGATGTCTTAGTTTCCTAGTGCTGTCGTAACAAAATACCACAATTTTGGAGACTGGAAGAGGACTATGCTCTCTCTCTCTGTCCACTCTAGGAGAAGATCCTTCATTGTTTCTTTCAGCTTCTGGAAGTCCCAGGCTTCATTCAGTTGATGTTCCTTGGCTTGTAAATATATCTTTATGTGGTGTCTTCACTCGGTATGATTCTGTTTCTGTGTCTGTTCTCTCTTTTTATAAGACACCACTCAGAAGGCACTAGGACCCACTCTACTCAGGTATAATCTCTTTAACTTAACTAACAATTGCAGAGAAAAATCATATTTCCAAAGTCACATTCATAGGTGTAAGAATTAGGGTTCAACATACCTTTTTTTTTTTTTTTGGTGGGCGTGGGGGAGGCAATTCAATTCATAACAACTGGTATTAGAAAGTGATTATTTTTGCATGTTGAACCTATATTCATCAATCTTGCTCACTTCTTAAATATTAAACTTTAAATAAGAACTGCTGTGTCTTTTCCACATGTAAAATCAAGTCATCTGTGAAAAATGACAGCTTATTTGCTCCTTTCAAGTCTTTATACATTTTAGCTCTTTTTCTTGCTTTACTGTTCTGTTGAGACCTCTAGGAAAATGATGAATAAAAATGGAGATACATAGCAGTCTTACCTATTCCCAATCTCAGGGGTAAACTTTTACTATAACAATATTAAAAAGTATGTTTCCTGTAGGTTTCTAGATACTCTTTATCAAATTAAGAATCTTCTTTCTATTAATGTTGTGTAAAGGATTTTGTCTGAATAAATATTGAATTTTAGCAAGTGGTTTTCTCTGTATATTGAAATAATCATATTTTTTCTTTCTTCCTATAATGTTGAGAATTACATTGATTGATTTTTCAATGTAAAACTAAACTTGAATTCTTGAGATGAACTTGTGTTCATCATGAAAGATTATCTCTTTTTTAATTATTACTGCACTCTATTAGCTAATATTTTATTTAGAATTTTTGTCTTTATATTTATTAGAAATATTAGCCTACAATTTACTTTCTTGTATCTTTCTTAGGTTTGGGAATTGGTTTATCCTGGCCTTATAAAACAAATTCTTTTCCGTTTTTTCTAATCTATGAAAGAATTTGCTTATTATGGTATTCTTCTTTAAATGTTTAGAAAAACTCTTACGGGAAGATTTTATTACAAACTCAATTTCTTAAACCAATATAAAACTATCCAGATTTTCTATTTCTTCTTGTGTCAATTTTGAAAAACAATTCAAAGAACTTGTCAATTTCCCTTGTGACATCAGTATTTGTAAAAATCTTATTATTATTTTTTATTGACTGTGATTTCTATAGTAATTTTCCATTTATTTCTAAATATTGGTCATTTGCTTTTTCTTTCTTTGCTTTGATAAATTTTGTTAGGTGTCAGTAAATTAATCACTTCAAAGAATACAACCAGTTGATTTCCTCGATTGTACATTGATTTATAATCTTATCTTTATTATTTCTTTTTTCTACTTTTTTGGGGTTTCATTTGCCTTTTTCTAGCTCTTCATATAAGAATGCAGATCATTGATTTTCAACTTTTTTTTCCTAATATATATGTTTAAAGTTATACACTTTTTCTCTGAGTATTATTTTAGCAGCATCTTGCAGGTTTTCACATGTTGTATTTCCATTATTGTTCAATTAAAATATTTTCTTATTTCTATAGTGATTTTTAAGTTAGTCTATACTTATTCAGAAGTACGTTAATTATTTTAAAACATTTAAGAATTTTCTAGTTATCAATTTGTTGTGGAATTCTAATGTAATTAATTTTTTGTCAGAGAAAATATGTCATATGATTTCAATCACTTAAAATAT
>NW_004443947.1:15201438-15202907 GCF_000243295.1 Trichechus manatus latirostris | reverse complement strand
TTTTCTGAACAGGATATAATTATGTCTTGTTGTTAATCCAGTTTGACAATCTCTGCTTTTCAATTTAACTAATGAGTCTATTTACATTTAATGTAAAGAGTGGTGTAATTGTGTTTGTTGTCTATACATCCTATATGTTCTCTTTTATTTTTTTCTTACCTTTTTTTATTGATCAAGTATTTTTCATTATTACATTTTCTATTTTCTGTTAGATTTTAGTTATATATTTTGTCGTATTATGTTATCGATTACTCTAGAAATCACCAGATGCATTCTCAACTTACTACAGTCTAGTCAAATGCAGGAAACTTAGAATAGTTTAACTCCCTTTACTCACCTCCTATTGTTTGTGCTATTGTTGTCACATATTTTACTCCTGTAGACATTATATCCCCACAGTAGATTGCTATTATTCTTGTTTTTAATCGTAATTATCTATAACTGTTTCCATAATTTTACCCTTTCCAGTGTTCCTTGTTTCTTCTTGAAGTTATATGCTTCTATGTTGCATCCTTTTGCTTCAGTCAGAACTTCCATTAGCATTTTCTTGTGAGGTGTAGGTTTGTTGGTGGCAAATACACTCTGATAATTTTAGCCATAAAATGTTTTTCTTTTGCTTTTATTTTTGAAGGATAATTGAACTTGATAGAGAGTTCTAGATTGACAAACTTTCTTCATGATTATTTCTTTTAGTACTTAATAGTTACTATTCATGGTCTATGGAAACCCTGGTGGCATAGTGGTTAAGAGCTATAGCTGCTAACCAAAAAGTTCAGCAGTTTGAATCCACTGGGCATTCCTTGGAAACCCTATGCGGTGGTTCTACTCTGTCCCATAAGGTTACTATGAGTCAGAATCGACTTGACAGCAAAGAGTTTGGTTTTCGGTTTTTATTGTCTACTGGCATCTACAATTACACTTAAAAAAACTAGTCATTTGTCTTATTGTTGCTTCTTTGAATAAGAATAAAGTACGTGTTTTTTCTCTGGATGTGAATATTTCTCTTTGGTTTTTAGCAGTTTGACTAGATATGCTTTTTTCTTTGCCTTGCTTGGGGTTTGATGAGCTTTTTAAATCTGCGGGCTACTTTATTTGTATCACTTCATCAGATAATTTTTCAACCATTCTCTCTTTAAATTATACTTCTGCCACATTTTCTCTCTCTCATCTCTCTTTGGGACTCCAATAACATATGCAGTAGACAATTAGACTATATTCTACATGTTTTTTATACTGTGTTCTCTTCTCTCCATTCTTTTATTTTCCTTCTCTGTGCTTTTGTTTGAATTTTTTTTTTTTCCTCGAGGTTACTAATCACACTTTCTGATGGGTGACTAATTCTATTTTCAATTGTAAAATATCTCTTTCGTTCTTTTTTATAGATTCCAATGTTATATTGAAATTATCATGTTTTATCCATTTTTTCTTCTATTCCCCATGTTGTTTAACGTATTTGTAATAGATATTTT
>NW_004443947.1:15198766-15200359 GCF_000243295.1 Trichechus manatus latirostris | reverse complement strand
ATAACCACTTTCTAAAAGTACATTACCTCATTTTCTTAATCTTTAATTGTCATTTCACCAAGTATTTTATTTTTAAAAAAGCTTATTCTTATCTGTATACAGTTTGTTTTTTAATCCATATAAAAGCATAAGCCTTTTTTTTTTTTGATATTCACTCCAGATTTTCTATTATACCATGCCCAGATAACACATTCCTTTTTGTATAAAATATAACTTTCTGTAAAGCCTATAATTCATTTTATTATCCTCTGTGAATGCCATATGAAGTTTCAGAGGCACAAAAGTCATGGAAAGAGCAGGGGATATGCCCAGTGAAAAGAAACCTGGCAACATAGACTTTAAATGTGCAATCGTTCTGATGTCAGATTTCATCCCAACCAGTGCCAATTGGCAGACACAGAAATCCTCACCTCCTCCCAGTGTTAAACTCAGCAGTCAAAAACTAGATGTAGTGGGAAGTGTTGATTTAACACCAGGGAAGAAGCATGGTCTGAGGTTTGCTTTAGTAAACATTTAAAAGAAGGTTTTTAAGAGTGTTAGCTTAAAAGGCAGACAGAAGGACAGAGAATAATAGCAGAGGAGCAAAATGAGAGAGTGTGGGAGTGTTAGAGGAACCTTGCTGATTGACAGGGAGGAAGAATGAAGTTCTGAATATTCAAGAGTGAAACTGTATTTTAAGTACTGTTTATAACCCTGATGGGGCAGTGGTGTAACGCTAGGCTACTAACCAAAAGGTCAGCGGTTTGAACCTACCAGCCACTCTGCAGGAGAAAGGTGTGGCTTCCATAAAGATTACAGCCTTGGAAACCATATGGGGCAGTTTGACTATGTCCTTTATGGTGGGTATGAGTCAGAATTGACTCTATGGCAATGGGTTTGGTTTTTTTGGGTTTTTTATTACATTGGCTTGAATGAAATTACCTATATATCCAAATGTGTGTGTGCAAATACACTTATATATGTGCATAAATATTTGTTTAATATATTAGAAAAATACATGTATACATGCATATTATATGTATACATAAATGTGTATATTTGTGATATATTTTCAAAATAGAAACAAAAAACCTTTTCCGTATATAGAAAATTTTTTTGATGTTGTTCTCATTGTGAGAAACACAAAGAAGGAGGTCATGCTTAATTCCCTTGAAGAATGACCTCTATTTCTACAGTTGTATTTATTTTACTAAAAGTGCATTATGCCAGGCCCTGTGATGAATACTGGTGATATAAATATGAATATTCCATAGATATTGCTTTAAATAAACTCTTAGTCTGTGTGATGGTTAAGATTGCCTGTCAACTTGGCTGGGCCATGATTCTCAGTGTTTTGGCAGTTGTATAATGTGATCACCTCCCTGTTGAAATTTGATATGTGATCACCTCCCATGATGGAATCTGCTGAATGGTACTGGTGGAGGCAGGGCCTGTGATAGCTCACCACCCCCGCAGCCTTCATCTCTCCACCATCCGCCACCTGCTTCCTTCCTGCTCACCTTGCCAAGGTTTTTGGCTTGTTCTGGGTTGTCCAGCTTCCACTTATTCATCTGACCTCCAATTCTTGGGATTTGAGCTAGCAGTTTACCTGCT
>NW_004443947.1:15196354-15197820 GCF_000243295.1 Trichechus manatus latirostris | reverse complement strand
AAAGTGAGGCCATTGATTGGGAAGAAGTGGGATCCTGAAACTTGGGATGGGGACATATGGGCAGATAATCAGGAAGCTGGAGACACTGAGCCTCCAAATTCTGATGAATCACTCCAGCCAACAGAACCACTCCCATTTGAAGAGATTACTTCATGTTTGTCTGCTACACCCTGCCCAGAAAAAATCATTAGCCCCTCCACTCCCATCTAATGAGATTAGCCCTAGCCCAGCTGCCTCTAAAGAGCCCTTGCCAGAGTCATTGCCTGGGGCATCGCCTGAGGCAGATACTTTACAAGACAATTCTGAATGTTCTCAGAACAATTCCACAATATGGACTCTGGCTTCTAGACCTGTAACTAGACTTAAGTCCCAGTGGGCCCCAAAAGGTGGAATACAAAGTGTGACCCAGGAGGTGGTATGCTACACTCCAAAAAAACTGCTTAGCTTTTCTAATATGTACAAACTGAAACCTGGGGACTATTGTGGGAATGGCTATTAATGGTGTGGGATAATGGTGCAAGGAACATAAAGATGGATCAGTCTGAGTTTATTATATGGGTCCACTAAGCACAGATTCTTCATTCAGTGTTTCAGCTTGAGAAGTTAGGAAAGGATCTAATAGCTTATCGGGTTGGGATATTGAAGCATGGATTATGAGATGGCCTACACTAAATCACGTTGAAGTACCAGAACTGCCTTGGTCTACTGTAGAAGAAGGCATCCAAAGGCTCAGGGAAATTGGCATGCTAGAGTGGATTTATCAGGTTAGACCCACAGACCCACACATGGAATGCCCAGAGGACACACCTTTTACCACAACTGTGAGAAAAAAATTTGTGAAGGGAGCTCCAGCATCCTTGAAGACTGCTGTGATTGCTATTTTATGTAAATCAGATTTGACAGCGGAAACTGCCCTAACTGAACTAAGACACTCAACTACAATGGGGCTGACTGGACCCCATGGTAGTAGGGGCCAAGTGGTGGCATTCAATCAACAAAGACAAGGTGGGCACGGTTGCAGTAATGGACAGCGGAGTCAAAGCAGTAATCAGAATAGTCTGACTCATATGGACTTATGGCATTGGCTACTTAGTCATGGTGTCCCTAGGAGTGAAATAGATCAGAAATCTACTAAATATTTACTTGATATGTAAAAATTGATGAATTCTGTGTCAGGTGAACAACAATCTAACTCGAATCATCAGAATAGAGAGTCAAGGTCCCTCACTCAATTCCCAGACTTGAGCAAGTTTAAATACCTACAACCCCTTGAATGAAGGGGAGGCCAGGTCCCCTTGAGAGAGGACTCCAATACATTGCCAAAAATTTATACCATTAATCTTTCTCCCAGTCTTTCCCAAAGGGATCTACGGCCTTTTATGAGAGTGACTCTTTACTGGGAAAAAGGAAATAATCAGACTTTTTTGGGATTACTGGATACTGGCTCTGAACTGACATTAATTCCA
>NW_004443947.1:15166719-15196231 GCF_000243295.1 Trichechus manatus latirostris | reverse complement strand
ATCCTGTAGTGATTTCCCCAGTTCCAGAATGCATAATTGGAATAGATATATTCAGCAACTGGCAGAACCCTCACACTGGATCCCTAATGGAGTAAGGGCTATGGTGGTAGGAAAAGCCAAGTGGAAGCCATTAGAACTTTTCCTACCTAGGAAAATAGTAAACCAAAAGCAATACTGCTTCACTAGAGGAATTGCAGAGATTACTGCCACCATCAAGGACCTGAAGGATGCAGGGGTGGTGATTCCCACCACATCCCCATTCAACTCACTTATTTGGTGTATGCAAAAAACAGATGGATCTTGGAGAAGGACGGCAGATTATCGAAAACTTAACCAGGTGGTGACTCCTGGTGCAACTGCTGTTCTAGATGTAGTTTCATTGCTTGAGCAAATTAATACATCTTCTGGTACCTGGTATGCAGCTATTGATCTGGCTAATGCCTTTTTCTCCATACCTGTTTCAAAGGACCACCAGAAGCAGTTTGCCTTCAGCTGGCAAGGCCAGCAATACACCTTCACTTTCCTATCTCAGGGCTACATCAGCTCTCCAGCCCTATGTCATAATTTTGTCCGCAGCAAAGTTGATTGCCTTTCCATTCCACAAGACATCACAATGGTCCATTACGTTGATGACATTATGCTGATTGGACCTAGTAAGGAAGAAATGCCAATGACCCTGGACTTATTGGTAAAACATTTGCATGCTAGAGGGTGGAAAATCAGTTATTGCATCTGGCTGCTCCCACAACTAAAAAGGAGGCACAACGCCTAGTGGGCCTCTTTGGATTTTGGAGGCAACATATTCCTCATTTGGGTGTGCTACTGTAGCCAATTTATCAAGTGAGTCAAAAAGCTGCTAGTTTTGAGTGGGGCCCAGAACAAAAGAAGGCTCTGCAACAGGTTCAGGCCACCGTGCAAGCTTCTCTGCCACTTGGGCCACGTGATCAGCTGATCCAATGGTGCTTGGTGTGTTTGCAGCAGATAGAGATGCTGTTTGGAGCATTTGGCAGGCCACTATTGGTGAATCACCGGGCAGAACCTTAGGATTTTGGAGAAAAGCTCTGCCATCCTCTGCAGATAACTACTCTTTCTTTTGAGAAACAGATTTTGGCTTGTTACTGGGCCTTAGTAGAGACTGAACGCTTAACCATGGGACGCCAAGTCAGCATGCGGCCTGAGCTGCCCATTGTGAACTGGGTGTTGTCTGACCCACAGAGTCATAAAGTTGGACGTGCACAGCAGCACTCCATCATTAAATGGAAGTGGTATATATGAGATTGGGCCTGAGCAGGACCTGAAGGCACAAGTAAGTTGCATGAAGAAGTGGCCCAAATGTCCATGGTTTCCACTCCTGTCACATTACCTTCCATCTCCCAATCTGCACCTATGGACTTATGGGGAATTCCTTATGATCAGTTGACTGAAGAAGAGAAAACTCATGCCTAGTTTACAGATGGTTCTGTGTGATATGCAGGCAGCACTCAAAAGTGGACAGCAGCAGCAGTACAGCCCCCTTCTGGGACCTCCCTGAAGGACAGTGGTGAAGTGAAAACTTCTCTCACTGGGCAGAACTTTGAGCAATGCACCTGGTTGTTCACTTTGTTTGGAAGGAGAAATGGCCAGATTTGTGACTGTATACTGATTTGTGGGCTGCAGCCAATGGTTTTGCTGAATGGTCAGGGACTTGGAAGGAACATGAATGGAAAATTGGAGACAAGGATTTATGGGGAAGAGGTATGTGGACAGAGCTCTCTGAATGGGCCAAAGAAGTGAAGATATTTGTGTCTCATGTGAATGCTCACCAAACGGTGACCTCAGCAGAGGATGATTTAACAATCAAGTAGATAGGATGACGTGTTCTGTGGAAATCAGTCATCCTCTTTCCCCGGCTACTCCATCATTGCTCAGTGGGTTCATGAGCAAAGTGGCCATGGTGGCAGGGATGGAGGTTATGCACAGGCCCAGCAACATGGACTTCCACTTACCAAGGCTGACTTGGCTACAGCCACTGCTGAGTGCCCAATCTGTCAACAGCAGAGACCAACACTGAGTCCCTGCTATGGTACCATCCCTCAAGGTGATCAGCCAGCAACCTGGTGGAAAGTTGATTGCATTGGACCACTTCCATCATGGAAAGGGAAGGGTTTTGTCCTTACTGGAATAGACACTTACTCTGGATATGGATTTGCCTTCCCTACACGCAATACTTCTGCTAAAACTACCATCCGTAGGCTTACAGAATGTCTTATCCTCCATCATAGTATCCCACACAGCATTGCCTCTGATCACGGGACTCACTTCACAGCAAATAAAGTGTGGCAGTGTGCCCATGCTCATGGAATTCACTAATCTTACCATGTTCACCATCACCCTGAAGCAGCTGGCTTGATTCAATGATGGAATGGCCTCCTAAAGACACAATTATGACACAGGCTAGGTGGCAATACCTTGCAGGGTTTGGGCAATGTTCTCCAGGAGGCTGTATATGCTATAAACAAGCATCCAATATATGGTGCTCTTTCTCTCATAGCCAGGATTCATGGGTCCAAGAATCCAGGGATGAAAATGGGAATGGCACCACTCACTATTAACCCTAATGAGCCAGTTGCAAGATTTTTACTTCCTGTCCCTGCAACGTTATGCTCTGCAGGTCTAGAGGTCTTAGTTCCAATGGTAGGATTGCTCCCACCTGGAGACACGTCACTGATTCCATTGAACTGGAAGCTGAGAATGCCACCTGGCCACTGTGGGCTTCTTACGCCTCTGGATCAACAGGCAAAAGAGGGAGTTACCATACTGGCTGGTGTGATTTCCTGATTGTCAAGAGGCAATCGGATTCATATTACACAATGGAGGCAAAGAAGAGTATGTCTGGAGTGCAGGCGATTCCTTAGGGCACCTCTTAGTGCTACCATGCCTGCTGATTAAAGTCAATGGAAAACAACAGCAACCCAATTCAGACATGACTATTAAGGGCCCAGACCCTTGAGGAATTAAGGTTTGGGTCACCCCAACAGGCAAAGAACTACGAGCACCTGAGGTGCTTGCTGGGGGTATAGGGAATACGGAATGGGTGTTAGAAGAAGGTAATTCTAAATACCAGTTACAGAAACGAGGACTGTAATTGTTATGAGTATTTTTGATTTGTATGTGTGCATCAAATATTTTCATTTTCTTCACTTATAAAATATAAGATGTAAATGGGGCTAGTGCGTTTTTAGTTGTGTGTGTGTTAGTTGTATCACGTTAGGCGCAAGTATGACTTTGTAATTGTCTTTATTCAGAGATTATGTATGGCTTAAGGAGATGTGTACAGGTGCAAAGTTGACAAGGGGTGGACTGTGATTGTTAAGACTGTGTATCAACTTGGCTGGGCCATGATTCTCAGTGTTGTTGTGATCACCTCCCTGTTGAAATTTGATATGTGATCACCCTCATGATGGAATCTGCTGAATGGTACTGGCAGGGGTGGGGCCTGTGGCAGCTCACCATCCCTCAGGCTTCATCTCTCTACCCTCAACTGCCTATTTCATTCCTGCTCACCTTGCCAAGGTTTTTGGCATGTTATGGGTCCTGCAGCTGCCTCTTGTTCATCTGACCTCTGGTTCTTGGGACTTGAACTAGCAGCTTACCTGCTGATCTTGGGATTCGTCAAACAGCCTGTGAGCCCTGCTCTCTGACTTGCCAATCTTGGGTTCACCAGCCCCGGCAGCTATGTGAATCAGTAGAAACCTGTATCCTGATCCACAGACTTGGGATGTTCCACCTTCTACAATTGCTTGAGCTGTTTCCTTAATATAAATCTCTCTCTCTATGTATATTTATACACTTTACTGGTTTTGCTTCTCTAGAGAACCCAGCCTAAGACAGTCTGTTAATAGAGAAAGATATGTGAAGATATAATTAAAATATAGTGTATAAAGTACTACAATACCTTTTGCCATCGAGTCGACTCCGACCAATTGTGACCCTATAGGACAGAGTGGAACTGCTCCATGTGGTTTCCAAGGAATGGCTGGTGGATTCAAACTGCTGACCTTTTGGTTAACAGCCCTAGCACCTAACCACTGTGCTGCCAGGTTAGTAGTAAGTAGTAGAGAGTTTTTAAATCTACTGGGAGAAGTATCATAATGCTTCGAAGAGGAGGCAACATTCAAATTAAGGTTGAGAATGAAAATTAATTTTTATGTATTCATAGTTGTTCCCTTATTGCCTCCTTCCATCCATCTCTATTCCTCTTGCTCTTCTAAAAATATCACATGTAACAAATAGTAGTTATTCAATACGTTGCTTGTCTGTTGCTATAATATGGACAATATATGAAAAATCTATGATATGGTCCACATGAATACATTTTTTTAATCCCAACATTAAAATTATAATGGAGGCCTTTTATAGTAAGTTTTTGTATACAGTTTGGTTCTTTACGAAATGCACAGTTTATTCTTCAAAAGTGTCTTTGCTATTTTTGAGACTTTTCTATATTATACTACTTTTAGAAAAATTTTATATACTCTATGAAAAAGTCTGAGGAAATATTTAGTCTAATTGCCTTGGATTTATGGATTGATTTGGAAGAAATGGATATTGGCATGATTTTACTTCTTACCATCCATGAAAATGGTATATATTCTCATTTTTTGAACTGCATATTTTATTAGACTTATATAACTTACTGCTTTGTGCCTTTATTGTTATAAACTATTTTCTAATTGTTGGTAATGGAGTAAGGGACTTATATATTTTCAATATATTGATTAGATATCCAGATTCCTCAATAAAAATTCTTAGTTATAATATTTTTTACATAATTTTACCTGGATTCTATTGGTATTATCTATGAATAATGCAATTTTGTTCCTTTGTTTTTATTCTTTACATCTGTTTTTATTTTTCATGTCTTATTCCAGAACAGTGTTGAATACTATAGATATAGTGACCATCCTTGTCATAGTTTAGATTTTCAGAGGGATAATTCTAACCTTTCATTAATGGGTCAGATGTTTGCTGTAGCTTTTTGGTAGACACTATTCATCAATTTTAATGTATGGTTTCCTTGTATAGTTTTTATCTAGTATTTATTGACACAGTAGCTGCAACAAAGTGCTCAGACATAGCAACTATTGTGAAGATGACGCAGAACCAGGCAGTGTTTCATTCTGTTGTTCATAGGGTCACTATGAGTTAGAACCAACTCGACAACACCTGTCTTAGTCATCTAGTGCTGCTCTAACAGAAGTACAAGTGGATGGCTTTAACAAGGAGAAATTTATTCTCTCACAGTCTAGTAGGCTACAAGTCCAAATTCAGGGCATCAGCTCCAGGGGAAGGCTTTCTCTGTCAGCTCTGGAGGAAGGTCCTTGCCATCAATCTTCCCCTGGTCAAAGAGCTTCTCAGGTGCAGGGACCCTGGGTCCAAAGGATGCACTCTGCTCCTGGTGCTGCTTTCTTGGTAGTATGAGGTCCCCTAGTCTCTGCTTGCTTCCCTTTCCTTTTATCTCTTGAGAGATAACAGGTGGTGCAGGCCACACCCCAGGGAAACTCCCTTTACATCGGAACAGGGATGTGACCTGGGTAAGGGTGATGTAACAATCCCACCGTAATCCTCTTTAATGTAAAATTACAATCACAAAATGGAGGTCAACCACACAATACTGGGAATCATGGCCTAGCCAAATGATACACATTTTTCGGGGCACATAATTCAATCCATGACAACACCTAACAACAATAGTTTTATCTAGGAGTTGTGTTCATCTTAAACGATTAGAATTTATCAAGTGTTCTTTTCTTATATATATATCCACGATACGAATTATCAGACTTTACCCTAAGTAGGTATTTTCATCCACATATGAGTATAATGTGAAATAACCCTATACCTGTTAACTCTCCTCTTAAAATGAGGAGGAAGTGGTTATACACAGCATTCCAAAGTTAGCAACCATTGGCCAAATGTTGAATGTTTCTGTTGGATTGAACTCACAGCGCAAGACATTTTATACTTTATAACAAATTCACTAATTAACAATGTGATATCTATTTATTTCCTTGGCAATAAAAAATACTAATTTTAATAGAAGAAAAAATTATTCTGCTTTATTATGCCACAGAAGATCACAAATAGTTGAAATTTAAATCAGTGTGTTTTACTGAGGATTTTCTTTTTTCAGCCCTTACTATTTAATTGTCATTGATGCTCCCATGATTAAGAAGTTTTTTTTCTTTTTTTTCCCCTTTAAAAAAAAAAATTCCATTAACAGAAGGGAAAGGCTTTTTTCTTCTTGTATAAATTTCATAATGTGCTAGTTCATTTGTGGCTTATGTTTGACTTCTTGGAAGTATACGTTAGCCATTTAGTGGCTTCCATGTCTGGAGAGGGAGTTTCAAACATTATCCTTGTGAGAGCTTTTGCAATTTGCACTATTTCTATGAAAAGAATTCCACCTGATATTTCAGTGAGTATATCTCTATGGTATTTTGTCTGGCTACTGTTGTCATTCCTTTAAGTGGTTGCATTTCAGTAATCATAGAATAATTTAGGTTTTTCCTGAGAATCCTTTGGTGAGAAGAAACTTTAACAATATAAAATGTAAGATATGTGTATAGAATTGATTAATACATCTTGACCACTCTCTGAAAATTCTAAGCCAAACCTTTTCCCCGTTATTTTGTGACAATAAGACAAACTTGGTTAAAGAGTATAGTAAAGTTGGTTAGTGACATCTCAAACATAACCTCAGTTTATTGCTGAGTAAATTAAAAGAACTCTTAATGACATACTCGAGAAGTCAAAATAAAGTATTATAATGATATGTGAAAAGACTTAGAGTTAGAAAACCAAAGGGGAAGAACACACTTAGCACTCCTCAAGCTGAAAGAACTGAAGAAAAAATTGAAGCCTTGAGTTGCAATATTGAAAAATTCTATGAGCGAAATATTGAATGACTCACCAGAACAAAAACAAACAAACAAACAAAAAACCCATTGCCATCGAGTAGATTCCATCTCATAGCCACTCGTGCCCTGTGGGGTTTCCAAGGAGCGATGGTGGATTCCAACTGCCCAGCTTTTCGTTAACAGCCAAGGTCTTAACCACTGTGCCACCAGGGCTCCATCAAATGACTCAGGAAGCATCAAAAGAAGATGGAAAGAATACACAGAGTCACTATACCAAAAAGAATTGGTCAATGTTCAACCGTTTCAGGATGTAGCATAGGACCAAGAACCTATGGTACTGAAGAAGAAATCCAAGCTGCACTGAACTGAAGGCACTGGTGAAAAACAAGGCACCAGAAACTGATGGACTACCAGTTGAGATCTTTCAACAGATGGATGCAGTGCTGGAAGCGCTCACTCGTTGAAGTCAAGAAATTTGGAAGACAGCTACCTGGCCAACCAACTGAAAGAGATCCATATTTGTGCCGATTCCAAAGAAAGGTGATCCAATAGAATGCGGAAATTATCAAACAATTTCATTAATATCAAATGCAAGTCAAATTTTGCAGATCATTCAAAAGCAGTTTCAGCAGTACATTGACAGGGAACTGCCAGAAATTCAGACTGGATTCAGAAAAGGACGTGGAATGAGGAATATCATTGCCAAAGTCACATGGATCTTGGCTGAAAGCAGAGAATACCAGGATGATGTTTACCTGTGTTTTATGGACTATGCAAAAGCATTTGACTCTATGGATCATAACACATTATGAATAACATTGCCAAGAATGGGAATTACAGAACACTTGTGCTCATGAGGAACCTGTACATAGACCAAGAGGCAGTTGTTCAGACAGAACAAGGGGATACTATGTGGTTTAAAATCAGGAAAGGTGTGCATCAGGGTTGTATCCTTTCACCATAGTTATTCAGTCTGTATGCTGAGCAAATAATCCGAGAAACTGGACTATATAAAGAAGAACACAGCATAAGGCTCGGAAGAAGACTCATAAACAACCTGCAATATGCAGATGACACAACCTTGCTTGCCAAAAGCGAGGAGGACTTGAAGGACTTACTGATGAAGATCAAAGACTACAGCCTTCAGTATGAGTTACTCCTCAACATAAAGAAAACAAAAATCCTCACAACTGGACCAATAATAAGCAACATCATGATAAGTAGAGAAAAGATTGAAATTAGGTAGTGATATCTTCAAGCATAACTTCAGACAGGGAACTTCCAGAAATTCAAGCCAGATTTGGAAGAGGATGTGGAACAAGGGATATCATTGCTGATGTGAGATGGATCATGGCTGAAAGCAGAGAATACTAGAAAGATATTTACCTGTATTTTATTGACTATGCAAAGGCATTCAACTGTGTGGATCATAAGAAATTATGGATAACTTTGAGAAGAATGGGAATTTCAGAACACTTGATTGTGCTAATGGGGAACCGGTACATACCAATGGCACCTATGGATGAACTCGAACTTCCAATCTCTAGGTTAGCAGCAGGGCTCATTAACCATTTCCACCACCCAGAAGCTCATAGTAAGCACTACTTAATATGTATTATCTCAAGTAATGCTTAAAACAACCCTATATTAGATACTACTGTTGTCATCATTTTGCAGGTAGTTGAGGCTTAAGGCTTAGAAATCTTAAGTACTTGAGTTAAGTAGTGCAGTGAAAAAGCATCAAGGTCATGCTTTGTACACTTGTTCCTCTGCATCTGAAAACAGAACTCTTTACTTTGTGCTCCTCGAATCCTACCACCTCCTCAATCTCGATAATCTATTTACGGTCATTCCTCAGTGTCAGGGAAGAGAATTAAGCTTACTGAACTGAAAAATATTCATGGTGTTTTTCACATAGCAGCATTTATTTTGGAATGTTTGGCTGCTTTTAAAAGCATCTATGAAAGTGTGCCAATTACTCTGAAGATAACAACATCAACAACAGAACACATTTTTAGTTGTAAGAAGTAAAAATATATATTTTTTTTATTTTCACTACCAACAGAAACCTGAAAAAATATATAAATTTCCATTTAAAAATTATCATCTCCAAGTGCATCTGTCATGCATCTCCATATTTTATTTATTTGTCAGTTGTAAAAATGTAGGCAGTTTAGTGATGATGATGATTCTGAGATAAAGACATGATTCACTGAAAATAATATAACAAAAGGGTCAGGAATTGGGCATAAGAGCAGAATGACAATATCCCTTTATTCATTATATGGTTTTCTTTTGGCAAAAATCTGAGTAATTAATTAAGGCCTCGGTCTTTTTCATCTTGAGAAGATCACAAAACCTCAGACACATTTACACATGGCGATTGCACATATTCTCCTTCTCTGCTTCTTTGGTTTGTCACTTCTCTTATGGAATTTGAGTTGAGCAATCACTGAACTCTGATATTTTATTTTCTCTTTTCAAATGAAAGTATTAATTCTGGGCAGGTGGCTGTTCTTGGCAAGGAGAAGGGGTATCCCTTAGTTTTCAAGGCCTTTCTCTGAGTGTTTTAATTGACAAGGGAACTCTTCATAGGTGATTGAAAGAGTTCACTTGTGCAGGAAATCTGTAGTACCTCTATTGCTTTCTGTATGCAGATGACAAGCTTCTACTAGCTTCAGAGCTTCACTTTCTCCAGCTTCGGGAACTTGTGGGATTTCCATCCATTCATTTTGGTCCAAGCCAGTGAACAAGTCCCGTTTTCAGCATTTCCTTAGCCAGCCTGATCTGCCCTTGTCACAACAGAGGTACCAGCAGCTTTGCAAATTACAAGCTGGTTTATGTTTATTGATGGGCTGATATTTGGGAAAGGACTAAGTTTTTTATATATATAGAGAGAGAGAGAGTTCAATTCTATTAAAATTGAACATCACCCCTCCCAAGTTCTCCCTTCCACATAGAGCTTGATTTCCAAGTGTGAAGCCTCTGGGAGAGGGAACTAAAGTAATTGAATCGGATTAGACAAGCCAGCAGAACAAAGTCACATTCCATGAGGTGTTTCCAGCATTGAGTAGATGAATTGTAATTATTTAAGGATTAGTGCAAGCTTGCTGTGAGGTCTATTTTGAATGCTCTTCACTGTGTATAAACAAAAGCAAGAAGTAGTAATATAGGCTGTTTAAGCTTCTTTTCTATCTTTAATAGATTTCTGTTAGAGCTGTGTGAACTTGAAAAACTGCTGCCATAGTGAGCAAACTCACTCATTGTTTTCCAATAAAAAGTTAGGCCAACTAAGCCCTCCAGTCTAGGGAGAGAGCTTAATTAAGGCTCCTTCCTTTACCGTAATTTACTGGGACAATGCATTATGCCACAGGCAAGGGGAATGGGCCCTCTTTTTTCTTTAACTTTTTATTTTAGAATAGATTTACAGAAAAGTTTCAAAGATAATAGAGAGAGTTCCCATAGACTAGGCACCCTGTTTCCCCTATTGTTAATTTATTACATTACTATAGTACATTTATTATAATTAAAGGACAAATATTGATACATTATCATTAACCTAAACTCTACTTCATTCAGATTTTATTAATTTTTCCTTAATATTAATTTTTCTGTTTCAGGATTCCATCTAGGATACCACATTACATTTAGTCCTCGTGTTTCCTTGGCTGTGACAGTTTCTCAGACATTCCTTGTTTTTTGATGACCTTGATGGTTTTGAAAAGTACTAGTCAGACACTTTATAGGCTGTCTCTAAATTTGAGTTTGGTTCATTTTTTTCTTGTGATTGGACTGGGGGTTATGGATTATTGAGATGAAGACCGCAGAGATAAATTGTCATTCTTATGACAACGTATTAAGGGTACGAACTATTTATATGATTTATTGGTGGTGATGCTAACCCTGGCCAAGATAGTCTTTGCCAGAATCCTCCATGGTAAATTTCCTTTTTATTTTTCCCTTTTCTATACTGTAGTCTTTGAAAGCAAGTCACTAAGCATAGGCCATACTTAAAAGTGGGGAAGTTGTATTACACCTTTTTGAGGAAGGAGTATCTACATAAATTATTTGGAATTCTTCTGTATTGGAATTTTTTTTTCTCTGCTGTTTATTTATTTAGTCTTTTTTTTTTTTTTTCCTATCAGTATGGATTCATGGTATTTACACTTTGAGTTATAATCCAGTGCTATGTTATTTTATTGCAGGTTTGGATTCTGGCAGGTCTTTCACTTGTTTCCTGTGTTGCTTGATATATCCCTATGATATTTGTTTATTTTTGCATTTAATTACTTCTTGGCACTAATAGATGTTCAAGGTGCACCTTGTGTATTTCCTGCCCCTGTCCTAGAATCACCTGTTTCTTTAAGGATCCCTGGTTTATTTTATTTTATTTCATTTATCTCCTCTATTGTTTTTATTGTTTTCTTTCTTCTGTTTGTTATGGGTTTAGTTTGCTCTTCTTTTTTAGTTCCTCAGGGTTGTAAAGTTAGGTTATTGATTTGTGATCTTTCTTCTTTTTTTGTGTAGACATTCACTGCTATAAATTTGCCTCTGACCACTCATTTTGCTGCATCCCAGAAGTTTGGTGTGTTTTATTTCAATTTTCATTAATTTGTCAGTCTTTTCTAACTTCCTTCATGATTCACTATTTCTTCTTTGATTCATTTTATTTCAAGTTTTTTTCTTCTATTTCCACACATTTGTAACTTTTCCACAGTACTTTCTGTTATTAATATTCATCTTTATTTCCTTGTGGTTGGAGAGGGTACTATGTATGATTTCAATTTCTTTAACTTTATTGGGACTTATTTTGTGGACTAGCATATGATTTATCTTGGAGAATGTTTCACTTTCACCAGAAAAGAATGCATATTCTTCTGTTGTTGTGTGGAGTTTACATATGTTTGTCAGGTCTAATTTGATTTGTAGATATATAGATAGATGCCATAGAGTTGACTCTGATTCTTGGTGACCTTATGACCAACAGAACACAATGTTGCTGGGTCCTGAGTCACCCTCACATTCACCAGCATGTTTGAGTCCATCTTTGTGGCTTCTATGACAATCTCTCTCACCAAGGGTCTCCCTCAGCCTCATCAACCCTCCTTTTCACCAAACACCATGTCCTCCTCCAGCAATTGATCTTTCTTGATGATGTGCCAAAGCAAGAGAGTGGAATAATATTCTGTAGTGATCCATCAGCTTTCCATTGACAAATTTTGGGGAGCAGATCACCAGGCCTTTCTTCCTAGTCTCTCATAATCTGGAATCTCTGCTGAAACTTGTCCATCATGGGTGACCCTGGTGTTATTTGAAATACTAGTAGCATAGCTTCCAGTATCACAGCAACACGTAAGCTACTTCAGTATGATAAACTGACAGACAGATGGTGGAAGCTGGTTTACCGTGTTGCTTAAATCCTCTATTTTATTTAATCTTCTCTCTAGGTGTTCTACTCATTACTAAATTGCAGAGTATTGAAGTCTCCGATAATTATGTAGAAATGTCTATGTTTCTGTTTAATTTTGTCAATGTTTGCTTCATATATGTTGAAAATCTTTTGTTTGGTCATACATGCTTATGATTATAATATTTCCTTCATGGTTTGATCATTTTATTAATATATAACGTCCTTCTCTGTTTCTTGTACGAGTTCTTTACTTAAAGTCTATTTTTTCTGATATTAGTAAAACCACTCCAGATCTCTTTTGATTGCTATTTGTATGAAATTTCTGATTGCACACTTTCACTTTCATTCAATTTATGTCTTTAGTTCTAAAGTGAGTCTCTTGTAGCCAGCATATAGTTCCATCATAGTTTCTTTTTTTTAAATCCATTCTTCAAATCTCTGCATTTTAACTGAAAGTTTAATCCATTTACATTTAAAGTAATAGCTGATAAGGAATGACTTACTTTTGCCATTTTGCTATCTGTTTTTTGTATGTCTTATACCACTTTTGTTCTTCATTTTCCCTATTAGTGTGTTCTTTTGTGTTTGATTTTTTTGTAGTGTATTGTTTTGATTACCTTATTCCCTTTTGAGTATATTTTTTTAGATGTTTTCTTAGTGAGTACCATTGGAATTAAAATTAAGATCCTAAATATATAACAATCTAGTTTAAATAGATATAAATTAGCTCTGATAACATACAAAAAAAAATCTGCTCCTATACAATTCACCCCCTCCTTTATATTAATCTTTTGTCACAAATTGTACCTTTATACATTGTGTGTCCATTAACATACATGTCTTGGGAATGTGCATTGTGCTCTGTGTTCCCTAATATACATGTTGGCCCCTGTGAACCCTTATTACCTCAATAACGTTCCACCTTGGTCTCCTCTTTCCTGGGTCTTTGAGTTCTGTCACCTGTTTGTCCCATATGCAATCCCTTCAACAAGGTGAGCACATGCTGTGTATAAGTTAAATTTTTCAACAGATGCCACTGCTTCTAAAACAGCTGTTCCAGTTTAGAGGGAAGTGCGGCAAAACAATTCAGCTTCTGCAAAAGTTACTCAGAGAACAATCAGACAGGCCAAATTGCACAACAGTATTTTAAGAACCATGTCCACGTTAACCTCCTGGCACCAGCTAGCTGCACCAAGAATGCAGGTTGCTGTTCTCACAGCCACTACCACCCATGTCCTCCCTGCTGGGAAATAGGGAATGAGAGGTGGGTGAAAACACCGTAACACTCTCTTACTAAAATTTCAGTGCCTTTTTCTTTATTAAATAGCTCCTTAGTTGCTGTAAATTTTGGATTAGTTTCCAGAGTTCTAAAATATTGATTCTGTCAGTCTTTACCAGCATGTAATTTTTTCTTTGGAGGGACTCATTTTTTTTAAGTTCCCTACCCCACCATTTTCCATAATGCTGCAATTGGGAGATTTTTAAGATCCAAATGCTTAGGCCTCTCCCAATCTAGTCAATCAGATTCTATGAGTAGGATTCATACATCATTCTTATTTAAGTCTTCTCCAACTGATTTGAAAGTGCAGCCAAGCATGAGAACTATGTTCTAAATTCATGTAGGTGTTCAACAATTCCATTCACTCCACCATACCTATTTTTCCCTACTAAAAATACATTTAATATTTCATTCACTGAGTTTTAATGATATGAAATTAAACAATCATTAATCATTTAAAACATGACAGGCATGACAGAACTGCAACTCACATATCAGGTTATAGAAATATTTAATTTCTATGTTATATAACAATAAGATCTTAAGAAGTTTTACTGGAAGGTCACATACAGGTAAAAATCAATCTACTTTATTTTTAAGGAGCATTTGGGAAAGGCAGAAATATATCTCAGTTAGCTTACTCAAGTGTTTAACATTACTATTGGGAAAGTTATCCTTTAAAATATTCAAAATCCTCTGATTCTACACCTTCCTCTCTTTGTACAAATGCATAGTTTCATAGTTCTCTTCCTACCTCTCTGTGTGATACAATATTTTGGTGTTACTAAAATTATTAACTCTTTTCAAGCCATTCTGATTCAGAAGTTCAGAGCTATATGTTGTATGATGAAATAAACATATCCTATGGAATCTGGCACCTGAAGTACACGGGTGGTGAAGAAGGCACAAATTTTGAAATATAAAAGCCAGAAGACCGTCTGTGGAAAGTTCTTGCAAATCTTGCATCTAAATATAAAAGATGCATAATAAAATTTTTCACATTTGATTAACAACCCTAAATATTTACATGTCATTGCCAATAACAAGTTGTGATGCTAAAATGAACTTTTCTAAACTCTCAATAAGAAAAAAAAGTCAGTCATAAAGGGATAAATATAGTATGATTCCATTTATATGAAATACCTAGAATAGGCAAATGTATACAGACCGAAGTTTATTAGTGGTTACCAGGGGTGGGCAAAAAAAGAGAAGGAAAGGAGGACTCATTTCTTAGGGGACACTGAGCTTCTGTTAAGGGTGATGGAAAAATTTGAAAATGGATGATGGTGATGGTTGAACAACATAATGAACAAAATTAATGTCACTGAATTATACATATGAAGACTATTAAAATTCTAAGTACTTTGTTACATCTATACTTACCACAATTAAAAAAAAAAATAGTTAATTTGGGACATACAGGGAGATGAGAGGCTTCTCTTGCTAACAAAATGACAAGTGCAAAGGAACAATGCTTTTAGAGGAACTCTAAATTATTTTGTACAAAGAAAAAAAGAATTTGCATCAAGACATGGAAGAACAAAAGCCTAGAAACAAAGATATATGTAGATATATCATGATAAAGAACGCTGCTATTTTATTACAAAATGTTTAATAATCAAGCCTTTGCAAAGTTATTGCTACCGTAAGCAAATATTACCACAAGGACCTCTGTGATTATCATAGCAGAGTAAATACTATTCTCATAGTAAGGATTAGTTAAAACTAACTACACTGATCAAAATGATTAATTAACTTCTACCAAGAGTGTGCTAATAATTATAATCTATTAGATTAATGATTTCTGCTTCATTTTATTGATCTAGACATAGCCTGTCTTACTTATCACCATTTCAAATATATAGAAATCTAAAATGTTAAACATTGTGCCCATAAGGATCTACTTTGTATTATTTTATTATTGTCCCTGCTGAGTTTGTTGACATTTCTGGTATAAAAGATGTGGAGCAAATTTAAAAATATTAAATCACATATCTTTCAGTCATACATGATTGGCTAGCTGGGTGGGGGAGGGCTGAGTGAAAATTATATGCGAACAGACCAAGCAGGCTGGCAAGAGGGAAGGCCCCTGGCAGCAAGGGCTTCCGTTGTGTGATCTGCTTCCCAGAGCACGCGCCAGGAAGAATGAGCCAGAGTGTGAATTCAAGGGTGATAAATAGGGAAGCCAAAATCAATAAAATTTAAGTCAAAAACAAGACCAGGCATATATATGATTGGAAGCAGGTCTTAAGGATAATGATGGGACTGACGCAGATGGTTCTAAGAATAATTTCAGGTAATGGAGCCGTTCACCTTGAAGTGCATTGGTATGCACTCATGTGGTGTGTTAATGAGTGGGACTGTTATAAAGGCATAGGACCACATAATACCTGTGCTATCTTATCCTCTGAAGAAATTTTTCTTTTCTTTTTTAATCTCATTTTGTGTATTCTGGGAATCATGGCCTAAAGTACCTTAATACCAACATCCAAAGGAATTTTTTTTTTTTTTTTTTTTTGCTCTCATCTCCATTTCCTTTGATTAACTGAAAAGAAATCCATTAATTAAAACAGTAAGTCAGGAAGAATAGTGAAGAAAAAGGCATTTAAAAGAGGCAATGATGAGAACAATTAAAATAGAGGTGTGAAGCAACTCCTTAAGAAGAATCAGTTAGTGCCTTTTTCCCTTTCCTTTTACTTTATCTTCTGCAAGTGCATGGAGGTTGTTTTACGTTTCTTGCCAGATAGTGCGTCTTTATAATAAAAATAGGAAAGTGTGTTCCAGTACCATAAACAGAGGATGGCTATGATTCATTCCTAATGACAGGGAAAGTGTGTTGTTTTTTCCAAGCCTCCTCAGAAGTTGGTTTAGCATCAGGTACATCTGTTTTACTCCTCCAATCACAGATGCACCGCCTTGCCTAGCTTTGTGGAAGCTTTTCTCCTTTCAATACATCTTGAATTTCTATGTGCATTTAAAAATACATGTAGTATTCTCTGTCCAGTGTTTAAATTAAGCAAAATTGCAGAGCAGCTCTTTTGTGATGTGTGTTTGTATGTCTGTGTGTGTGTGTCTGTGTGTGTGTGGAGAGAGATTCTCAGTTGGATATATTGGGAAGAAAGATTCTAAGCCATATTTGTGAAAATGCCTGTCACTCTCCCTAGCTTCTGGGCACTGATATCTTTGGATCTCATACTGCTACTCTCCAGGTTATGGTCCTCAACATCATCAACACCAAGTGTTTTCCAAAATCAAAGCGGGAGCAGACTCAATATCCCCCTTAAACAGGATTTGAGCCAACTCATCTAGATTTGAAATATGTGTCCACTTACCCAAAAGCTATAGATTTCAGGAACCCTGGTGACAGATCCATAGAGTAATCTGGCTAGGAGACAAGAGTAACTGCAAAGGAAAAAAAGAAAAAACAGAGTTGGCAGGACTTTTTGGTGTTAGATGAATTCCATGTCTTTATTTTTAGTTTTCTACTCTTGAGTCTTTCCCCATTGCACATGTCCTTTTCTCAAACTAACTCTACCCCAAGTACTTTAAACCTAGAGGTATATTTTAATTCCTACAATGTCATGCAGGAGATTCTGTATGACCCACACAATTCATAGTTTTTTGCTACAGCTAATTCTATGGACTGACACAGTAACTGCAACAGTGGACTCAAACATAGCAACGATTGTGAGGATGGCACAGGGCCGGACAGGGTTTCGTTCTGTTGCACGTAGGGTCTCTTAAGTTGTAACCAACTCAGTAGCATCTAACAACAACAATAATTCTATCCTTAACATTTATAGAGTTAATAGAGATACAGAACTATCTGAGACAGCATCTCAATTCCCAATGTATTCCATTAGAATCTAGGATATGTCTAGCATTGACTATTTCTGTGTTGTTTATCTTTTGTATACCCAGAGTTAAACTTACGGTAATTGATCAATAAATACTGTTGGATGAATTAATGAGACTATCCCATTTATTCATTAACACTCATTGTTTATATATGCCTGCTTTTGTGATTTGGGAGCCTAGATACAAAGTTCTCTTGAATTGCAGTAATTGTATAAAATATAGCAAAATTTCAAGCAGGATCAGAAAAAATAGTTATTTTCCTGTTAAATTTATACTTTTAAAAGTACAGACATAAAAGTAACTATTTTTTCCCCAAAAAGAGTTTATAATTCTTTATTTCAAAGATATTTCACATTCTTACACTTGCATCATTGACACTGTTCCTTCAGAAGCAAGGAAACCACATATGAGAGATTAGACTAGGAAGTCTTACAGGTCCTTTCAATTACAAAAGTCTACGACTACAGCATAAGGAATTAACTATTTTTTAAGGTAAAAAAGATCCAGAAGTAGCTCAATTTATTAATTTTGGAGATTATTCAAATGACAGTAAGATCATTTCTAATATTTTCTGTTTTGTTCTTTTTAATATAAATTCACTGATGATATCAGTATCTGTGAAGTAAAAATGCGTTTATTAGAGGTATTATGGAGGCTCAGAGAATCAATGGAATATGGGTACCTGACTTGGAAATTAGCAGAAGCCAAAGCCAAGAAGAAAAATGCTCAGCCACCATCTTGTAACTGAGGCAATGCGGTCAAGATGTTAAATGACCTACTATGAGGAATGGCCTACATATATTCCCTCCTCTGCTTCACTAGCTCCTTGAGGAAAGCATTGGATTGGCAATGTTTAAGTCACAAGCCTGACGTCTTCATCTTTTGGGGCAGGAGAGAATTAGAAGATGTTTTGAATTGCAATAACGTCAGCCATTTTATCATCCAATTTGGGAAGCCACCAGCAGGAATAACCCTCCCACCAAGCCTACACACAGGGTTGAGGAGGTAATTCCCAAAATAAAATGGAGGGTATAAAAGGAGAGATTGAATCTCAGTGATCCGAAAAGACAAATGCCCACAACATTATGTAATTCTATATGGGACATGTGCTGCATAGTCTTATATTTCCCTCTTCCCCTTCTGTCTGGAAAACTAATCAAGTATCTCTTAAACTTTTAAGTTAAGACCTTCAATTTGAGTGACATTCTGTTTCGTTCTGCCCTAATCCCTAGGTATGTACTGATTGTGCATGCAGGAGTCTAGTTTCTCCTTGACTAATGGAAGGTGAACCTCTATGTCACCAATTAACTACTGTATAAGCTAAACTCCTGGTAGAATAAGATGACTTGTTGCAGCAGTGATTTGAAATGGAGTAAGCAGCATTCCCTGAAGTCAACATTCAAAATCCCATTATCATTGGGTCTCCAAGGAGTCTTGTTTGCTAAATACTGTTGAAATAATAATTTTTTCACTACTTGTAAAGTGGCAAGACTTCATAAGTATGAATAGTGTGTTTTTAAGCGCGGTTGCACTATTTGAACTTCAGCAAAGATGGTTGTGTCTGAAAGAATATGCCCATTAATCTTTACAAACAAGTTTAGGGATTTTTAATGCCATTGGATACTTAAAAAAAAAAAGAAGCAGAAGAAGAATAAGAAGTAGGCTTTGTTAGCATTTTACCTCAAATGCCAATAGTTATTTTTCTTGTTTGACTCAATAGTTCATACCCTGAATCTATAAGAACATCGAAAACACAAGCAATTTCAATGTCCTAATCTCCATTTCAATGGTGCTATGTTTGCCTCCGGAAGGAATCCTTATTTCTTTAGAACTCTCTTGATACTATCTTACTTGTTAAACAGATGGAATAAGTGTCCCACCTCCTGAATATATGAGTTGTATGTTTTCCATGCACTTCCTTTCTTTCTCTCTTTCACTTTCTCACATTCTGTTTTATTTGTTTTTCATTAGTACATTTCTTTTCTCCCTTTCTTATTGAATCCATGTGTGATATAATCAACCAGTTATATTTTATTTTTCATCAGTTCAAAGCATTCATGTTCATTTTTTAAACTCCTATGAAACCCATTCAACTAAATAACCTTTTAGAGCTATGATGTGTCTTTATGAATGAGGAAACTTAATAGTAGGATTTCTTAAATATGCAACCTCTAATTCAGAATGACTGACACATTCAATCATACCATCCAACTATACTGTTTTGCTTTAAAAAACTCTCTACTCTCAGAAGTAACATAATTAATGGTTGAGAGAAATAAGACTATAATATTTAGTTTGGTTGAAGCAGAAAAGCACATTTGGGAAACATTTACTGGAATTCAAAGAAGATGGATAAAAATCTATTTTGCCTGTTGTCTACATAGCTGTTTCATTCCCCAGTTGCCAACAAGCCATAAACTGGGACTAGAATTAGAATTTTGACATATCATTAATCAGAGAAATAAATATGAAACAATTTGATGAACCCTGTTATGAGAAACAGAAAATTCAAATAAAAAGTCTTCCCGTATGTATCATTTATTGCAGGAGCTTAATATAATTTAGTAGATCATATAATAAATTTGTACGAAGGACACAAGCTCACTCTTCCTTGTTTTTAATAGAAAATTTTCAAAGCGAAAACATTAGTTTAATATCATAAAATATGTTTTCACATATTTTTGATACCATTTCTCATGTTATTCACGTCTAAGTTCTACTTAATTTTAATTTTAAGATACTAGTTTGTTTAGCTTGAGGAATTTTCTCTTTTTGTATTTAAGCTATTACTACAGAGTTCTTACTAACCTGTTTGAAAAACATGACTGCTCCAATTTATTAAGCCGCTTCTATTTTATGTGTATTACATACATTAAACTTTTAAAATATCAGTAAAAGATAGACTGCACCTCATTTTGAATACCTGTTAGTATGTTTTTAAAATAGTCCAGCAATCGATATTCATAGCATAGAAAAGGCAGTGCAGATGATGAATGGATGTAAGAGCTAAAATCAACAGTCCTGGGGATGGAAGGGATAAGAAGAGTGAGAGAGAAGGGGATGTCAAGGTGAGATCAAGCTTTCTGTTTCGAGAAATTGAATAGATGTTGGTGGTGCCATCAACAGAAATAAGAAACACTGGATTGAATTTCCACACTATTTCTTCCACGTTTTTTCTCATACTCCTTCCCACTTTCTTTATCCTGCCCTCCAACTCTCTCTTTGCTCTCAAAAAGACCTCAAAAATTACTTCCCAATGTCTAACAGCTTTAACCTACCATCTTTTCCCAAAGTGTTTATTTTACCTTATTTCTCCTCCTCTTATTTTAGGAACTTAGTTTCTGAGTTTGGCATAATCTCATATAAGATTGCTTGACTAGAATTTTGCAGTAATCTCCAATGAGATGTTGTTTTTGGATATACCACAACTCCATGCTTTGCAGCTTTGCTTCCTTGAGTATGAAGCCCTCGGCCCAATTTGCTAGGAAGGAAATTTTGGATAGACATAAGGCTTGTCAGAGAGAATACATAGTGCGGTAGGCTGAATATTGACCCCCAAAAGACACTAGGTCCTAACTTTGGAACCTGTGAATATTATCTTATGTGGAAAAGGATTCTTTGCAGATGTGATTAAGTTATGGCTTTTGAGATAAGGAGATTATCTAAGTGGGCACTAAATGTAATCACATGTGTCCTTATAAGGGTAAAGGGTGATTTCACAGACAGGTGAGGAGAAGGCGATGTAACCAGGGGGGCAGGGATATGAGTGATGTGGCCTTGTGCCAAGGAATGCTGGCAGCCCCTAGAAGCAGGAAGGGGTGAGGAGCAGATTCTCACTTAGAGCCTTCAGAGAGAGTGTGGTCCTGCTAACACCTTAATTCAACTCAGTGAAACTGATTTTAAAGTTCTGGCCTTCAGAACTGTAAGAGAATAAATTTCTGTTGTCTTAAGTCACCCAGTTGGCAGTAATTTATTATAACAGCCACAGAGAATTAATACATATAGCATAATGTTTATGGTTGTAGACTCTAGAATCAAATTGTGTATGTGTGAAACCTGACTCTACTGTTTGTAACTATAAAAATTTGAAATTACACTTTTTTTGCATATCAGTGTTTTATTTTGTAAAATGGGCTTAATAAGAATAGCACCCATCTCATGGAATTGTATGAGAATTAAAGGGAATGATTCATATAAAGTGGCTAGCAAATCACACATACACATTGAATATTGTTGTTTATTTTATACTGCAATGTTCTACATTATCATGGATAGCTGAAGAATTTACATCTTTGAAAGTTTTAAAGACATTAATTGATTTTCTTGAACCTCGAAGGTGGCAGATTCCTATTCTGGCACTTATATTAACCTCAAATATTTTAAAATTGTATAATAATGATCGGGTTACTAGAAAGTAGAAAAAAAGATTCTTATGGTTAAGCTTAACCTATCTGGTCAAGATTGAATTTCCTTGGTGGCATCACGGGCCAGGGAAAATAATTAAGAAAGAGGCTGCCATAATTGTTAGCAACTTAAGCAAATTTGCAAAAGTCACAACAGTGGTCAGCCCTAGGATTTCCTCCTAGACAGGAAGTGAAACAACATGAAATTATTAAAATATTTCCTTATTTACACTGATGATAGCTACATTAGTAAACATAGATCTGTAATGCTCAAGAGGTTGGGAAGTTTACAAGCTCATTACAAGTTCTTTATAACCCAGGACATCATCTTCCCTTTATATGAACTGCCTTCAAACTTAATCTCAGAGCTTCTTTAAACTTGAATCAGTTAGTTTGTATATGTTTTCATACTTATTCTTTATTTATATTTGATGTAGTATTTATTTTTTAATTGTCCTGTATATATTATTAAATGAGCCTGGTAACTGAGGTAACTAGAAGTATCATATTTGCAATTTTTATTTGAGCTTTTTGCTCTGTTTTGTTTCTTATGCAACCCCATACTTGGATAATTCATTCTTGTCTTTAAAAGAATGTGGTCATACGCCAGTCTCTTTTTCAAATTCTTGTTTGCCATAATGTCTTCTGAAATCCAATGACTTAATACATTTTATTTCTACCAAATAAACCCAATACCTTACTTATCTCTAATATGAGATAAAATATATCTCTAATGTAAGAGATTCATTTTTTAATTGACACTACCTAACATTGAGGATAGTAGAGAGTTTTGTAAAGAGAAATTTTTGAGCAAGAGCATCTGATAAGGTTAAAATTTAAAAAAAAAACAATGTTAATTAATGGGACATTAAACTTTTAACCTACATTAGTTTATCTTATTGACTTGTTTAAATACCCCTTCAATTGTGGTTGAAGGGATCTTTTAGATCTCAACTTCCTTACCTATCAATCTGGATCTTACTGTAGGTCAGTGTTTAACATACCATGGGCCATAGAATTAGTTCCCTAAATTATTATTTGGTGCTTGATGAAAAACACAACAGGCTTGGCAAATACTTGATTAAAGTTAAATGTTTGTTTGTTTTCCTCAGGCACGCCTCACAGGGACTTTAATATAGTCAAGTATATTCTGATTTTACTGCCCTGGACAGAAGTCACTGATTCCCAAATCCATTTTAACAGAGAACCTTTATTTTGTTTTGCTTTCTTGTTCATTGGCAACAACTTAGTACCATGTTATGGAAAGGTTTAAATTAGAAGGCAGTTTGGAATATTATGAAACTGATATTATCTAAGCTCCACTCCAATGGTAACACTGTTGTTTTTTTTTTTTAATTATAGAATTAATACATGAATACATAGCCGTAGGAAAAAGGTAGATACTACTATTTTATGCAGATATTTCTTCTTTAACTTCTTCTTGTCAAGCACTGATGTAAAAGAAAACTAGATGTGTTTATGTCAAATGACCTATTATTTCCTATAAATTTTTACTTCCTTTTATTACTACTTAACTCATATTCATTTAATTCAGTTAATCATTTGAAGTCCATCTTCTTTTTATATTTAACCTTTGACAGGAATGCTCAGGGATGCCTAAGGGTAGGTTTTACATCAAAAATAAATATATTCCTCACCAAGAAGAAAAAAGTGACCAGCATTATTTCATGAGTACAAAATCATAGCAGATTATGTTTGAAAATTTTGGTGAAGAGACTTAAGAAAAATCTGTCTCATACTTCTAAAAACTTGAGAAATGAAAATGGATAATTTTTACTTCTGAGTAGCCAAAAACCCCCTGGGGCACACTCTGTGTGAGGCAGTTGAAAAATGTCATTTTTAAAGCATTATAGGAATGGTAGCTTTTCTTCCATAATTGATCCAACCCAAGGTAGCAATTTTATATATATGTAAGTATTTCCTTAGTAGTGGTTTAAGGACTATTTGGGCAGGTAGAAATCACCATGTAAAGGGAATTTAAAAAAAAAAAAAGTTTGAAAAAAGAGGTAAAAAGGAAAAGAAAAGCATAAAACTTTAACCCACTCCAAGTATAATTTCTCCTAGTTAAGAAGGAAGACTACTCTGTTTCTAAAACTTTTATGTTACTGTAGAAAGAGGGAGGTCAAAGATTTAAGCAGTTTCTTGGTTACATTTAGCATATTTCTCTCCTTTTCTGATCTTATAAAAGGTTCTTCTGATAAAGCTGGCATTTTTTTATATGATTTTTTTTTAATCCATAAAATATCTAAGATTAGCCTCAATACAAAGGATTTATTGAAGGGGATCCATATGTTCAGCGAAGAGGATATTAAGAGTTCATAGACCGAGGACTCTGTTAACTGGGGAAGTTAACTCAGCTCTGCCTGGAATGTTTTAGTTCTGCCACATCAGAGGCAAGAAGGAAGCTGGTGCTGCACTACGGGTCCAAAGAAATAAAAGGGATAGTTATGGAAAGATGAAAGGCAAGTCCTTGTTGTTCCTGTCAGTTATCATTGAGTTGGCTTTGACTCATGACCACCCCATGTGCAATAGAATAAAACATTGCCCGATCCTGTGCCATATTCATGATTATTGGTATGCTTTAGTACGGTATTGTGGCCACTGTGTATTCTGATGCACTCCAACCTAGGGGGCTCATCTTCTAGCACTATGTTGGACAATATTCCATTGTGATCCATGACTTTTCAATGGCTACATTTTGGAAGTAGATTGCCAGGCCTTTCTTTCTAGTCTGTCTTAGTCTGGAAACTTTGCTGAAACCTGTCCACTATGGACAACCCTGCTGGTATTTAAAGTACTGATCGCATAGCTTCCAACATCATAATAACCTGCAAGTCACCCATGTGTAACAAACTGAGAGATGGGTGGTGTAAGTCCTTGTTAGCCATTAAAAATGCAGGCTCTCATGCTATTTCCTGCATCTTAGAATATCTGCAGGCCCTCTAGGTACTGTTTGTTTTGACTCTTTCTCATCCACTTTCAGTCTATAGCTACCACTATCCATTTAGGGTTTTGTTTTTGTTTTGTTTTGTTTTTGGCATGAGACCTCCTTAGGTGTTCTCTGATCTTTCTTAAAGTTCAGGGGAAAAAAGGTAAGAAATCAGCTTTTTTTTACTTTTTGTCTTTGTCCATTTTGAGTTTAGTTGTGAAATATAAACTTCTTTTTCCTCTATCTTTTTCATCGTCACAATAAAAGCTGCCTACGTGGTAGAGAAAGCAGTAGATGAGTGTCAGGCCATGTCTTCAGCTTGCTTAAAAATACGATCATTAACATTCTCTGATTATTTTTTAATTACAGTAAATTGGAAGATTGTCTCTTTTTTCTCCTGAAAATTTATATTAATGTTAAAAAATTTTTCAATTAGCGGTACATTTCTTTTCTATGGGATGAATTATTTGAAAATACCAAACATAGCTAAATCTCCCCAAATTTAATTTTATGATTGTTTGGGGTTTATTTATTCATAATAATTAAAAAAAAACAAAAACCTGTTGCCAGTGAGTCAATTCCGATTCACGGTGACCCTGTGAATTACAGAGTAGAACTCTTCCATAGGGTTTTCTTGGTTGTAATCTTTACCGAAGCAGATCACCAAGCCTTTCTTTCACAGTGCTGCTGTGTGGGTTCGAAACGCCAATCATTAGGTTAGCAGTCGAGCACAAACCTAGCGATCTTGTCTATAATATATAACATTATCAATTTATGAACCAAATCCCTGTATATTTTATCATGTAAAATATTAATTTTTATATCAGTAATGAACCCAGGAGCCCCTGGAAGGGGGAGCAAATGGTTAAACATTTGACTACTAGCTGACAGGTTGGTGGTTCAAACCCACTCAGAGGTGCCTCAGAAGATAGGCCTGGTGATCTGTTCCTGAAAAGTCACACCCTTGAAAACCCTATGGGGCAGTACTACTCTGCCCATATGGGCTCACCGTTGAGTTGGAATTGACTCAATGGCAACTAGCAACAACAATGCATCGAAGACCTAAGAATACTGCTTGGCAAATAGTAAGCATACAATAATAGGCATTGTGTTACATTGTTATCATTTTGAAATTGGAATATCTAAAATATCCAACCATAGATGATAGATCGATTATATCTATTAGGGCCTTTCTAAGTCAGAATCAACTCAATGGCAATGAGTATTACATACTTTTGGGAGATTAGAATACAGACCTTAACAAAGACTTCTGTAAAGATTACTCAGTTTGATGGAGGAAATACTTAGAGAAATCTATTTAAAATAATATGATATAAAACTACATTCCTATGCTATGCTAGAAAATATTTCTTAAACATAACAAAAATGATCATGAGAAAATACTTATAAAAAATTACTACATATGTATTTGGATGATGAGCTCATAAGTAATTTTTATTTTTCTTTCATTCTACTTTTTTTTGTTTTCTGAAGTTATTTTAAGAAAATATGCTATTTTAAAATAATAAATATATATAAAAAGACACTTCAAAATAAACTATTAATCCTATTTTTCAGAGAAAGAGCCAAGCACAATTTTCCATCATATCTTCATAAGAGAGGTTTTGTTTGCAGTAGTGAAGCTGACCCCTTCTCTGAAGTTTAAAATGTATCTTAAGGGTGGTCTTCCAATTTTCAACTTTAATAGTAACTCTTAAAATTCCTATAACCTTTGTATCTGGAATGTCACTTAATTCTTCTTTTGGTTATTTTTTCCAATTAAGTGTCAGATTTTGCAATCTCTACCTTCTCCTATAAATTAAGTCAATTAGACAATTATGTGAAGACTGAGCACAGCAGAACACAAGGCCACTTCTCAGATGCTTGAGAGAAAGGAGCCTTGCTCCTCACAAAGCTCTCTCTTTTCAGAGCCAACATGCAGGTTCAAGTTTGAGCCGTAGCAGAGGAATGTGATCCTTTGTTCCATTTCTTCATTGGCGTGTTTAATTTCTGGTTCATTGGTTATTGCCTAGTCTTGAGGAAGCTTGGGGAAGTTAACTCAGCTCTCCCTGGAATGTTTTAGTTAGGCTAAGCCTGAGGCAAGAAGGCATCTGGTAAGGGACTCTATGTTGGAATTCTCCAGGTGTAATGAAAGACGTTAACATCTACATTACTCTAAAGCAGTGTTTTTGCAGAATGTGGTCCCTTGAACATCTGCAATAGAATTACCTGGGGAGCTTGCTAAAAATGCAGATGTCTTGGCTCTACCTCAGAATAATTAAATGACAATATTTGAAGGTAGAGATCAAGTACAGTTATTCTCATAAACTCCTCCAGAACTTCCTTTGCATATTACGATTTTAGAACCACTGATGTAAATTTTCATTGTTCCTTAACAGGAACCATTAAGTCTTTGTGTAGATGGCTTGGGTTCTTAAAAGTAGAATATCTTTGACTTCTATGTGCTCTTTTTTCTGCTTAATCTGCTTTAAGTTTAAATGATCTCCTATAAACTTGTTTCTCTGATGGAATCAGGAAACCAGGGTTGACCCTTGTCTTACTGTTTCTGGGGGAATGGGTATCCTCAGGAGCAGAGTTATAATCATAATAGATTTCCCATCAAATGCTCTAGCATTAGATAGCTAAATGCATCAGTCTTTTCTTCCTTCAGAGTTGCCCTTTTACCATACAGTAAGAAAAATAAAACAAGTACTAATTGAGTACTTTCCTAATATTATGCAATTTGATGTCATCCTCCAAACAACTATACTTGCTCAGGAATCTTTCCATTATGAGTGACAGAAAACCCAACTCAGACTGTCTTAAACAATGAAGGAAATTAACTGAAGAGTTCATAGGTAGATAAAATGGGCTCCAGATGATGCTCAATCCAGTGATGCAATAAAATCTGCAAAACAAACAAACAAAAAACCATTGATATTAAGCACCGTTTTCATCCTAAGATTAGCTCCCCTCTTGCGGATTCTGGTTACTATATTCTTCTTTGTTCACATCCAGAAGGAAGAGGGTCCCAATCTAGGTAGATTCCATGCAAAAATGAGGATTTTTTTTTCTTTTTTTCAGAAGTTCCAAACAATTGTCTTCGTGAACCTGATTTGCCACACAATTTGATCAACTGTTCACCTCAGGACTGGTCATTGGACAATGACGATTGTTGCCTTAGGCCAATTAGGTCCTCTCCTGGAGCTGGAGGCAGGTGAATGCCAGAATGGAAGTCAAAATGAGGATCAGTTTACTGCATAATGTTCTAGGGTAAAAACATCACGAAGTTTAGTAAAGCAAAATGAAAGCTTTTATTTTGTATTTATTCAGAGGCAAAAGTAGGAAACGTACAATCATGCTGCCAGAGCCGTGTCTGTTTGAGTCCAAGGAACATTCCAGAACGGGCAAGAATGGGAAAACGGACAAGCATGCTGCTAGAGCCATGTCTGTCTCAGTCCGAGGAACGTTATAGAATCATCGGTATATGTTAGCACAACAAATAGGCAAAAACATTGAAAGCTTCACCTTTTCACAGATTGGCTAAAAACTGCCAAATCACCATGATTCTATATTTTGAATTGTCTTTCTTAACAATCATTGGTACAGGTTTCAGTAATGACAGTCAAGAGGATCTTCACTGGTCCAACAAATCTTGCTATTCACTAAATGCTAATAGAAAAAGATGAGTGGAAAGTATATGAGTCTTTTGTGTTGTGTTATGATTTCTTTATGTGAAAGGTTCCCTAAAAGATATTTTCCAAAAGTGTCCTAGCTATTGTTTTTGTACCTCAGGGCCCAGTTGATATGTCCCTGTGAGTCCTTGTGAGTCCAGCTCCAGCTGGGTCACATTCTCTGTGCTCAAAGACAGGGAATAATGGCTCTGATATTATTTTCTAAATCAATACCAAAGTAAAATGTAGGCTCAAGCCAACCTTCCTATAATGAGGGAGACACAGCTACTGTAGATTCCTATTCAGTTGTCATATATTCTCAATACTTATGACCTAATGACTCAGGATATATAAAGACTCAATACATAAACAATTATACCTGCTTAAGCCAAAAACATGAATAATGCTTTGTAATGCTCACCTACTTCTAAAAATATTCATATTATCTTATAAATTAAGTTACACATTTTTATTACTTAAGTCTGTATAAACTTTTTGAAAATTCATATAAGGATAATGTAAGAGAAATACCATCAAAAGAATTATAACTAATAAATATTTTCAGATGCTTATGTTCATTGGATTATTATATTTGGGCAATGTAACTGTTTCTAATTTTTCTTGTGTTGGGAGTAGGCAAATTGTTGTGTGATTAAATAGTTTTTGGGTTCTGATAAGAAAATACACCCACACACATGCACACACACACACACAACACACATACGCACATGTGCATAAAGAAATCATGTTTCATAGTAATAAACTCAAAAAGGAATTTGTCTTATGGGTCACTTAAAAAGGATTTTTAGGGACATCGGAGGAAAAAGTACAATTATGATTTTATAAAACATGATATTAATTGAACAACATATATTTTGAATATATATAGGAATTAATGGCTAAGGTGTTGTTACATATTAAATTGTGTCCCCCCAAAATGTGTGTCAACTAGGCTAGACTATGATTCCCAGTATTGTGTAATTGTCCACCATTTTGTCATCAAATGTGATTTTCCTTCATGTTGTAAATCTCTATGACG
>NW_004443947.1:15165393-15166619 GCF_000243295.1 Trichechus manatus latirostris | reverse complement strand
CCCCATGGAGCAGTTCTACTCATATGGGGTCACCATGAGTTGGGATCAATTCCACAGCAACTAACAACATGGAAAGTTATTCAAAGTCTCATTATGTATTTTAGCATGGATAAAATCGAGCAATGTCAGAAATGAAGGATAATAGAAAATATCTAGTTGAAATAAAAACTGATACCCAGAGAAGCAAAGTAAATTGACCCATTAAGAACCTGTGTCCTGTGTTTCTCCTAAAATATTTCTTCTTATTCCACTTTTGCTAGTTTACTCCTTACTAATGGACCTACTCAAGAATCAGACACAGGAGAAAATGCTGATGTTTTAAAGTAAAGAAAATTTCATAAAATATTTAGGAGAAAAAAAGAATTTTTGGCTAACACAAGTTAGAGTATATATTCTGTAACTTTTTTTTTTTTTAATGCTGCATCTAAAATTCCTTTGCATTGATTGGCTGCTTGATTAAAGCAAGTGTTTGCTAAATGAATGAGTTATAGTAATTTCACAGCTAAAGAACATAACAGAAGATGCCTTATTTTTAATAAATACAATTCTTAATGGAAGCCCTGGTGGCGTAGTGGTTAAGAGCTAAGGCTGCTAACCAAAAGGTCAGCAGTTAGAATCCACCAGGTTCTGCTTGGAAGCTCTATGGGACATTACTACTCTGCCCTAAAGGGTCAGGGGTTTATAATCCTTTAATAAACTGTCTCACTTGTATAAAACAATTTAGGAAAGCTTGTCTAGACACTTTGTTGTGGAGTAGATTATAAAAAGAAGAAAAAACAAGATCCTTTCCTTCCTTATTTATTCCCTTTCTCTTTCTCCGTCTAATTATCATATTTTTATGCAAATAAATGCGTGCCTTCTATATTCGTTTCCCAACCTTGCTCTCCACCCGCACCCCCAAGGTATTTTTGTAAGTGTGCTATGCTAATTTTTTTTACAGCAACATGTAAAAAAAAAAATTGGCATAGTGCCGTTTGTGAAAATACCTTGAGGGAGAAGAGCACGATTGGCAAACAAATGTAGAAGATGCACATTATTTTCAGAAAATATGGTACATGGCTGTGGATTGTATATGCACTTTTTGTTTATAACACAACTAGCTCTAAACCTACATTTCATCTAAACTTGAGGGTAGGATGCAGCATATGAGTTAAAAATAGTCACTGCATGGCCATCTTCAAAAAAGAAAGAGAGAGAAAGAGGAAGGGGTTGAAAGGGACAGGAAG
>NW_004443947.1:15161545-15164709 GCF_000243295.1 Trichechus manatus latirostris | reverse complement strand
ACACCAACCCTAGTGATGTCACTGAACAATGGGATTATTGTAAATTAAAAGATTCATAGATTCATAACTAAAAAATAGATGAAAATGTGTGTGTGCAATTTAAAAAAAAAAACTATCAAATAGTGCTCTAAATTACAATAGAAATTCAAAACCTGAGGGAAAATTAGAATGCAGAAAGCCACAGCCTCCTAAATGTTATTTAAAATAAGCAACAAATATGATATTGGGCTCCCTGTTCATCAAAACAAAAAGCGAAACCGATCATTCACTTAAATGTCGTTTCTCACAAGCAAGCAAAGCTTTTCCTAGCATTTGGTTTTAAAGAAACACTACAGTAGAGTGGGATAGAGAACAGTACTATCCTCAGAAATATTTATGCAATAAGTTAAACAGCAGATTCATGATGCTTTTTTATCTTAGAGTCTCTCAATGTAAATAAAGTTCATAATACCAAATGATAGAGTACACAAAACAATTCTGGAAGAAGTAAAAAAATGAAAAAAAAAAACAAAAAAGCAATCTTTCCCTATAGTTTTTTTATAGTCTGACTTTAAAATCTTCCAAATTAAAATGTGTGCACCTTACCAATGAAAAGTTTGCACTATTCTTTTTAGTCTCACGCAGGCATTATTTGAATTTGTGCTGCTGAGAGAAGGGCCTAATGAAAATCCCTATTTCATAGTATGGATAGAGACAGAGATATACATTTTAAGATCTTTGAAATTGTGATCCTAATTTCAATGTGTAGTAAATTAGTTTTGATGAAATATGTTACCTTTTTTGAACAAGTGGTCTTTCGCCCTAAGAATTTATATAGTTTAAACAGCCCTGGTGAAAATATCATGTTGATGTGTCGGTTTGTGGTTTTCATTCAAAAGTTAATTAATTGCTCCATGGAGGTTTGAGTTTGAGAAGAACTTCTGTGAATAAATTAATCTCCTCACCTTTCACCCCTGCAGAGGAAAGAGTCTCTGAGGTCAGGACCAACTCTAGCATTACAAACATGATGTACTTTCTTTCTATATGACTGCTTCCTTCACGAAAATGTTTAGAAAGATTAACATGCAAATAACAGACTAAACCAGCTCTTATAAGGGGAAAAAATAACTACCAATATATTGTGAAAATCACTGGAACCAAAATCTATTTCTATAAAGTCACTTAGTTTTATGACAATCAGAATACATTGTTTGAAGAAAAATATTAATTTAGGTAGGTCTGAAGAGTTGTCACCCAGTTAATTAATCCCATCTGCTATTTTTACTGTCAGAGCTGCAGCAATCTGTTAGTCAGGAATTCAAAATCAGAAAAAAGGCCCCAGGAGCCCCACTAACAATCTTTGTCTACAAAAAAAATACGATCAGCAAATTTCTTTTTTTGGTCAGTTGTGTTCGTGGAAATTTAGAAAATTAACTTTAAATATCATGACATTCAGACAAACCAAACTGTGAAATTGCAAAAAAAAGAACGAGGGTGTAAGAATATGATTTAAAATTTTTACCTTTGTTCCTAAAATAAAATGAGTGGTTTCACTTGCAATTAAAATGTGTACTTTATCACTTATAATCTCCTCCTTGATTTCTGCATGAAAAAATTGCTCTTTATTTTGTTATGTCAGCTTTGGAGTCAAACTGGAAAGTTGATTTTTTTCACACTTGTCTTTTTACCTAGTATTTGTTCTTTCGATACTGCTGTATTGTGAGAGGCCTCATACTAGACTTGTTGTTGAGAACAACTCATATGTGACAATGTAATGTGAGTAATTACCTGCATTATAAATTTCCCAGAGAGACATATGGTATCTTGTTTTCCCCAGTGAGTTTATCATTCAGGTGCTTAGGGAAATGCATTAACTCTTCAAGATACCCAATTCCCTAAGCTTTTAAATCATGTCAGAGCATTAAATAAATTAAAAAAAAAAAAAAAACCCGAGCTATTTACCAGTAAAAAAAAAATTGAGTAAACCCATTTTATGTGTCCACGTGGCTACTGAACCCACATATCAGATTTATCATTAGAAATGTCAATTTTCCTCTTGCAGTTGCCAATCTGATGAAAAGGCTGCTATAAAAGTTATCAGGAAGTAGTGCTTGATTCGGCAGCACGTATGCTAAAATTGGAACGATACAGAGATTAGCATGGCCCCTGCACAAGGATAGTATGCAAATTCATGAAGCGTTCCATTAAAAAAAAAGTCATGAGGAAGCCACCAACCACCAAAATTAACATGATATTTTTAATCCTTATTTAATTTGATCTCAAAGTCTGACACAATTAATCACTTCTTTCTTCTCTTTTAAGTCTGACTATAATCCTACCTTTCTGATTAAATCTTCTCTTTCATAAACATCTCTTCCAACCTTTAAATCCTTTTGCTTTATATCTTCTCCTAGAGCAATCTTATTCACAACCATGGGTTGAACTAGCATCTATTCGAGTTGTGTCCAAGTTTCAAGTTGTATTTCCATCTGATTGCTAAACTCACTACCTAGAGTACTGTTGTTGTTGTTAGCTGTTATCGAGTGGATTCCGACTCATAGCGACCCCAGGTGGGCAGAGTAGAAGTGCTCCATAAAGTTGCCAAGGCTAAATCACCAGTCCTGTCTTCTGAGGTGCCTCGGGCTGTGTTTGAACTGCCACCCTTTTGACTAGTGGTTGAACACCTAAGCTTTTGCGCCACTCGGGGATTCCCTCTAGACGTCCGAAAGACGTCTTAAACTTAACCCATCCAAAACTAATGTTATTTTATTTTTCCTTCAAACTCTATCTTCTCATCTATATTATTACTCCTTCAGCTAAAAGTGCCCCTCTTTACTGTGTTTTGTTAATTCAGAGTAATTGTTTACAAAACCATGATGCCTGCCTTTGAAATGTAAGTTACCTGAGGGTGGAAAGCAATAATGCCCACACTGTATGCCCAATATTAGTTCAGTTCTAAATTTATATTAGAGACATGGTAAATACTTTATTGAAGTGTGTACAATTCCAAAGGGTTATTAAACATCATCCATATTATTTGGTTGCACTGGAATTTTGTTTGACATCAATGGGTCATATCAGGATTTAAAATTATTTTTTAATAATCCCAATTTTCATGGTCCTTTCTATAGGATTGTTGTGAGTCGCAATTGACTCGATAGAAAGTTTTTTTTTTTTTTTTTTTT
>NW_004443947.1:15158977-15161445 GCF_000243295.1 Trichechus manatus latirostris | reverse complement strand
TATTCAGAGGCAAAAGTAGGAAACGTACAATCATGCTGCCAGAGCCGTGTCTGTTTGAGTCCAAGGAACATTCCAGAACGGGCAAGAATGGGAAAACGGACAAGCATGCTGCTAGAGCCATGTCTGTCTCAGTCCGAGGAACGTTATAGAATCATCGGTATATGTTAGCACAACAAATAGGCAAAAACATTGAAAGCTTCACCTTTTCACAGATTGGCTAAAAACTGCCAAATCACCATGATTCTATATTTTGAATTGTCTTTCTTAACAATCATTGGTACAGGTTTCAGTAATGACAGTCAAGAGGATCTTCACTGGTCCAACAAATCTTGCTATTCACTAAATGCTAATAGAAAAAGATGAGTGGAAAGTATATGAGTCTTTTGTGTTGTGTTATGATTTCTTTATGTGAAAGGTTCCCTAAAAGATATTTTCCAAAAGTGTCCTAGCTATTGTTTTTGTACCTCAGGGCCCAGTTGATATGTCCCTGTGAGTCCTTGTGAGTCCAGCTCCAGCTGGGTCACATTCTCTGTGCTCAAAGACAGGGAATAATGGCTCTGATATTATTTTCTAAATCAATACCAAAGTAAAATGTAGGCTCAAGCCAACCTTCCTATAATGAGGGAGACACAGCTACTGTAGATTCCTATTCAGTTGTCATATATTCTCAATACTTATGACCTAATGACTCAGGATATATAAAGACTCAATACATAAACAATTATACCTGCTTAAGCCAAAAACATGAATAATGCTTTGTAATGCTCACCTACTTCTAAAAATATTCATATTATCTTATAAATTAAGTTACACATTTTTATTACTTAAGTCTGTATAAACTTTTTGAAAATTCATATAAGGATAATGTAAGAGAAATACCATCAAAAGAATTATAACTAATAAATATTTTCAGATGCTTATGTTCATTGGATTATTATATTTGGGCAATGTAACTGTTTCTAATTTTTCTTGTGTTGGGAGTAGGCAAATTGTTGTGTGATTAAATAGTTTTTGGGTTCTGATAAGAAAATACACCCACACACATGCACACACACACACACAACACACATACGCACATGTGCATAAAGAAATCATGTTTCATAGTAATAAACTCAAAAAGGAATTTGTCTTATGGGTCACTTAAAAAGGATTTTTAGGGACATCGGAGGAAAAAGTACAATTATGATTTTATAAAACATGATATTAATTGAACAACATATATTTTGAATATATATAGGAATTAATGGCTAAGGTGTTGTTACATATTAAATTGTGTCCCCCCAAAATGTGTGTCAACTAGGCTAGACTATGATTCCCAGTATTGTGTAATTGTCCACCATTTTGTCATCAAATGTGATTTTCCTTCATGTTGTAAATCTCTATGACGTTAATGAGGCAGGATTAGAGGCAGTTATGTTAATGATGCATAACTCCATCTGCAAGATTAGGTTGTATTTTGAGTCAAGCTCTTTTGAGCATAAAAGAGAGAAGCCAGCAGAGAGTCAGGGAGACCTCATACCACCAAGAAACAAGAGCCAGGAGAATAGTGCATCCTTTGGACCTGGGGTCGTGGTGCTGAGAAGCTCCTTAACCAGGAAAGATTCATGACAAGTACCTTCCCCCAGAGCCGACAGAGAGAGAAAGCCTTCCTCTGGAGCTAGCACCCTGAATTTGGACATCTAGCTTCCCAGAGTGTAAAAGAGTAAGTTTCTCTTTGTTAAAGCCATCCACTTGCGGTATTTCTGTTATAGCAGCTCTAGGTAACTAAGACAGATATCCTGGAACACTTTATTCACAATAGTCAGTATATGTTGTTGTTGTTGTTGTTAAGTGCTGTCAAGTTGATGCCAACTCATAGTGACCCTGTAGAACTGCCCCATAGGGTTTCCTAGGCTGTAATCTTTACAGGAGCAGATAGCCAGGTCTTTTTTCCCTACAGAGGGGCTAGTAGGTTTGAAGAACCGCTGACCTTTCAGTTGGCAGTCAAGTGCTTAAGCATTGTGCCATCAGTGCTCTTTAGTCTATATATGGTTTTTATGATTTACATACTCATATAAGATTTGTAAACCAGAACCCCAAAATATCTTTTTCATCTTATGAAAGAATAGGCTCAACATAGTCTCTCCGTGACTGCTGGGAGAGAAAAAAATATTCAGGTCTAGAAAGAATGACTGGAAATGTCTATAAATTCCTTGTTTCTCATTTTAAAACTGAATACATGAGAAATTCACACTTCAAAACCCACTTAAAAAAATACATAAAAAGCGGCAGTTTTGTTTCAAGAAACTGTGCTAATGTGGAAATTGTTGTTATTTCAGGTAATATATCTTAGTATTTTAAAATGTTTTTAATCTTTCAAGCTTGGCTGAAGTCTAACTTGATAAGTTGGAATTTGTGATAATGATAATAGGGCTGGGAAACTCGCCTTAATTAGACTGTTTTCTTTGTTAAAACCAAAACTGTCGTAT
>NW_004443947.1:15092977-15158877 GCF_000243295.1 Trichechus manatus latirostris | reverse complement strand
TCGATAGAAAGTTTTTTTTTTTTTTTTTTTTAACTCTGTAAGAATAGGATTTTACATTCTCTCATTAGCCTACTCCACATGTCTAGAAAGTGAGTAGTACTAAGGAATAGCTGATGTTTTTACGTATTCATTTAAGAAATGGATATGTTATTTTCCCATAAAATCTTTAAGGGTCATTCAATTGTTTCCAACTCATTTCTGTAACATTCATTTATCTATCAATTACTTGGTGATACTTATCCCCTCACTTGTATCCTAAATGCAGGGATGAATGTTAAGAAACATTTATTCATTTATCACATATTTACTGAGTGCCTACTGTATGTGAGAAATTATCCTAGGCACTTGGGGATATCACTAAACAAAAAAGACAATGACCCTTGCTTTCAAGGAACTTATATTCTAGTAGGGGGAAAAAAAGACCGTAAACAATAATCATAATAAGCAAGAAAATGCATATGTGCTTGTGTGTGTATGTGTATGAGAGAGGGAGAGAGATAGAAGGAGAGAGAGGTGTGTGGTCGAAGGTAAGTGCTAAGTTACAAAAAAAAGAAGAAAAAGATTAGGTGGATAGTGAATGTCTGGGGGGTGGGTTGCAGTTTTAAACAGAGAGCAAGAGAGAGAAGGAATAAAATTTTTTTGACCTTCTCCCAGAAATTGTGGCAGAGGAAGATAGATTACAACCCTTTTCTACTTCCCTCCTCTCACAGTTGGGGGTTGTATTTCTTTTTCTCTTTGTTCCCAATCAACTCCCAGCCTAAGTAGTTTGATAGAAAATCTAATGCGCTGAAGAAATAAGCTCTGAAATCGCCAATGAAAGAAGCCATTCCTAAACATTGAAGAGTTAGTGAAGAATTTTTAACAGCCTATCTACTCAGCTTCACTCTGTTACCATTTAGATGGTCTCAAAGGGGATGTGAAGCTTAACATATCACGAAATAGCATGTAGTTTCTGGTGGCTGCAAGCGTTTTCTCATTAATCCTGGTTGCCGGATACATCAGCAATACCAAGAAGTTTTGGCTTGGAGATATTTTAAATTCTTGCCTTAAATATCTTTCTTTTGTTTTAAAGATAAGAATTTAAGACAATTTAACAAAAAAATAAAATTAGCAACATTGTCCCTATCATATTTTTATTAAAAATAAATGTATTTTGTAATCAAAAAGAAATTAATATCCTGTCCATATTAATAATCATGATTATACTCAGTATTCTGTCTCCACCAAAACAGAACAAAAAGAAACTCACATGCAATGATAGTTTTATATAACTCACTTGCTTTATCCTGTTGTTACCTGTTCATGCAATGTCTTAATGTTCATATATCTTTGGCTTTATATTTTTGTCTTAAGTTATCTAATTTATCTAAAGTTCAGAACATGCCACTTTGCTTATTTTATTTTGGCAGCTGTGTCTTGTTTTCCTTCTTTAAAAATTCTGAATCTATGTTTCATACATCTGCATGTCTTGCTCACAGAGGCTCTGCCATATTTATAACTTCTTTGCAAGATTCCCTCTAAGACAAAGTCTGGGTTTTAATTATCATTTCTTTTAAAACACATATTGACAAAATGTCATGCTTTACACAAGTGATATAATTTACATACATCCTATTTATTAATTCAAAATTACTCAAAGATAAACAAATCTCTAAGTCTTCAACATCTTGACTGGATACTCCCTCTTCTGTATTTCCAAGATGAACAAATACCAGGATTAGCACAGGACAGTTATTTTATGCCTTCTTTCTCAGGATAACTATTATAATTACTCCTTTCATTCAAGAAGGTATCACCATTTGTATGATAAGTTAGACAGACACCCTGTTCATAACCAATCTGAAGCCTGGCTATCATTGAGGACATTGTTCCTTACTGTGACTTCCAAGACTTCCGTTTCTTCACTCTGCTATCCTTCTGGAACATCTCTAGCTTCTTTGAGATTTACTGCCACTGTCTTTTCTCTTTTCATCAGTGTCATGGACATTTCTTCTCATTTGTTGATGGCTTTGCAACTGGTCTTACTCCCTATCCCAATCCCAGTTCTCACTCTTTTTGTACTGCATGCTTTTGAACAACCAAACACTGTGATGTCTCAGTTCATTACCATGTGCATCTCTAACCATAATTACCTCCATCCAATTTCATATCTATATCCACTCCCTAGATCTTGTCTACTTTACCACTGAAATCTGAAATCTGATATTCAGACATTTCTTTCTGTGACGAGTCTCCTATTTTCATATCCTCTTAACCTTCTCATTAATTGCTCGCCTGAATCTGTCCTTAAACCCCATCAAAGCCTCAAGGATTTGACTCCAAACTCGTCTTTCTTTCAGTCTTTTTTGTTAACCTCTTTGAGCCTTGGTTCCTACCCTGTTTGGAAAATGTTTCCCTTGGGCATATGCTTGATTTCTCTTTGTCTTAGTCCGTCAATAGAGTGTAAGTTCTGGGAGAGCAGGGATTTTTAGGTTTTGTTCACTGCTGTATCCCTAGCATCTAGAAGAGTACATGGCACATAGTATGCCCTCAAGCTATTTGTTAAATAAATGTTTGAATCAGTCAGATTTCAACTCAGAGTTATCAGTTTGATGACCTAAGCTAGAGCAGCCTCTACTAGTTCTGTCATTCACACTCTAGAACTATGACTCTGATTTATCGTGTTCATAGCAAGCAGCGGCTCCAGGCATATCTTGCTTATTTATTCATACTTTTTTTTTTTTTTAACTTAAAGACAAGAAATCATGCTGTCTTGATCATTGCTCCATCCTTAACACCTAGAGTATTGCCTTGGATATCATGGGCCTTTAGTAAATTCTTTGTTCATTTGCTACCTTTTCCATAGAATGTGGGTAGTAACGGTGCCTAGTTCAGAGTGCTGTTGTAAAGATGAAATGATATGATGCATATGGTCCTTGGCACGTTGCCTTGCAAAAAGACAGCATTCAACATTTAGCTACTTTCATTATTTCACATACATACAAATGGATGGTCTTTAACTCCTAAATACTTCAGTATGTATTTACTAAAAATAGGGGTATCTTTAATATAACCGCAGCACAGTTATTATATTCATAAATTTATTTAGACACCATAATTTTATCTAATCTGCCATCCATATTCCAATATTGTCAGTTGATCTAATAATGTGTTTTATATACTTCACCCCTACCCCCAGTACAGAATCTAGTCTAGAGTTAGGCATTGCTTTGCATTGGCGTATCTCTTTAGCTTACATATTCTGAACATTTCCACAGCTTTTTTTTTTGTCTTTTATGTCATTGATATTTTTGTTAGTAGAACATGCCTCATTCTTGGAAGAAAAAGGTAATATTATGTCCATCTCAATGTGTCATATCTGGCGGCACACAGTGTCTATCTGCCTCTTATTTGTGATATTAATTTTAATCACCTATTCAAAGTGTTACCCAATTTTCCACTTCATAATTACTGTTTTTTTTTTTTTTTTCTCCCTTACAACTAATAAGGAGCCCTTGTGGCACAGTGGTTAAGCATTCAGCTGCTAACCAAAAGGTCGACAGTTCAAATCCACCAGCCACTCCTTGGAAACCCTGCAGTGCAGTTCTACTCTGTCCTATAGGGTCGCTAGAGTCAGATTTGACTCGACAGTAATGGGTTGTTTTCTTGTTTTTTTTACAACTAATAAACAGTCTGTGAGGAGAAAGTTTAATCAAAATATCCTATTCCACATCAAAATTTTCCCTTAGATTCAACATCCGTGATGATCTTACTTGATCCAACCTTTAGCATAAAGGATGCAAAATGATGTTTTTCCAACTCTAGCCTTCCCTCCATGTTTACCAGGGGACTCTTGACATTTCATTGTAAGCAAGAATCTAATCATCTTTTCTCTCTCATTTATTTGTCTATTATCAGTATGGACTCAGGATTTCTTACAATTTTATTGTTTATAATTCATTATGTACTTCTTCATTACGGTACTAAAATAGCTTAGATTTGATAAGTGGGAATCTCTTCAATTTGGTTCCTATGTCTTTGTGAATCCTCTTATCAATTTTGAGCACCTCCATTCTTTCTGTGATAACTAGATTGTCCAGCTTCATCTGAACATACCCTACTCTGCCCTTAGAATCAGCTATTTCTCTCAGGTGTTCTTTTTTTTTTTTCTGTGAGGAATGGTAGTAGTGATCAATATGTAGGTGAATGATGTGCTCATTGCTACTGGGGTGTCTTAGTTTCTTATCCTTTTAATAGTCAAAGCTAGGAAATATATGTATGAATGTATGTATGTATTTAAGAAGCCCTGGTGGCACAATGGTTAAGAGCTAAGCTGCTAATCAAAAGGTTTTTGGTTTGAACTCACCCCGTGGCTCCAGCAAGAGAAAGACCAGATGATTTGCTCCCTTAAACATTACAGCCCAGAAAACCCTATGGGGCACTTACGCTCTGTCACATGGGGTTGCTATGAGTCACAGTCGACTCCATGGCACCTAACAACAACAGAAAACATCTATTTTAGTTTTAGAATTTTTATTCTCAACTACTACCAAAAAAAAAAGAAACCCTACCAAAAAACATTAGGATTTATTTGCAATTCTTCCTCCTCCTTACCTGACCTGACCAAAACTGTGGGTATACAAATGAACACTTTGTTCAAAAGTTTTAGATTAGTTTGTTTGCCCCTTGCTTCCCGGCTTGCTTCCTTGTTTCCTTCCTTCCTTCTTCCCCTTTCCCTTACAGTTTCCCATATTCTTCTTCTTCTTTTTCCTTGTCTTTATGTGTTTCTCTCTCCTTTCTTCCTGTCTTCCTTCCTTCCTCTCTCCCTCCCTCCTTCCTTCCTTCAGAGCAATTTTTTTTTTTTTTATTGTACTTCAGGTGAAGGCTTACAGAACAAATAGTTTCTCATGAAACAGTAGTACACATGTTGTTTTATGACATTGGTTAACAACCCCACAATGTATCAACCCTCTAACTTATCAACCTTTATTTTGGTAAAAATACACTTAGCCAAAGATACACCATTTCAAAAATTTCTACATGCACAGTTCAGTGACATTGACTACACTTTTCCAGTTGTGCTGTTATTCTCACTTAAGATGAAGACTTACAGAACAAAATAGTTTCTCATTTAACAGTTACTACAGATGTTGCCCTATGACAATGGTTAACAATCTCACAACACATCAACAATATCCTTACTCAACCTCGGGTTCCCTATCACCAGCTTCCTTGTCCCCTTCTGCCTTCTGGCGCTTGTCACTGGACTCCTGTACCTCGTTAGTCTCATTTGTAGAGCAATTATTTTTTAAGTAACCAACTTCATTGTTTTCTGTTCCAGTTTATTCTTTTTGTATTTTTTTTGTAATGATGAGCAGATATATATATGTTTTCTTATTTTCCTTCTTACACAAAGTTATGTATTATATACTTTTTGCACTTTTTTTCCCATTTAATGTATATCCTGGAAATCACTGCATATATTTTATAGAAATCTTTTCACTCACTTTTATACCTGCAGATTACTCCATTGTGAGTATATACCATAATTTATTTAACCAGTCTCCCATACTTGAATAAGACAGACTAAGAAGAAAAGCCTCGTTATCTACTTCCAAAAAATCAGCCATAGGAAACCCTATGGAGCACAGTATGTCTATCTGATATACCTGTGGTTGTGATGAGTTGGAATCGACTCCCCATCATCTGAACTGGATACTATTACCCCAGAGGTAAGAGCTGTTATCTCACATCTGGACCATTGGTATGACTGTCTCCCAGCCTCCTCTTTTCACTACCTAGAGTAGCCAGAGTAATTATTTTCAAACTTTAAGCATATATTATCATTTCTCTGTTAAAAATCTTCCAACGGCTCTCCATATTCCTCAGAATAAAAGCCAAAGTCATTACAATGGCCTGCAAAGCCTTACATGATCTACTGCTCAACACCTCTGACGTCATCTTCTACTAGTCTACCATTTGATTGTTCCATTTCTGTGGCACTGATATCCTTGCAGTTCTACAAACAAAACAGATATTTTTATGGATTGAGATTTTGCATTAGCAATTCTCCCCGCTTGGAATGCTCTTCACCCAGGTTTCCATATACCTAACTCTTACTTCTTTTAAGTGTTTGCTCTAATATGATCTTTTCAATGAAGCCTACCCTGACCTCCCTATTAATATTATAACTTACCCTACCCACCCTTGAACACTTTGAATTTCACTCACTTTGACTTATATGTTTATGTTTTATAGAACAATGGCTCCACGAGAGCTGAGCCTCTTTTGTGGCTGATATATTTCAGATGGTTAAAAGTGTGCCTGACACATAGTAGGTGCTCAATAAATTTTTGTTAAATAAATGACTGACAATGAAAAATTCTCCAATTTTCTAACTCTTCAAGTATAGACAGATCTCTATTCATATTTGAATTCATTATCAATTAATAGTAAATGTCTACAGTCACATGTCAGATTTAGAATCTGTACTTTCTAATCATTTCTCCTCAACCTTTGTATTTAATAAACTTATTTCACAACTGAAGAACATAAAATATTAAAGTAACTGCCAATCTTGATCACTTGAGAATACTGTTTAAGTAACTTTTATTATTTAATAATATATCAAATGTTAAATATGCCTGTCAAGTTTATAGGGGGAGTTCAATTTTCAAACTTTAATATATGTCTTACTCCTTATATTTTTATTTCAACAATTGAAAATTAACATAGGCTTTTTGAATTGCTTCCATTTTCACTTAGAGTAATCTTGTATCACAGTACTGTAAATAAGCTTTTTTGTTGTTGTTCTTCAAATCCATTAAGGTAAACGTAGAAGAGCTACAGTATTAACCAAATTTTATTCAACATTTGGTTTTATTAATTAAAATAAAACTGAGTATCATATTCTCATAATATGCAAAGGGACTTAGAGGATATATAGTCCAAGTTCCTCAATTTACTGAAATGTAAACTGAGGCATAAAGAAATTAATGTAATTTACTAATGATCACACGGTTAGTTAATTACAAAGTAAGGACAGTAATTCAATTCTTTGATTGTCAGATCAAAGTCCTGTAGATAACCCCATATTGAATTATAATTTAAAAACATCACCAAAATTTTGGATATGATACAAAAGGTTTTTTTCTATTATGTTTATTACCTCATCCACGTCGTACATTAGATTATAGATATTTTGACCCAAACTAAAACATTGTGTTGTCAGACCTTTTAGTTCCTTCATCCCAAATCTAGAAAACTGCTGATAAATTATTACAGAAATGTGTGCACATATGATTTGGGATATTTTCTGCCCCAATAAATATTTTTAAAAAATCCAACTAAAATTTTCTAAACCAAATTTTTTCTAAACCATGATATCTCACATACCCAAAGTTCAGTTAGAGTGTTTCCAGGGTTGGTTAATTCTATAGTTCAAAAACCATATAAAAATTTCTTCCACATTTCCCTTGTGCCTTCTTTAGCTTAGGTATTTGTGCTCTTAGACTATCAGTGCACATATTTCAATGATGGCTGACACTTTTTCAGGTATCACATAATAGATGACAATGCCAACACACAGTAAAAGGGGACTGTGTTCCATCTTAAAGAGAGAAAAAATACTCTTCCCTTAAGTCTTCCCGTTGACATTCTCTCATGTCTAATTAGCAAGACTTGCATCATACCAGTCCGGTTGCCATCGAGTTGATTTTGAATCATGGTGACCCCATGTGTGTCCGAGTAGAACTATAATTCACAGAGTTTTCAATGGCTGATTTTTTGGAAATAGATTGCCAGGTCTTTCTTCTGAGGTGTCTTTGGGTGGACTCGAACCTTCAATCTTTTTGTTCGCAATCTGGAATGTTAACTGTTTGCACTAACCAGGGACTCCATTTATGACTAAAGCAATCAGTTGAAAAAGGGATAAATCTTCCATGAATGAGTAAGACAAATTGGGTCCAATATCCTTGGCAAGAATGAGCTTTATTTAACAAGAAAAAAGAAAGAATGAGGCAGTTGAATAGGCAAACAATAAGGCCAGTCACACTATCATTCTAGAGAATAGAAAAATGAATATTATGCAGTTTGTATCTGTAAGTTGGTGGGCTATACTTTTTTTTTCTTTTTCTTTTGCTAACATTGGGATAGAAAGACCAACCTAATTTCAGTCATAACTGAAGTCCCTCCTTCATTGGATTTTCATATTTTTTTTTGTATTGACTACTGTGAATATGTTTGTGTTACCATACAGCTTCTTGGTTTCAATGCAGTCCAAAAGGTCAACAACCAGTCATATAATCCTAGAATTTTTTTCCACTTCTATTTTCTGGTAGAGATTTTGTAGAATTGATGTTATGCCTTCTTTAAATGTTTGGTAGAATTCCCCAGAGACATTATCCATGCCAGAGATTTCTTTATCAGAAGGTTTTTAACTATAGATTCAATTTCTTTAATAGCTATAGAACTGCTCCTATTATCTATCTCATCTTAAATAAACTTTGATAGTTTCTGGTTTTTGAGGAGTTGATTTATTTAATCTGTGTTGTTGAATTTTCCATATAGTTGTGTGTAGTACTTCTTATTACTCTTTTAGTTTCTCTGAGTTTGTACTGATACCTCTCCTTCACAGTCTTGGTAATTTGTGTCTTCTCTCTTTTTTTCTCTTACAATTTTTTTAGATATTTACAATTTTATTGGCCTGTTTAAAGCACGAGCTTTTGTTTCAACAACTTTATCTTTTCTCATTTGTTTTCAATTTCATTGATTTCTGCACTTATCTTAATTATTTCCTTCCTTCTGCTGTTGTTGGTGAGATTATTGATTTGAGACCTTTTACCTTTTTTCTTTTCTAACATAAATATAAAATGCAGAGCTGATAGTTATTTTGTGTTATCACTCAAGTGTTGTACCACTCTATTCTGGCTTCCATAGTTTCTGAGGAATAATCTTCAGTTAAATTGTTGTTCCCCTATAGGAAACAAACATTTGTTTTTCCTCGCCTGCTTTCAAATTTTTTCTTTGTCTTGAGTTTTTAGCAGTTTGATCATGATGTGTTTGGGTATGAATTTTTTTAGGCTTATTCTATCTGCGATTTGCTTAGTTTCATGAATCTGTAAAATTATTTTATTTATTTATTTGTCTGTTTTTTTATTTATTTCCTAAATATATGTTCAGCACTGCACTCTTTCTCCTCTCCTTTTGGAACTCCAATAATACAAACATTGGATGTTACTTCTAAGTTTTCATTGAGTATCTTACTGATTCCTACATTTCACTTTTCTAATTATCACTTATTACACTGTTGCAATTATTTATTTATTCCAATAGTTTATAACCCCTTAAGGGTAAGAGCATTATATTTTGTCCTTGTATTTCTGAAGTTAAAACTAAGTGATTTTCTTATGGTAGTTTAAAAAATGTGTGTTGGATGGATGGAGAGATGGATGGATGGATGATGGATGTGGTGATGAATAGCTCTATAGAAGAATTAATATATACACTGCATTCTGGAGAGAACATATTTGATCATTTCACCCTCAAAAATACATATGTCATGAAGATAGGGGCATTTTTATTTCCTTCAACAGTTTTACAAAGGAACATAAGTCAGGTATTCTTTGAGGAAAATAATGTACACACAATTACACAGATGCCCTAGTTAGCATTATAAAAAATATCTGAGTTATGAACACTGGAAAAGATAGCAGTTTGTTTACCTGAGTCTTTTATGACCATAAAAACCACTCTATAATATACAAAATGATGCACTGTTTTGATAGAGTCCCACATCTGCTTAGTGGAATAAGTATTTAGAAAGGAGTGAAAATTCCCTTGGTCACTAGGAGATAATTCAGGGCATTACAGCAGAGTGGACTTGTGGAGGAATTTCCTATAATCCCTGACTTCTTTCAGGCAGCACTGGAGCATGGCACCTTCTTGACTGAAATTTTGAAGTTTGGGAAAAGGATAAAATGTAATATAATAGACATTTATCTTTAAGTCCCTCCTACTCTTAGCATATGTCTGAGGAACAGTAACAATTCTACAGTTTGATATGAGAAATGGTTGAGAGTGAAGATAAAGAGTTTACAAAACTTCTAAGTGCCTTTAAAAATCTAATTATAAATCAACCAAAAGATCTCTTAGAACCTTGGTAGAATTATCAGATCACCCAAAGTGATTTGTGCTGAGAAGTTTCATAATCTGAGAGAGCTGGTTCCTGATTACTAGGTAAATGTCCCTGGAAAAGTTAATTAGGAAAAAACAAAGTGAAAATTCCCCTATCTGTAAAATGAAAGTAATAATAATTTCAGCTTCATGGAGATGATGTAAGGATTAAATGACAAAAGTCTTGTGAAGTGCTATAATAATTTTCTATGGCTGCTGTGACAAATTACCACAAATTTCGGGGCTTAAAACAACACACATTTATCATGTTACAGAAGTCCAGCATCCCAACTACTGGTGACCCTGTGTTTGTCAGAGTAGAACAGTTCTCCATAGCCTTCTCAATGGCTGATTTTTCAGAAGTAAATTGCCAGGCCTTTCTTCCAAGACACCTCTGAGAGGACTTGAACTTCTAACCTTTGGGTTAGCAGCTGAACATGTGAACTGTTTGCACCAAAATTTCAACTGGATGCATTCCTTTCAGGAGGCTCTAGGGAAAAATCTTGAGTTCTCCAGTTTCTATAGGTTGCATACTTTCCTTGGCTCATAGGATCCTTCTTCCATCTTTAAATCCATAAATGCTGTGCTGAGTCCTTCTCATGCTGCCGTCTCTCTGATTCTCCTTTCCATTTCCCTCTTACACTTAAGAACCATTATTATCACATCAGGCCCATCCAGATAATTCAGATAAGATCATTTGGGTAGCAACCTTAATTCCCCTTTGCCATTCAACCTAGATTCTTAGGTTCTAGGGATTAGGGCATGGAAAGTGCTAATTAATGTTGAAAGATTTTTCTGTTTCTGCTTTTGATTTTCTTTAAAATGGAGATAAAAGTAATATCAGAATAGCATTCAGTAAACGGTTGTTATTACTTAGTTCTTGGAGTCTCAGTTTTATGCTCCAGTAAAACTGGAATTAATAAATTCATGAATTCCACATTCTTATGAACATTAGAGATAATATATGGATACTTCCTAAAACTTATTGACTGAAAAACTAAGGCTAGTTTACTAAACTAGTTACTCTAATCATTATATTTCTCATCTGTAAAGTGAAGTTAAAATTGTATATACCTCAGAGGATTCGTGAAAAGATGAAATTAGAAAAAAGTACATAAAGCGCAATACCTGATACTTAATAGAGTTCAATAATAAGTTAGTCACCATTATAGTTTGTAAAAAGAATACAAATTATACCACCTCTACATGTTCTGTGATCCATGGCTCTTTCTAAAATAACTCCCTGTTGAAGGATTTCTGCATTTTGCTGGAAAAATTGATGTTCTGTGAGAAACTGGGGAAGCATTCGTCATGGACAGATGGATTCAATCTCTCCAAGCCAAACCAGATTATTCCCTACCTGCAGGATCCTTATCTTTTCCAGAGACCTATTGAGGTTTAGTGAAAAGTAAAGATGAATGGGCATTTTTAGGCTGACCATAAGCCAAAAGTAGAAGACATATTCTTGCCAAATCTACATGTATTATATGCACAGCCTTATTGTGCAAGCCATAGGAGTTCCAACAATCTGCATAAAGTCCTGGGAAGCAGCTGGGTATTTGGAGACTTCTGGGCCTATCTTTATTCATAAGCCTCCTTGCTGGCCTAAGGTTGTCATGTGAGATTCTCTTTGGGGCATTTTTCTTAGCCATAAGCATAGCATCATCCATATGTTCATAAGTTATCACTTAAAGTAAAACATAATGTAGACAGTACATCCAAGCTTTTTAGGGTAGGATGACATCTGACCCCTGACTCTTTCTAGAGCTTTTTCTGTTGACTGGCATTTTGCATGCCAGTGCCTTTAAATGTCTTCTTATTTGTCAAATTCATACCACTCTCTTAGATTTTTTTGTTTTTATACCTCTGTTCCTTCTAACAGGAATGATCTTAGCCTCCTTGTTTACCTAGAATACTTCTATTGATCATTCAAGACTTGTCTCACATACTACCTCCCTCTCCACATCTCTTCTCCAAAGAGCCACTCCATCCTCTAGGTCTTGTATTGGTATTCTCATTCCACTTATAATGTTATGTGATAATTTTTGCTATCTTTACTGCCTGTCTTACCAAGCTACACAATGATCTGCTTGATGCAGAAACTGTGACTTTTCTATTTCCATGTCCCACAGAGCAGCAGAGTGACTTGAACATTGCTGAAAGTCTAGCAAATTTTTGAGAAGGGAAGCAATGAATCCAGAAATATTTGAGTTTCAGAAAACAGACACTGAAACTACCGTAATAATAATAATGAAATTACAAACGAATATAAACGGTATTTCATGAAACCTAGGGTGAGAAAGTGGAGCCAGGCATCCACTTGTCTAGTTGTCAGGACCAAGGCTGATTCTCTCAGTTTCTCTCCACCAGAGATTCTTCGCTCTCTCTCTTTTTTTTTTTTTTTTTGCCATTCTTCACACTTCTACTTAACTCTTTCTCTCTTCAGAGTGGTTAATCTGTTTCTGTTACTATATACATAGAGAAGATGGTAGACCCTTCCAAATGCCAGCCTTAGTCCCCCAAATTAGATGCTTCTTTCATTCAACAATGTTACAAAGAGCACTTAGGCTTCACGAATCCTAACAATAGTTTCACCAGAGAGTGAATTTGACTGGCCTTCTTGGATCAGGCGACTCCCTTAAGTCAGTTAACAATGGTCAGGAATTTGGGATCTCGAAGTAGAATCATTACTGAGATGATACTGCAGAACTGGTAACACACCTAGAGAAGGGAAGGAGGTAGTGTTGGATGGGGAAGTACCTGTCTACCACATCTAAGTTTGAGAAGTAACTGAATCCTTAACATTTTAGTGAGTAATTTTACTAGATTACATTCTCCTTTGAGAGAAATGCCTAAGGCTATAGGAGTAGGACTGATCATCTTGGCAAATTTTTCTTAGACACTAAAGTCACTGGGAAAACCACATTCCCCTTCCAATTCTACTAGGCCAAGCCTACTTTCTCCTACCATCCAGAAGCTTCAGGATTTTTGTTGGTGTCTTTACACGCAGAGCCACTCCTAGGGGCTGCTGTGTATTTGTTAAACACCACCAGCACTCATTATGGATGTGTTAAAAATTTGGATCCTTAGAGAACATGGTAGATCGAAATATTGACTTCTGTTTCACTTTCCCCATCTGTCCAAACATCAATAACAACAGTGTATGAGGGTCTGGAAGCACTGGGCTAATGTACCTTCCTTCGATCATAATTCCAGAGTTCACCTTAATTAAGATTGATTTTTGCCCCTATGTTGTACATCTCTTAACTAACAGAAAAGTCGCAAGGGCACAGTTTAAGCATTAAGAATGTGATGATTGGGGAGGAGGGAGCAGAATCAGATCTTTTGCTTATGGAGTCTAGAAACTGCATAGCTGCTCTGCTTAAAATAAATCCTCAGGTAGACTCCTAAGGCATTGAAGGAGTCACATAAGGGTACCGGAAAAATGAATTGCTCTTCCAACTCACTCTCATTGGTATGTGATACCCAGGTGTGTTATTGTTTATGGGAGGAAGGAAAGGTACTTTAGATTGAGTAAGTGAAGGACACAGCAGGCCAGAGCTGTCTGTTTTTCTTAGACATTTTCAGAGACATCCCTATCTTTGACAAAATTCTACTGAGTGCTCAGAATACTGCAGGCTCCTTCAAAACACTTGTGCTCAACAAAGGAAAACACAGCCTCTGCCCTCAAGCAAATTACAATCTAGAGTAGAAAACAAACAAGGTGTAAAGGAAAAAGGAAAGTGAAGCCATGTAATACACAGAATGAGAAATACCACATAAAGAGATTTTGACTAGTTCTGACTCTGCACCTTCATCAAGTTACTGAGAGATAGGCTTCTTTTGGGAAATGACTTTAAGGAATATTTTTTCTTTTTCTTTTTGTTAGATGAGTCTGGACAGTAGGCCTTTGGATGGAAGAAAGAGGCTATTCTAAGTATTGTGAATATTTAATACTTAAATTTTTAACCTATTAGTGAAGCATATTATGAGGATGAAAGGTCGTGGAACTCTCTTTCTCTCTGTGATGTTAAGATTGTGTCAGCTTGGCTGGGCCATGATTCTCAGTGTTTTGGCAGTCATATAATGTGATCTCTTCCTTGTTGCAATTTGATCTGATCACCCCCATGATGGGATCTGCTGTGAATAGCCAATTGGTTGAAAGGAAGTTTCCTTGGGCATGTGGCCTGCATCCAAATATAAGCGGATATTCTGGCTTTTTGCTTGCCCTGGGTCCTGCAGCTGGCTCCTGTTTGTCTGACCTCTGGTTCTTGGGACTTGAGACAGCAGCTTACCTGTGGTCTTGCCTGCCGATCTTGGGATTCATCAGTCTTCGCAGTCTGTGAGCAAGAGCCCTGCTCTCTGACCTGCTGAGCTTGGGTTTGCCAGCCCCTGCAGCTACGTGAATCAGGAGAAGCCTCTATCCTGACCCACGGACTTGGGACATTCTAGCCTCTAGAACTGCATGAGCCATTTTCTTAATATAAGTCTCTCTATATATATTTATATGCCTTACTGGTTTTGCTTCTATAGAGAACACAGCCTAAGACACTCTATGTGTGTGTGTGTGTGTGTGTGTTTGTACACAATATGCAGAGCACTTGCTTCTAAGAAAGATAGATTCCAATTGCTATCTTCTTACATAGCTGATAGCATGTCATACAATGTAATATAACAAACTTCCAAAAGCCCATTTTTTAAAAATATTAAAGTAAACACTGAATAACTGCATTTGGCCTCTTTAGTTTTCCTTCTATCTTTTGCAGCAAATTAGCTCTGGAAAACTCAAATTGCAAGTTTGTAGGACTTAAAGTTTGGGTTGCTATACAGAACATCTGGAGAGCTCTGCTAGGGTTCATTTGGTGGTAAAGATTAGGAAATCCTCCTGCTGGTTATAATAGAAAAGGAGGTTATTTCAAGGACTCAGAGTCATGGACTCCAGTTGCTAGCATATCCAGGCAAATACTTTCTCAGGGTCTTTACAAGGCCATCTAATCACTTGTCTCTTTCCTCCCTAAACAGTTGCTGTGTTCTCCTCTGTGCAGACCAGACTGAAAAGTTCCAAAGGAAGAAAAAAAAAAAGTGAATTTTAGAAGACAAAGAGAAAGGCAAATGCAATGTATACATAAACAATGAGCTAGGGATAGGAAGGACCTGGTTATGGAATTAGTATCACTTCTTTACTGCATAGTAGGTAAATAAATGGAAAGTTTAAATGTTGCCTAATGACCAGCTTAGCAAGGTCAATAGCAGCCATTGAGCCAGCCCCCAACTCATGGTAACCCCATGCACAACAGGACGAAACTGTTGTGATCCATAGGGTTTCCATTGGATGATTTTTTGGAAACAAATTGCCAGGCCTTTCTTCCTAGTCTATCTTAGTCTGGAAGCTCTGTCAAATCCTGTTCAGCATTACAGCAACACCCAAGCCTCCAATGACAGGTAGGTGGTGACTGCACAGGAGGTGTACTCACTGGGAATTGAGCCTGGGTCTTCCACATAGAAGGTGAGAATCCTACCAGTGAACTACTACTGTCCCTGAAAGGTTAGTAAAGCCTACCTGCCATGCATTTTCAAGTCCAAACTCAGAATCTGTATTAGTCAGAAGAGGTTAAATAATTCTGAGGGAACAAATAGATGTTAACACAATAAAAGCTTCTTTTTGCTCACCTTACCAGTTTATTTGGGTCAGAGGTGCTCTGCTCAAGAATCCAGGTGGATGACATTCCTTCATCTGATAGATGCATTTTTCTAGAACACAATGCCACCATGAATTGTCTCCTTGGCACTGAGCAGAGCAGGTGAATGCTTGAGGGTCACAAACAGGCTCTTAAATTATTTAGCCTGGAAGTAAAACATGTTATTCCACTCTAGTTCCATTGACTGGAAGTAGTCACATGGACCCTTAAATATCCCTACATATGGTTTTTCAATGAGCTGTAAAGTTGTCTGCTACAGGACCTTAAACTAAAAGGGATTATTTGAGGATATTATAATATAAAATGAGCCATAGTCAAATTCAAGTTAATTTGTATATCTAGGCCAAAACCAAAAAAACCAAACCCCTTGGTGTCAAGTCGATTCTGACTCATAGCGACCCTACAAGACAGAGTAGAACTGTCCCATAGTGTTTCCAAGGCTGTAATCTTTACGGAAGCAGACTGCCACATCTTTCTCCTGTGGCGAGGCTGATGGCTTTACACTGTCAACCTTTTGATTAGCAGCCTAGCACTTAACCAATGGGCCACAAGAGATCCTTTCTATCTAGACCATGGGTTTCTAAAGTGTGGGCCCTAGACTAGTAGCATCAGCATCAACTGGATACTTGTTAGAAATGCAAATTCTTAGCCTCACTCCACTCTGGGGGTGGGGCCTTGTAATCCGTGTTCTAACAAGCCTCCCAGTGTTTTTAACACGGCTAGTCTTTGAGAACCATTGTTTTAGTTTGTGGGGGCCATAGAGCTACAAAAATTTATACAAATACAAATTGAATTTCAACCATGATAATCTGTTAGGCAGATCAAATAACAACACAATAATAGCAGCTTATTATAGGCTAGATGCTATGCTCATTGCCTGTCAGTAGTATAATTCTCACAAGAACTGTATGACATAGATTCACTTGTTGGGAGCCCTGGTGGTACAGTGGGTAAGCATTTGGTTGCTAATCAAAAAAGGTCAGCAGTTCAAATTCACCAGGTGATCCTTTGGAACCCTATGGGGCAGGTCTACCCTGTCCTATAGGGTTTCTGTGATTCAGAAACAACCCGATGGCAATGGGGTAATGGGATCCTCTTGTTATTTCCACTTTACTGAATAACCTACCCAAGCTTTAAGAAGATACATCACTGAGCTTATGAGTAAGGAAGCTGGGATGTAAACCCAAAAAGTACAGTTACAGAACGGGAGCTTTTGAATGACTCTATCAATTCAGTGTCTTTTCTTCACTAAGACATATTGTTAGATGCTATCAATTCAGCCCTGACTCATGGCGACCCCATACACAACTGAACAAAATGCTGCTCGGTCCTGTGCCATCTGAATGATCAGTTGCAGATGAGACCATTGTAATCTTCAGGGTTTTCATTGACTGGTTTTCAGAATTAGATCACCAGGCCTTTCTTCATAGTTTGTCTTAATCTGGAAGCTCTGCTGCATCCTGGTCAGCATCATAGCAACACACAAGGCTCCACTGACAGACAGTGATGGCTGCTCTTGAGGTGCATTGGTTGGGAATCAAACCCGGGTCTCCCACATAGAAAGCAAGAATTCTACCACTGAATCAGATGTAAACGAGCTGAAGTTTCCTGGTTTTTTCCTGCAAAGTCTTTATTGACAAGGGTTGAATGCCTTCCTCTGTAAGGACAGGAGTCCAGTCACTAGCTCTGTTTCCAAGCTTTTTTGTCATCTGTCTCCCTGGTTTGGCTGCCTCTTTATCTCTCACAATTTGTACACTCCATGCACCTCATTACTGCATCCTTCTGCTGCTGCTACTCTAAGTCTTCTGTCTTGCTGCCTCAAGGGCCAACTTCTCTGGCTGCACTTTATCGCATTATCTACCCTAATTCTTGAGCTTTAGGATCATTATGGTAGCACAATGAGAGGGTCTGATAGCTCATCACCTATAAACTTTACCATATGGAATTTCTAAGGGTGCTCCTAGAAAAGTAGGACTTACTTCAGCCCTTAGCAATTAAAATGAATCATCTCTGCTCTGGTTGCACAGTTTTTAAGACCCCCCAGCTGCTAACGAAATCATCAGCGGTTTGAATCCACCAGCCACTCCGTGGAAACCCTACAAGGCAGTTCTACTCTGTCCAATAGGGTCATTATGAGTTGGAATTGACTCAGTGGAAATTTTGTTTTGTTGTGTTTTGTTTTTGGCTTATGTATCAAGGATGTGAGCTGCCTGCATTCTCCTAGAGAAGCTGATCCTATTAGCTTACTATGGCTGCTTATAAGACATTACCACAGATTTAGTGGCTTAAAACAATGCAAATGTATTTTCTTAGATTTTGGGAGGTCAGAAGTCTGACATGAGTTTCACTGGACAAAAATGAAGCTGTCCACAGGGCTCTGTTCCTTTCTGGAGTCTCTAGGGAAATACATTTTCTGCCTTTTCCAGCTTCCAACGGCTACCACAATCCTTGGCTCATTGCTCCCTTCCATCTTCTAAGCCAGCAATGGCCAGTATCTCAAGTCACATCACTCTGATACTAATTTGTGTGCCTTTCTCCACCACATTAAAAGGACCCATCAAGTAATCCAGGATAATCTCCTAATTCTAAAGTCATCTGATTTGTTGTTGTTCTTAGGTGCCATCAAGTCATTTTTCGACTCATAGCATCCCCAAGTGACAGAATAGAACTGTTCAATAGGGTTTCCTAGGCTGTAATCTTTATACTACAGCCTTCAGTATGGATTACAACTCAACATAAAGAAAACAAAAATTCTCACAACTGGGCCAATAAGCAACATCATTATAAACGGAGAAAAGATTGAAGTTGTCAAGGATTCCATTTTACTTGGATCCACAATCAATGCCTACAGAAGCAGCAGTCAAGAAATCAAATAGCAGACTGTGTTGGGCAAATCTGCTGCAACAGACCTCTTTAAAATGTTCAAAAGCAAAGACGTCACTTTGAGGACTAAGGTGCATCTGACCCAAGCCGTGGTGTTTTTAGTCACCTCATATGCATGTGAAAGCTGGACAATGAATAAGGAAGATTGAAGAAGAATTGATGCCTTTGAATTATGGTGGCAAAGAATATTGAATATACCATGGACTGCCAGAAGAATGAACAAATCTGTCTTGGAAGAAGTACAGCAAGAACGCTCCTTAGAAGCCAGTATGAAGAGACTTCGTCTCACATGCTTTGAACATGTTATCCAAAGGAACCAGTCCCTGGAGAAGGACATTATGCTTGGTAAAGTAGAAGATCAGTGAAAAAGAGCAAGACCTTCAAAGGGATGGATTGACACAGTGGCTGCAACAATAGGTCCAAGTATAACAACGATTGTGAGGATGGCACAGCGTTTTGTTCTGTTCTACATGGGGTCACTATGAATAGGAACCAACTCAATAGCACCTAACAACAACAATCTTTATGGAAGCAGATCACCAGGTCTTTATCCAGTGGAACTGCTGAGTGGGTTCAAAGCCTCTAACTTTTTGGTCAGCAGCCAAGCATTTAACATTTGCACGACCAACCGATTAACCAAAAAACCCACTGCTGCCAAGTTGATTCTGACTCATAGAGACCCCACAGGGTTTCCAAGGATGTGGAAGCAGACTGTCACATTTTTCTCCTGCGGAGCCACTGTTGGTTTTGAACCACTGACCTTTCGATTAGCAGTCCATCGCTTTAACCGCTGCACACCAGGGCTCCTTATCAGCTGATTAGCAACCTTAATTCTATCTGCATCCTTAATTCTGTCTTGCCATGTAACAAGAAATATTTACAGGTTCTGGAGATTAGCACTTGGGCATCTTTGGAGGAGGGGGGGTGCATCATTCTGTCTACCACATTGACCAAATCAGGAGTTTAAATTGTATCCTTTTACTGCCCACAATATTTGGTTTACAAAAGCAGAAACAATGTGTGTATAAAATTACAGGTCAAATTATCTTGCTTATTAATCTCTAAATAACCTACTTTCACAGTAAACATGGATGGTATTTTGTCTTTTCTATGCCGATCTATGTTACTTTTCTGGCTCCAAAACTCATAGCTGGTGATATGCCCTTGACACCCCACCCCCTGCCCACTCCATTCTCTCCAGATGTCTCTGTCAATAACCTCTGCTTAATATCCAGAACTCATTTATATATTTCTTTCTGTCCAACAGCAACTATTTAATAGATTTCTTAACTCTCTCTGTGGTATGGGCATTTTGCTAGATTGTTACACATTTGTCTTCCATCCCTTAAATATGCTATCAACTTCCTGAAGGCAGAGTGGAGGCTTTGCTTCTTCAGCTTCTCCTGGTCTCTGATACAGAACTTTGTTCTTTTTTGCCTCATATTCTTCTCCAACTCTTATCACATACAAAGATTTTAACGTTAGGGTTTCTTTGCTTAAGAAAGGAAGTACTTCAGAATATACTTTATAGTTAGCTGAGTGATCCATAATCCTTGGTCAATCACCTCTGTTCTCCTGGTTTTCTCTCCTTTCCAAATGAAACCTTCGTGTCCGATAAAAATCATTCTTTATTTAAAAAAAAAAAAAAACAGTGCCTTTCAATATGGCATCCACAAATTGCCAGGATTTGTCAAGTACTTGCTATACTGTGCCCAACATAGACTTTATATATCTTATTATCACTAGAAATTTCTATGTTAGATGCTATTCCTACTGTTAACAATTTGCAGCCAGGGAAATGGATTCACAGAGTGGTTAGGCAACTTACTTAGGATCACAGAGCTAGTAAGGGGTCGAAATGGCTAGAGTCGGCTCTTGATCACAAACTCCAGGATCTTTAGCCTTGAGCTATAGTTCCTGGCCTTCTAGAGTACTCTCTTCCATTGCTTAACCAGCTGTCTCAGGAACCATGTCAAATCAAACCTATTAGACCACAAACTGCCTTTCTAATTCAATTCAAGAAGTGTTTATTGAATGTATGCTACATGCCAGGTGTCATTTACCTGTGATTCAGTGATGTTTATGCCAACTCAGCCTTAGGCTATTATACACTTCCTTCATAAAAGGCTGTGTCTCAAATATAGAAACTGTTAATGTCAAGGTCATTCTTAAAATTGCTATCGCTGCAAAAGCTTTCTGAACACACTATATAGATGTTGATAAAAAGAAAAAAATAAACTTGATTTGAATAAGAGAAAATCAGCAGCAGTTGTTTTGTCAGTTCTTCTCAGAAAGCAGTTGTACTTGATATGGAACAAAATGTTCCAGGGATGTTTGCATAGAGAAGAAATTAATAGAGTACAAGCTACTTGGCTCCTTGGTAATGAAAATCCAAGGTAAGAAATGGGTGGAGGGGAGAAAGGGAAGGGACCCATGCTGACAATCATCTTGAGAGATTGTTAATTTTTTGTCTGTTCCTCCAAAATATACACACATATAACATGTATGTTCTGGAGATCACATTTCTCAAAGGTAGCGTTGCCTCTGCTTTCAGGGGATCATTGCATACTAATGAATCCTTTGGCGTTTGGTCATGCCTCTTTACAAATAAAGCAAGAGGCAGATGGTTCATATAAACTAGTGGAGCTTCTCTGAGCTCTGAACACAGCTTTCCTGTTAGGAACCTGGCAGGGCAGACGAGGTTGTTTACCTAGCTATGGCCCGGGACTGGAGCCTGTTCAGAGTTTGCCTTTTTATTTACACTTTGAGGGATCTTTGTTCATCAAATGCCAAAGGCTGAGTGCATGTGCCTGTGTGCACTTTTAGGAAAATTCCAAGAATTAGTTTTCTCTTGTAAGTTCTATTAATACCATCTTCTGATTTGTCTCTCTTTATACCAAACAGCATCCTCCAGAAGCTATAAAAAATGTCTAGGGGTCCTTGAGGTAATGGGAAAACTGATGTGTTTTTTTCTTCCCTCTCTAATAATTATACTTTTATTTCTTCATAATAGTCTTAGTTTACAGCCAGTTCTGAGTGTAACTTTTTGCAGCTTTAACCTCCCTGTGATGCACCTTGCCCTCTTGCCTGCAGATTCTTCCTCAGCAAGGCGCATCTCCTTTGCAAACCTCCTCTGTGTGAATTTCTCCACTAGGTGGAGCTGTAACAATTTAGCTCACAGATCACCGTGAGAGAAAGATTAAATTCACTGACCACAGCTCAGTACTCTGGGGTAGCATACTGCTGTGGCCCAGAATTGCAAATCAAGTGCAGAGCCAGAAAACAGGACAGCAAATCCCATAACAGGAACACAATTGGAGATAACAAATTCCATGGGACAAATGCACACTGATTCCACAAGTGAGTCCTGTGTTAGACCTTCCTGAATTGTTCTCCTAGTTATTGTTTGGTTTGTGGTGAGTTTAAAAAAAAAACACCTCTGCAACCTGAGTCAGAAAGCCTGGATTCTGGACCCAGTTCTGCCCCTCACCAGCTGGGACATTCATTTTTCTGAGCCTTCATTTTCACATCTGTAAAGTGAGGGGTTAACTTCTGAAAAATAAACAATTGAAAACCCTGTGGAGCACAGTTCTACTCTGACACACATGGGGTCACCATGAGTCAGTTAACTCAATGGTAACTGGTTAGCTGGTCAGAGCAGATGACCTGGAAGGTTAACTCCAACTGTAACTCTGGAATTTACTCTGAAGTTGTAATTATATTGTAATATATTTTGTAAATATAGCTGAAGGTATGAATTTAAATGGCTGCTCTTCAAGTCTTGCTTCTGAGTTAAAATCTGTCTCTGTACATATCTGCTTCTATACTCAGTTATGAAACAAATATTTGAGTGATTTTTTTTACCTCATTTAACTAAAAAAAAAAAAAGGTCCGAGTAGGAAATTTTCAATTCTAAATGTGAGATGTTGATTATATAAGTTTAAAGATAAAATTGTGGCCTTCTAAGGGAATTCATTCACCAATTTCTGTCCTCCAAACAAGCTTATCCAGCAAATTTAATAGTTTAGTTAAACGTTTACACCTCTATTCATAGGGTTTTGCATGTCAACACCCTTTTCTATTGTGGTGAATTAACACCACTGGACTGCAGATACGGCACAAAGAGATTATTTCTCACTGAGAAATGTAGATATTCCCAGTTTACTGTTCATTTGGGATTCATGTTCAAGCTTGCACCTCAGTTTTACATCCTGAAACAAAAATCTTCTATTTTTAGATAATCCAGTTTTTTGGGGGGAATGATTTCTCCAAAATCAGGAAAAACACATCTTTTCTCAGAAGTTACTAGAAAGCAACACTCACTTTTCTCCCCTGTCTAAAGTTCTCTTCTGTTCTTCTCTCTAGCCCATGCATGGATCATTTTAATTTGTTCTTTATAAAACATTAAGTGGATATACAGGGGCACAGAAAACCTAATAGGTATTTTTTAAGAGGAAAGGACATCAGATATCATTCCATTAAACTCTTTTTTATTACACCAATAAGGAATTGAAGACCCAGAGGTTAAGTGGCTTACCCAAAGTTATTTAGTGAATGAGTGAAAATAACATTTGTTCTAGAAGGAATCTCAGACTGAAAAAAGAAAGGGCCAAACACACTCTTACTTTCTCTATCCATTTTATGCAAGTAGTCTGACACCAGGTTAATTTTATGGCTACAAGATGGGGTCACATATTCTGTGGCTGCCCTGTGGAATTAATGTAGAGAAAAATCTAGGGTGTGTCTTATAGCACAATAAATGGAATATAACCTGAATGATGGAGTAGGGCAGAGCTTTCCAAAATTGTTTTCTGGCAACAAATCTAATACAACAACCCACCAAAAGGACTCTCTGTCAAGTAAATACAATGTAATACTATATATTACACTTTATATTCAGTCCAGTCCATTATACACACAGTACATTAACACCTCTGAGAAGTTCTGCAATAGAGACATTTTTTTTAACACTGTTTAAACTGTTATTCCCAAATCATTTGCACTTTTTTGAAGAATTATATCTTAATGTCCCATATAATTAATTATGTGATCAGAGCCAGCCACCACGCCTCCTGTCATTGTCGGTGGCCTCCTGTTTTCAAGTCTATGTAGCTCTGAATGAATGAATCAATCAGTGGGGGAACACGGATAGCAAGAAGGAGGGAGGCCAGTCAGAACCCCTCTGTGCTTAAGGAAGTTTGATGCCCTGAGCTTCTTACACGTTCACACTGAAGCATGACTTTTGAGGGAAAATGAACTTGTAATCAGGGGCCCATGAATAAAACTGAAGAGAAAAATGTTATTGAAATATTGTAGTTTATATATTTATATACGTTTATAAGTTTTGCATTCCTCTATAAAATACCTGTACTTATTTTCACATAAAATTATGTTTCTTTTCAGAAACTTAGAGAATATGTACAATTCATAGAAATACACCATGTTGATTTAGGGTTTTTTTGTTTTCGTTTTTTTAATTCTCTGGCATAAACTTGTGTATCTTTGAGGAAAAGCAAACCAGGCAGAGTAAAGAGAACAGATATAGTTAGAAAAGTTGAGGTGTGGTTTCCCACTCTGTTTCCTTTTAGTTACGTGATCTTGTTCTAGTCATCTGCCTTCTCAGAGACCTCAAAACTAATGGCGACAATCAGAGCTGCTCTGCCTGCCACACGGTCTCTCTATGACCTCAGAGGAGATAACGCACGTGAAGTGTATACAGTGCTTCACAGACATAAGGCTCTCTGTTTATTGTGTATGATAGATGGCAAGCTGGTATCTAACTATTTTCCAAATTTACTCTCAGAAGGAGACCTTGCCTTGTAATATTTGGGCAGAGTAATTATTAATGGAGTAGTGGGATTAAAAGAGGGCTTGCTTGTAATTGAATCAAACAAAATGGGGGGGGGGATATACATTGAACTTGATTCCCCAAATTAGAAGAATTCCTAATAGTTGTATAAAACCGCTATACACTCATCTCTATGATATTATTATACCATTTTGTTACTGGGAACTTGAGATCATATTGAAACCTAAAGAAATGCCCTCTAGATGTAGCCTTAAAATGACCTTAATGATTGCATTAAAAAATCGTAACCATAGAATGAAGTGGTTTGTTTCCATCAAAGTTGGGAGTACCCTCTCTAGTACTCCTTCCAGCTCTTTGAGGAACAAGAATATTCTCTGCTGATTCAGAGGAAAAGAAAACCTGTCATCTCACACCCTGTGCTGCTGGTGGTGGTGATGCTCAGACTGTCTTACTGTATATAGTCTCATGTACATCTTCAGACCGCAGCAGTGTGTGAAGGAAATTATTAGCCTGGGAGTCAAGATACTGCGTTTTTAAACCAATCAACTCATTTTTATTGAGCACTTTTTCTCTCTACCTGGCTGTTGTTAGTTGCTGTCCAGTCGACTCCCACTCATGGTAATCTTATGTATAATGGAATAAAAAGTTACTCAGTCTTCTATAGTCTTCATAATTGTTGACATGTTTGAGTCCCTTTTTGTGGCTATTGTGTCAACCTATCCCACTGAAAGCTTCCCTTGTTTTCACTGTTCCTCTACTTTACCAAACATGATGTCGTTTTTCTAGCAATTGGTCTTTCCTGATGACCGGTCCAAAGTAAGCTAGCCAAAGTCTTGCCATTCTCACTTCTAAGGAACGTTCTGTTTGTATTTCTTCCAAGACTAATTTTGATCATTCTTTTGGCAGTCCACGTTATATTCAATATTCTTCACCAACACCACAATTTGAATGCATCAATTCTTCTTCTGTTTCCTTTTTTGTTTTCACGTGCATATGAGGCAACTGAAAAGACTATGGCTTGGGTCAGACATACCTTAGTCATCAAAGTGCTGGCTCCTGTTGCCATCGAGTCGATTCTGACTCATAGTGACCCCACAGGACAGAGTAGAACTGCCCTGTAGGGTTTCCAAAGAATGGCTGGTGGATTCAAACTGCCAACTTTTTGGTTAGTAGCCTGAGCTCTTAACCACTATGTCAGCAGGGGCACTGGATTAACAATGGGCAACATAGCAGATGTGCTCCTTGGCCTTATGGAACTTCCATCACATGGTTGTGGAGTGGTGACTAACCGAGATGAACCTGAATCAATAATCAGAAGTTATGATCACTTGGGGGCAGGAGGTGTGGAAAAATAATGCTTTTAATTGAATTACTATGCTTTATGCCAAAATATGATATAGCAAAGCTGTAATCTGGGCAGAAAATCAAAATTCTTCCTGGGGATGAAGTTCCCTTCATCTTAAAGTAATTCCAAGTGCATACTGCAAAGTGACACTGGAAAGGAAACATTACAGCAAGAAATGGAGTCCACACTCAACTTTGCAGCTGATGAACTTCTGACCTTGGACAAATCCCATTACTTCAGCATTTTTCATCAAAGATTGGACTAGATAATTTCTAAGTCCCTTTTCATACCTGATATTTGATGATTACATAATCATAATCAAACCATAACTTGATGATTCCAGTGACTATTGTAGTTATTTCTAATATTTCATTCAAATTAAATGTTCACATCTTTCACCACTAGAATTCATTATGAAAAATGACTATTGTAATTAATTGATTGACATGATGGATTAAAATAGCTAGAGATTTGTCTTTGGGGAGAAATAAAGTTTTGTAAAAGATTGTTGTTAATATATTACTTCTATCCTAAACAGGATACCCTCTTACTCCCACTCAGAATTCAAATTATGTACTGAAGTTAGCACTAGGTAATAGCCTGCAAGTTACAATTAATGAGCAGTGCTGAACAATTGCCTATAGGGCGAAGAGTTCTGCTTTAACATTGCGCTTTCCTGCACAGAAACTGAATCTGAATTTTTTTTTTTCTTTCAGCCACACAAGTGACTCATCTTTCTTGGGCAAAAAAAAAGTTCAGAAGACAATATTGTCTTAGGCTGAAATAATGTATTATCTGTGCTCTACTTACTATAACTATTTTATTGATATGCTAAACTAAATTTGTCAAGCACCCTTAATTAAAGCAGAGGCAGGGTGGTGCAGGGTTTGATCTATTGCTGTAAAGTGGTTGATTTCTGTTGAAGAAAGTCAGCTAATGCTGGGTGGAGGGGAGGTTAGGAGCTACCTGGAGATGCATAGTACTATTGACAACTAAGAAAGACAAGCTCTTAGTGTTGTGCATAGTTTTGCAACGTATAATGATTACTAGGCACTCCACCAGCAAAGTAATCTTTAATCCATAGATCTCCAAGCATCTTAAACACATTGATTTATTAAATGCGGCCTCTGCAACAGGAATATCTTCAAAATTAAATCACTTAACCTCCCGTTCAATATTGTTGCTGTTATCTCCTGCTGTATCTATATAACACTAAAACAAGAAGCAGAGACAGTCAATTCATTTTAAAAAATAAAATAACGAGTCACACTTGTTAAGTGTATTGTTTCAAATTAGTTAATTGGCATCATGCCCGTCAAACAGTGAACTTCCTGTCTGAATTATTCTTTTCTTAGCTGATTGATTTGGCATGATGCAGAGTCTGCCTGTGAGGGTCTGATTGTCATATTTTTTTGTTTTTGTGAATTTCAAAACTGGGACAGACCCTTTCCTTTTATTATCTATGTTCTACAGTAATTAACAAAAATGGTGTTTTATACATATTAGGGTGATGATAATTAGTGCTGATTGAGTTGGATATTATAACACATTAGTTAAAATTCTTGACCTAATTTAAGCTCTCGGAAGTCTAAGTTATGAAATAAATACTGCTCCTTAAACCTGTATTTTTTTTGTAATTTAACTGAGTTTTACATTCTAATGAAATAAATATAAACTTTCAAACCGACTCTTAGCACGAATATTTCTATAGGTGCTAGAACTTCCCGATAGAGCTAAGAAATTTATCATATTAAGGTTGAAATTGTTCAATAACAATTAAAGAATTATAAAACTTCTATTCCTTTTTCAGTCAGCAATATTTTTTCTAAGTGTATACGCATAATTTCAATGAACCTATGAAATCTTAATAGAAACAAAAATAATCTGTGGTAATTCAACTTCGGCGGGATAGAACGGTACCTTCTGCCCTCTAGGTACCCTCTAGTTACCCTTGATTTATTTTTAATCAAGAAATGGCATAGATAACATATGTTGGGCTTCTGATGAGGCTTTAGGAGCCTCAGAATGAAGTTCTTTACGCTAACTTAACATTAATATAACTAATATTTAGTGACAGACTTCAATATCGCCATCACCAATAATTCTTCTAACTGAAGCTGTGAGCATATGCCCGTGCATCATGATCTGACAACCTTCAAAGAATGAGCTCACTAAAACTTGCTTAATAGAACTAAAGGCGATGTCAGTATGCATGTAATTGTATACCTGCCTTTCAAAGGTCAGGAAACTGAGGTCCATGTCAGTCATGATTTTGGACTCTTCTTGTATGTAGTCTGTTCATCAACTGTTTGTTTATTTGTTATGTATACCCTTACTATATCCATCAACAATCTGAGGCAGTTTACATTAATAGAATTATTATGGCCATAAAGTAAATATAAATTATCTCATAACAATAATGCTGTTGATGATGGTGATGATGATGATTAGTAATAGTAATAATAAAAATTTTAATTTATGAAGACTCTATTGTATGTAGTGCAGCATAAACCCATTTAGTCGATTCTGACTCATAGCCATGGTTAAAAATATAAGTCCTAGAGTCAGACTACCTGAGTTCAAACTCTGGATTTATCATGTTTTAGCTATGTGACATTAGAGAAATTTCCTCACCTATTTGAGCTTCAATTATTTTACCTGTAAAAGAGAGCTACCAAAGTACATACCTCATTTGATTATTGAGAGGACAAATTAACATAATGAATGCATAGTTTTAGTAGACTGTTTTAAATATAAACATTAAATAAATCATTAACAATTATCATGTGGCAAATCTATCGATGATCCAACAAAAGTAGGTATTTATTATTACTCTAATTTTCTAGTTCAGGAAGCTGAGGACCAGAGAGGTTAAGTAGTTTGACGAAGGAGAAATATCTAGTAGATTATATGGCTGCTATTCCAAATAGCAGAATTTGGCAATTGTAGAGAGTCTTGTAATTGTGTTGTTAGCATCTCTATGATAATTAACAGTAATTTGTTAAAGAGAGATTCCTAAGAACCTTTCCAGGATACATAGTGAAGGATACATAAGCAGATTAATCCAACATTCCTATGTCCCTAAAGCTTGTGATTCTTTTCTCTACATTGCGGTATAGACCAACACTGAGTCCAGGTTTCACAACCAGGAAAATTGTTAGAGACTTGGCCAGCTTTTCATGTTACCATCCTGAATCCACAATCTCTGGTATATATACGTTAATCAATGATTTGGGGCAGATCCAACATTGTATCCCTTCTTTCCCAACCTAGCACTCTTGAAATATACAATTTATATATATATATATCTTATATGTTTCAAATATATTGAGATACTTTATGTATAAGTTAGCTCTTTCTAAGTCTTTGTACCTTTTTCCTTAAGTTAATCTGGAATCTGATTCTAACCATGTGTCTAGAAGCAATATTGGATACTAGGGGGTGAATATTGAAGAGAATTACCATTCCTTAGAAAGGTAACTGCCTCAAATTCAGTCATTACAGGTCTTCAAGCGAGGAGTAAGTTATCCAATGGGGGTTTAGGGGGACTGCTTCTGCCAAAAAGGAGGCTTAATGAGATTTAGACAGTCAAGGTACTTCTATTCATCTGCATCCACCTACATAACACCATTTCATTCCTCAGGGTCCCACTCTTTTCCAAAAATTTGCCTAACTTTCATGTGAGGCCTAGTGAGTCTGTGAATTAAATTGGTTCTCCAGCCTACAGAATCAAATGGCTCTATTTTTCAGACAAGCCAGTTCTACAACTGTAGAAGCAAATATATATATATATTTTTTCCTTAAGGGCAATTATAGAAGTTTTATGGTTTTCTGACTATATCTTGAGCTAAATAGCAAAAGCCCTGATCCTGGTATTTTTTTTCTGAAAGATTTCTAGTGTAATTAGAATTATCCAGGCTACTTTATATACCTTGAAAGCCTCATATTCTACATAATATTGTATTTCAGAATATCCTTGATCTATTTCATTGAAGGCACCTATGATAATAGTCTAAATATCTGCCCCCTGAATTCATTGGACTACAGAATCCTATTTTATGTTCTACAGTGGTGTATGCATTTCCTTCTCCCATAATCATGATAGATTAACCCTCCTACATCACCATCTTTGAAAATCTCTGTCCTGGAACAAATACTATACTTGTGGTTGATAAGAACAACACTAGAAACTTCTCTAGGTATTCCAAGCATGGTGAGATACAACACAGGAAATTAAATGCTTATAGAACCATTGGCAAGTCTGAAAAATCTAAGTTCGGGGCAACTGTCAATATCTCATATTTGCCACTAAATTTTATGTTCATTGAGAGAGAGTCAAGAAATCACAGAAGCCATGGCAATGATCACTACAGCTTACATCCTAGAATCAGGCAGTTTCTGGGATCTGCTTATAAGTTGCTTCAAACCTTCACAACATTTGAACATACAGAAATTCTTACTATTGCTGCAGTAGCAATAATATAATTTCTGCCTGTACTTAACTTTTCAATCCAATGCATGTGACTTTCTTTGGTAAAAATATTAGCCAGAAATCTGCTGGCAAAGTATTCTGGGAACTGTAGTGCCCAGGATTTCAGTTCCTATGATTCAGTGGAAAATGGAAATAGTTATCAGTTTCTAATAGTTTCCAATTCCCATATACAAGGCATTTATATCATTTAGGATAGTTTAGGATCCCTGGTGGCACAGAAGTTAAGAGATCAGCAGCTAAACAAAAGGTCGGCAGTTCAAATCCACCAGCTGCTCCTTGGAAATCCTATGGGACAGTTCTACTCTGTCCTATAGGGTCACTATGAGTCGGAATTAACTCCACGGCAATGAATTTTTGTTGTTGTTGTTGTTAGGTGCCATCGAGGCAGTTCTGACTCATAGTGACCTTATGTACAACAGAATGAAACATTGCCCTGTCCTGAGCCATGCTCACAATTGTTGTTATGCTTGAGCTCATTGTTGCAGCCAGTGTGTCAATCCATCTCATTAAGGGTCTTTCCTCTTTTCGTTGACCTTCTACTTTACCAAGCATGATGTCCTCCTCCAGGGAGTGAGTGATCCTGATAACATGTCTTAATTATATGAAAGTAATCTCGCCATCCTTGAATCTAAGGAGCATTCTGGTTGCACTTCTTTCAAGCCAGATTTGTTCATTGTTCTGGCAGTCCATGCTATATTCAATATTCTTCCCAACACCACAATTCAAAGGCGTCAATTCTTCTTCTGTCTTCCTTATTCATCATCCAACTTTCACATGTATATGATGCGATTGAAAATACGGCTTGGGTCAGGTCCACCTTAGTCTTCAAGGTGACATCTTTGCTTTTTAACACTTTAAAGAGGTCTTTTGCAGCAGATTTGCCCAATGTAATGCGTCTTTTGACTTCTTGACTGCTGCTTCCATGGGTGTTGATTGTGGACCCAAGTAAAAGGAAATCCTTGATAACGTCAATCTTTTCTCCGTTTATCATGATGTTACTCATTGGTCCAGTTGCGAGGATTTTTGTTTTCTTTATGTTGAGGTGTAATCCATACTGAAGGCTGTGGTCTTTGATCTTCATCGGTAAGTGCTTCAAGTCTCCTTCACTTTCAGCAAGCAAGGTACTGTCACCTGCATAACGCAGGTTGTTAAGTGATCTTCCTCCAATTCTGATGCCTCGTTCTTCTTCACAGAGTCCAGCTTCTCGGATTATTTGCTCAGCATACAGATTGAATAAGTACAGTGAAAGGATACAACCCTGACACACACCATTCCTGATTTTAAACCACATAATATCTTCTTGTTCTATTTGAATGACTGCCTCGTGATCCATGTACCGGTTCCTCATGAGCACAATTAATTATTCTGGAATTCCCATTCTTCACAATGTTATCCATAATTTGTTATGATTCACACAATTGAATGCCTTTGCATAGTCAATAAAACACAGGTAAACATCATTCTGGTATTCTCTGCTTTCAGCCAGGATCCATCTGACATCAGCAATGATATCCCTGGTTCCACGTCCTCTTCTGAATTCAGCTTGAATTTCTGGCAGTTCCCTGTCGATATACTGCTGCCTCCATTTGTGAATGATCTTCAGCAAAATTTTACTTGTGTGTGATACTAATGATACTGTTTGATAATTTCCACATTCTGTTGGATCACCTTTCTTGAGAATAGGCATAAATATGGATCTCTTCCAGTCGGTTGGCCCGGTAGCTGTCTTCCAAATTTCTTGGCATAGACGAGTGAGTGCTTCCAGCGCTGCATCTGTTTGTTGAAACATCTCAATAGGTATTCTGTCAATATCTGGAACCTTGTTTATTGCCAATGCCTCAGTGCAGCTTAGACGTCTTCCTTCAGTACCCTTGGTTCCTGATCATATGCTATCTCCTGAAATGGTTGAACATCTACCGGTTCTTTTTGGTATAGTGAGTCTGTGTATTCCTTCCATCTTCTTTTGATGCTTTCTGCATCGTTTAATATTTTCTCTGTAGAGTCCTCCAATATTGCAACTCGAGGCTTGAATTTTTTCTTCGGTTCTTTCAGCTTGAGAAATGCTGAGCATGTTCTTCCCTTTTGCTTTTCTATCTCCAGGTCTTTGCACATGTCATCGTAATACTTTGTCTTCTTGAGCCACCCTTTGAAATTCTATTCAGCTCTTTACATCATCATTTTTCCTTTTGCTTTAGCTACTCAATGTGCAAAGGCAAGATTCAGAGTCTCTTCTGACATCCATTTTGGTCTTCTCTTTCTTTCCTGTCTTTTTAATCACTTTTTGCTTTCTTCATATATGACGCCATTGATGTCATTCCACAACTTGTCTGGTCTTTCTTTGGTCATTAGTATTCAAAGGGTCAAAACTATTCTTGAAATGGTCTCTGAATTCAGGTGAGATATACTCGAGGTCGAACTTTGGATCTAGTGAACTTATTCTAATTTTCTTCAGTGTCGACTTGAACTTGCATATGAGCAAATGATGGTCTGTTCAGCAGTTGACCCCTGGCCTTGTTCTGTCTGCTGATATTGAGGTTTCCCATCATCTCTTTCCACGGATGTAATCAATTTGATCCCTGTGTATTCCATCTGGCGAGGTCCATGGGTATAGTTTCCATTTATGTTGGTGAAAAAAGGTATTTGTAATAGAATTTGTTGGTCTTGCAAGGTTCTATCATTTGGTCTCAAGAATTGTTTCTATGACCAAGGCCATATTTTCCAACTACTGATCCTTCTTTGTTTCCAACTTTCGCATTCCAATCACCAGTAATTATCAATGCATTCTGATTGCATGTTTGATCAATTTCAGACTGCAGAAGTTGGTAAAAATCTTTAACTTCTTCATCTTTGGCCTTAGTGGGTAGTGCATAAATTTGAATGATAGTCATATTAACTGGTCTTCCTCGTAGGTGTATGAATGTTATCATATCACTGACAGCACTGTACTTCAGGATAGATCTTGAAATGTTCTTTTTGACAATGAATGCAGTACCGTTCTTCTTCAAGTTTTCTTTTCTGGCATAGTAGACCATACAATTGTCTGATTCAAAATGGCCAACAACTGACATTTTAAGACAGTTTAAATAGTGCATGGAAAAAAACAAAAATCTTGAACTCTTTTAAACAACAAAATGGAATTCCAGTGGTAATTGACTTCAGATTTGATTCTGGAGCTCAAGTAATATGATGAGGCTATCTCCTGACTCTGCCTTCTCCTAGGCGGCCTTCATTCTGAGGCTCTTTGTGGTGACTCCCAGTAGTTCCAGGGTCACATCACCCTTAATGTTCTTGGTATCGGCTAAAAAGGAGAACACCCATCTGTGTATACCAGTAGATTCAGCTAAAATCTCAGTTAATCTTGTTAGTTTTCATTGGGTCATAAACCCATTTTGTACCATTCATACTGTCCAAGGTAATGTAAAACAATACATTGTCAGTCCTTGGTCCTACATTCCCCCTTACCTCCCGAAAATTGGGAGGTCAGGAGGGTGATAGACTATCAACTCCTTCAAAACTACGGAGTAAAAGTAAAGCGGAAGAGAGGTTTCCCATAGGTTCCTATTAAAAACAAAACAAAAATAATTGCCATTGGACTCTGACTCATGACAACCCAATGTGTTGCAGGGTAGAACTCCCACCCATGGGGTTTTCATGGTTGTGAACTTCCAGAAGCAAATCACCAGGAGTTTTTTCTGAGGCACCTCTGGTGGGTTTTAATTTCCAAGTTAGTATCAAGTGCTTAACCATTTGCTCCACCCAGGGACTCCATTCTGTTACAAAGACACAGATGAATATAAATTGTTGTTGTTGTTAGTTGATATCAAGTGGATTCCAACTCATGGCAACCCCACATGTGCAGAGTAGAACTGCTCCATAGGGTTCTCAAGGCCAGGCCTGTCTTCTGAGGTGCATCTGGGTGGGTTGAAATGGCCAACCTATCAGCTAGTAGTTGAGCATTTAGCTGTTTGCGCCAGTCAGACAACCTGGATATAAATTAGGTAGCAACAATAATAGATTCCAGTAAAAGCTCTTTGGATGAGATGAGAGAGAGCAAAACTTATTTATTTTTTTTTCTTTATCATTTCTCATGTTGCCTTGATACTGCCTGAAATTTATGGGCTAACTAGCAGAAGAAGCCCCATTCCACTTGAGAGACAACTTTACGTAAATAAGGATCCTGCATAAATTTCCACCATAAAAGGGATATTGACCATTTCCCATGTGTGTGATTTGCTTCCTTAAAAATATCTATCACTCCTCACTTATCCTCTTGTGGTTTTCTGACTTGTGAGTGGAAGCACAAGAAAGTGGTTACCAGTCATTGTCGAGTCAATTCCCACTCATTGTGTGCAGAGTAGAACTCCTCCACAGGGTTTTTAAGGCTGTGACCTTTCAGAAGCAGATCACCAGCTTTTCTTCTGAGGCATCTCTGGGAAAGTGGTTAGGAGCACTGAATTTGGAGAAAAACTGTCCATGATGCACAGTGTCTGCCACTGTTTAAGTATATGATTCTGGGAAAAGTATTTCATTTCTAACAGAGGTAAAAACGACATCTAACCATATGGCTTATAGGTGCAGGTGTGTTACATAATGCACATACTCTTTAACTCTTAGTATACTGCCTGGCAATAAGTAAATGTTCACTAATTGTTTTTTTTATTGTTGTCAGCTGCCTTTAAGTCAGCCTCCAACTTATGGTGATGGTGACCCCATGAAAATGGAATCAGACCATTGTAATCCTTAGGGCTTTCATTAACTGATTTTTGGAAGTAGATCTCTAGACCTTTCTTCCTAGTCTTAGTCGGGAAGCTACACTGTAACCTGCTCAGCAACATAGCAACATGCAAGCCTCCACTGAGAGACAGGTGGTGGCTGTGCATGACATGCATTGACAGGGAATCAAACCCGGTCTCCACATGTAAGGGGAAAATTCTACCACTGACCCATCACTGCCCTCTCACTAATTGTTAGCTGTTGCTATTGTAAATTTTTATCAGTAACATCGCATATAGCTAGCTCTCTCTTTGACTGGTACAACTGTGTTTAACCAGTGTAGTATAAAGATTCTTAAGTTATACAGCAAAGAGAATGGTTAATTAAAGCCTCCCTGCTCTTGTAGCAACTCCCCTCAGGCTAAGAATTCTGATTTATCATTTTAATTTAATGCAGTTCCCCTTTTTTATCTCATGCTGAAGACACACAACTGGGAGTCCTTTAAAACTTATTTTTCAAATATTTAATCATGGAAGAGTAATTGCTACTTACACACATGTTGTTGTTGTTAGGTGCCCTCGAGTCAATTCCAACTCATAGCGACCCTATCTGACAGAGTAGAACTGCCCTATAAGGTTTTCTAGGCTGTAATCTTTATGTAAGCCAATCACTAGGTCTTCCTCCTGCAGAGCTGCTGAGTAGATCTGAACAGCCAACCTTTTGGTTAGCAGCTGAGTGCTTTCCTTTGTGCCACCAGAGTTCCTTTTTACACACATAACCATGTTTAATTTCTACAACACTTTGAGGCAGATACTACAATTAGTCTTACAGTTAGGTAAATTATGGACGAGATTGATTGACTAAACCTGTTGCCATTGAGTAGATTCCAACTCATAGTGACCCCACAGGACAGAGTAGAACTGCCCCATAGGATTTCCAAGGAGTGGCTGGTGGATTTGAACTGCCGACTTTTTGGTTAGCAGCCGAGCTCTTGACCACTACACCACCAGGGCTGGGATGAATTAGAGTAGCAAGCCCGCTTTGCAGGGTTGCAACTGCAGAATCTGAACTCCCAAGTACTGCATGATATAACTTCTCAGAGAAGAGATCAGCTTGTATCTCCACATTCCTTGTGCCAGTAAATCTTGTGTTCTCCCAGAATCTGCAAAGAAATCTCTCTTTATCTCATGTGTTCCTAAAGAATCATTTCGGGTTTACATCCTTGACTTAGTAAAACCTTCTGTCTGGGAATTCAAATCTTTTCCCTCGTCTCCCAATCCTTTTTCAGATTTTGTTAGATTCCCTGGCAATTCCTCTCCTGACCAAATAGAATGATCACAATAGTATTGCTTATCCATTCGCATTGTCCTCAAACACAACTTCTGTTTACAATGCAAAGTGACAATTAATGCAAATAAGAACTATTTATCACTTAGGAAAAATTGCTCTTTTGTAGTACTTTATAGCACATTATAAAGAAATAACTGAGAGTTGCAAATTAGTCTTACCTACTCATAAGACAGGATCCGAACTTGAAAGTAATAAAATGGAATTTTTAAACTGTATTTCATAACTCATTCTTGTCCATTAATTTTGATGGGCTTTTCTCCAATTAATGTAAATTAATCAGATAGTACTTAACTCTTAGACGGTATTCATTCACACCCACACACTAACCAGTAGATTTTATACAAATACAATTGCAATTGTTTTCCATGTTTTAGTTTTTCTTCTGGCTCTATTGTCCGTTCATCTATTTAAAAATACCAAAATCATAACACAAGCTCCCCTTAACTATGCTGATGTTAATTGCATTCAGCAAATTAATTGGAGAAAGTCATCAACAATAAAGAAAATTGTGCCCAAATCCTTATTGACGTTTTGCTCAATTGCTCTATTGCTTTTTCTCTGGCTACCCCTAGAAATTTTTCCCTAGGGATGTAGCTCAAATTAGAAAGCTTCAAAGGGTTAACACAAGCACCATCAAGCCATTCTTTTACCTGGCAAATTATATCACTCTTCAGCATATGTCACTTGCACAACTTTTCAACTCTTTCCTTCCTAAGGTAATAGGCCCAGAAGCTGGATGCTGCTGTGCTTCGGCACCTGTCATTTTGACATTTCATGCTTTCTTTAGAAAAGAGAAGTTGGTAGAATGTGAGAAAAATGGAACTTTGACAGGTTGTCAGAATATCTTGCAGCACAAACCAACCTGCCAGCCAGCCTGTTTTCTGGTATATTTCAAAGTCTCCTAGCAAATGAACTACAGTTACTGATGGAAGAACTTCTGAAGTAGGAAGATTCCATACTTATTTTCAAGATTGAAATTAAATAATTTTCACCCAAAATTTGTTTAAATTTTAGGTAACTTACTGTTCCATTTCACATAAAATATAACTTACATAAGCCAAAATTGATAGAAGTCTCTAAACTGATTTGATTTTCTATTATTTGAATATAGTACTTTTCAATTGTGAATGAGTATGTATAAATCCAAAATAGATCATAAGATGGTCTGGAGCTTGCAAATAGTGAAAACTTAGTGTCTGGTTCAAAAGCGAAAGGTTGTGGCTTGCAGACATCAGCAAGGGAATCGACAAAATTTGGCCAAGGATAATAACATAAAGAAAACTACCAACAAATGAAATAAGGATGTGGGTTGGTGGCTATAAGCTATGGGAAACCATAATGTAGAACAATGACCTTTGTAAAATATATTAGTGAGAGTAAGATCTTCTACTGACTCCACTTCAATTGTGAATGTTTCCAGTTGTACAAACCTTCCCAGAAGGAAAAAGAAATATTTTAGTTCAACAGATTCAATGTATTGATGGGAAAACATTTTTTTTTATCTGAACTTGATAGCAAACAAAGGAAAAAGAAAATTATATGTAAGTTGCTGAAGATCCCAAATATCTTTTTTTTTCAGAACTAAGTCTGAATCTTTTAACATCACTTTTTCTCAGATCACCCCCATCATGAGTTAATAGCTATAAATCAGCTTATAGTTCATTCTAATATGATTTATACGTCTTCCTATGTAGAGCCTTTAAACTTTTAAAACATTAAAGGGTTTTTTTTTTTTTAATTTGTTTTATTTAATTAAGATTCTGTGACCTTTGGAGATTAAAAGCCAACAGTTAATGTTCATCTAACTTCTGCAATAAACATTTTATCTGTGACTTTTTTTTGATAATATACATCATTAAACCCGTTGAAAAAACACGTTGCCGTGGAGTGATTCCGACTCATAGCGACCCTATAGGAGAGAGCAGAACTTCCCCATAGGGTTTCTAAGGAGAACCTAGTGTATTCAAACTGCCAACATTTTGGTTAGCAGCCATAGCTCTTAACCACTATTCCACCAGGATTTCCACAACATTAAAGTACTTGCATTGTATTTAATACTCTCTGCATATGTATGACACAGATGTTATACCCCTTTCCTATTTGATGTAAAGTTTAAGAAACATAATAGCCTGTATTTGAAATAATCCTCTTTACTTGCTCCATCTACACTGGCTTCTAAAGGAATCTTCCTGAAACACAGTTGTTCCTGCCTACATGGCCATGTTCTATACCATGTGATTCTCCCAACACAATTGATTAGAAAAAGGGATGATCACTTGCCTCAGTAATAGCCAGTCAATCCAAAGGCTGGCCATAGAATTACCTGATACCTATCCCATGCCCTGTTACCAAAAAAAGAAGGAAAAAAAAGGTGGGGGAGGAGGAGAGTTAGTTCAAATAGATAATCTCTTTGGAGAATTTACCTGATATAACTGAAGCATAATTAATAAGAACACCTTGAATTGGGGCCATGCAAACCAAATTAAGATTTTAGCCAAAGCTGTGAAAGGGCAGCAATGGCATAGAAGGTAAGATAATTGGCAAACCAGTTTCTGTAGAGGCAACTCTGACTCATGGCAATTCTCTGTGTGTGAGTGTAGAACTGGGCTCCATAGTTTTCAACAGCTGATTTCTTAGAAGTAGATCAGGAGGCCTTTCTTCTGATATGCCTCTGAGTGAATTCAAATCTACACCCTTTTGGTTAGCAACCAAGCAAGCACCTGAACCGTTTCCACCATTCAGATATACAAAGGAAAGCAGAGACGCCTTGACAAAAATTCTACTCTCAAGGATCCTAACAAATGTCCACTTTCACTTTCAGGACATGGCTATTCTTATAATAAGCACATCTTTCCTGAAGCAACTTGAATACATCTGTTCCTTAATACCAATAAAATCCTGATATTAACAGATCTTTTAAGCAAATGTGAGCCTTTCCATAAAAATAATAATCCTTTGCATTTGAAGATTCTGCTGTTCACATGATGGCAAAATCTGATGCATTAATCTAAGTCTTTTCAGTCCTGTTCATATGTATTAACCTGTCACCTGGATAGCCTTTTTTCTTATTTTTTTTCTTTTTTGCATTAACTATCTCCATTGCAATTCAGCCTCTTTATGTTAGTGATCGTGCACGGTGTTTTCTGTTTTTAGGATGATATAGTTCATCTCTTAGATCTATTTATTTTTAATTATTTTGTTTTCTGGTTGAAGGTTTGTTTCCTTAATAAGGAGTACATACGTCAAGAAAGCTCTAGCTGTAATTTAGCAGACCCAAATTATAATCCCTCTTGCAAATACAGGATCTGGGAAAATCATTTTACTTTTCTGAGTATTGGTTTTCACATCTATAAAATTATAATAATATTACTGACTCAATTTATTGTGACGTTTAAATGGAATTGCATGCCTGAAATTTATTAGCATAATACCTGGAAACTGGCAGATGTTTAATAACATGTGAAGAATTTAAATCTGGGAGACTTGTTTTACTGTTTGAGATATACCCTAAAGGACCCTTATACTCTCTTTTTCCCTCCAATTCTGAGGACAAACCATCAATAAATATTTATCAAGCACCAATAATATTCCTTTTTACTTTTAAATTCTCCCATTAACTTGCGTTCCCTTAGAAAATATTTAGTAGATAATGACAGTTAACCTACATTAAACACTTCCTGTGTGCTAGAAACTTCTTTTGCAAATCCTCCTCCAACATGTGGAGAGGAAGTCTCATTCCTCCTACTTTGGAGATGAGGAAACTGTGGCAACAAGTGTTCAAGTAATTGACCCATTATAAATAATTAGGAGAATCAGGATTCATAGTCACTTGGGTCTGATTCAATACCCTGAATCTTTAATCACTAACCTGCCTGCTTGTTTGCTTCTCCACATTTTATCCTTCCCGCCACTTCTCCCACTGTCCATCTTGAGCTTCATTTTCCAGTTTTCAGTTTGTTTTTCTAGCTACTACACTCCTATGTTTTGCATTATTTGATGTCTCACAAATTTTATTCATGCCTCTTAAACAGATGATGTATAACTTGAAGATAAGAACCATGTTTTAAATATCCATAGGCCTACTTAAGTGCTGGACTACTAGCTAAAAGGCTAGTGGTTTAAAGCCACCCAGAGGCACCTCAGAAAACAGGCCTGGCAATCTGCTTTGAAAAGGTCACAGCCTGGAAAGCCCTATGGAACAGTTCTATTCTGTACACATGCACACGTGGGGTCACCGTGAGTTAGAATCGACTTGACAGCAACTAACAACAACAACTTTATAGTATACAAATATCAAGGTGTCCAACATATGCCTGGTACTGTGAATCAACAGAATTTTCTGGAGTGTGTGTCCTTAAGGAGAAATGTGGGATAAGGTGGGAAAGCATGATAGGGCCAAATATGGAGAATGTTAAAAGAGTCCAAAGAAACTCATTTTAGTAGAGTGTTAGAGGCCCTTAGCGTATGTTTATTTTCTTCTTCCTATACTAGGGGTGGAAAGTGAATGACTGTTCTGCACTCTCTTGCTGTAATTACTATCGTGTTCTCTCTGTTCTCCCAAACACTCTTCTCCTTTTCAGTCAGATGCAGATGTCAGATTGGCTCAGGTCCTCTGCAGCCTTGTCTCTGCAATTTGTCTTTATATCACTGGTAAATTGTCATACCTCAAGTGACTGTGTGTGTATCAATGTGAAATTCTCACAGCAGAATACAGACTTGATGAAACTGAACCAACTATAAAGATAAGTCTTAGAAAATACACAGTGTCTATAACCCCCCCCCCCAAAAAAAGAAACACTGCTGTCAATTCAATTCCAACTCACAGCAATCCTATAGGACAGAGTAGAACCACCCCATATGGTTTCCAAGGTTCTAAATCTTTGCAGAAGCAGACTGCCACATCTTTATCCCTTGGAGTGGCTGTGTTCGAAGCACTGACCTTTCAGTTAGCAGCTAAGCACTTGGCCTCTGTGCCACCAGGGCTCCCTACCGTGTCTATAAACATGCAAAATATAGGCAATTGTGGTATCTGGAGTTTCAGTCTTGTGGGTGGAAAATGGCAACGAGTTTTTCCAGTGGCTATCACCTATGCAAATCAAAAAAGAGTAGTAGACCATGGAGAACCACTTACATGGACTCCCACCCATAAAGAAGAATCTAGCCTGCAGGGAATGAGAGCCTGTGTAAGTAAAATAGGAAAGAAGGATCTTCAGCTACCAAAAAGATTCAGAGAAAGGCATTATTTTGAAAAGAAGCTTGGGGAAGAGGAAAGGTAAGCATGTAGAAACTAAGGAGCTATATGAGTCAAGGCAAGTAGACAAGATCAATTCTGGAGTCTTAAATAATAAAAAGGAATCCCTGGGTGGAGTAAAATGGTTAAGCACTGGACTATTAGCTGAAAGACTGGTAGTTCAAACCCACCAGAGGTGCCTCAGAAAACAGCCCTTGCGATCTGCTTCTGAAAGGTCATAGTCTTGAAAACCCTGTGGATCAGTTCTAGTCTGTACACATGAGGTGTTTATGGGTTGAAATCAACTCGAAGACAACCAGCACCACCACCAATAACATATAATAAAAGACCTGGTGCTCATACAAGGCAACCTGGATAGAGGACATAAAATGTGAGAAAGATTTGATATGTGAGGAAGAGTTATAAGAAGAGGAGTCATCCAAGTGTCCACAGGGAGTCTCTTCTCAATGGATCCTAGGTCTACATTACATGACTGTCCCAAGTTCATTAAAACGGAGTGTTTGTGAGACTACTGATTTAATTCCTGCCTTTAAGAACATGGAATAACCTTTCTTTTAGATGAGGTATGAGTGACTTAGCTCTGATAATATAAGGTTGACAGAGCCAGGAGAAATTAGCAGGATATCCTACATAAAGACGTTCAAACTGAGCTTGTCAGAGCATCTTTTGGCCTCTAAATTAGCTTCTATACAGAGTAAAAGTAAAGTTGACTTCCCTTGCAGATTTTTTTTACTGTTTCTTTTCATAGAGAAAGGAGCCCTGGTGGCGCAGTGGTTATGCAGTGGTTCATAGAGCAGGCTAAGAAAAATTGTAAGTAATTTTTTTTCTTAATATATCAAGGTACAAGGTGCAGACAGTGGAGCAAAGCATTTCTATGTTCCACGACTGAATAAGAAAGAAAAACAACTGAACAATTCATTTGTCTAGAAGACAAGATAGATATATATTTAAATAGATATTCGAAATATCTTATGGGGATCACAATAAATATGAAATCAATTTGTACTCCGTGGTTCTATTATCACAGCATTATAAAAGCATTAAAACTTAAAGTTAGATAGTTCTGACTTCATTTCCCCACACTGTAAGTCCCCACCTTCCTTGCCACACAAACACACTCTTGATTAGCCCGCCGATCTGTTACTTGATTTCTGTAGGATCTCTAACCTCTGTATTTTTCTCTGCTTCCTCTCCATTCAGATATAAATAGTAGATGTTGGCCTTAACTTAATATTTACTTAAGCCAGGTCATACCAAATATTTTACTTTCATCTAAAACCTTTGTATCTCATTTGTGAATAGTTGAGCCAATATTATTTAAAAAACAGAACAAACAACAACAACAAAAAGAGCTTTAATCAATGCTTAATGTGATTGTTTGCATTCATATATGGACCCTTAGGAATACATTTAAATTGTTTGGGGGAAAAGAATCACATTTTCCCTAAATTCTCTGTGGCTCTTTAAGAAAGTATAATATAGCTCATATCCATGTTCCATTATTATATGATGCTTGTTTGTTTCCATTCCTCTGTTTTCCTAGGAGGTGAGAGGGATAGGAGGCGATTTTTTGATAATCCAATACAAAACAGGTTCTTTTTTATGAATGAGAAAAATTCCTGTAGAGATGATTCTGCAATATCTAAAGAGAGGCTTATCGAATACAGCTTGGTCTCAGAAAACCTCGGTCTTCAAACCAAATGTAACATTCGCTCATCTCACAGTCTCTTTTACCCTGTAATATTGTCGTATTTGTCTACCAACCAACTCTGAACTCCGTTAGATCTGGTTCTATCTGTCATCATCATCCCCTTCCTCCTTCTCCTCCTCCTCCTCCTCGTCTTTGTCTTCTCTGTCTGCTTGACACAACATTGACACTTTAGTGGGCACCCAGTAAAATCTAATGGGATGAGTGAATTATGTGTTGGCCTGAGGGCTGATTCAGTTCCTGTGTGGTTCTCTGTTGCTCACTCTAGGAGATATTTCTGTTCGTTACCTACCCCGCCCCACTCCTTTCATGTCCTAACTCCTGAAGCCTGATTTCACCTCATCATCATTATCACTCCAGCTTACATCCTTATCCCGTCAGTCAATCTGTTAATGCTCTCTCAACTCCAGAAGACAGGTCAAACTTATTCATCAGGTTTGCTATTTCTCCATATCTTTTTGCCTTTCATTTGAACTCCTGCTTTTAGAACTCAAAAGTCAAAAATTCAACTCTTCTGTTCTTTTGTTTCATTGTTCAGCAATGTGTACCCCTTGACTAGCTTCTCTGAGAGGAATAGAGAGTTGAGTGAGGGATAAGAATATATATAAAACTGTTATACCACTATTAAAATAATGAAAATACTCAATAACTAAAAAAATAAAAATATATGATATACTCTTAAAGGATTTATTTAAATAAGGACTTTTAAAAAGTTGATTAGATAGTAAGGTAGTATTGAAAAATAAATTATCAAGACTTTAATGTTGAAACTCTAGCTGAGACCAACCAAATTCATTGCAGTTTGGTAATCTGAAATAAATAAATAAAAGGTACAGCAGCGTAGTGACTGTGGTTGGATTTCCTGCCCTTCATTCACCCGTGGCAACCTTTCCACATCTTTCAGTGCCTTTAACTGGTTTAATTTCAGGACAGGGGGCCCCTGAGTGTTGGTCTTTCCACCTGGTAACAGAGCACGACTACAGACCTCCTACAGGAAAGATCAAGCTACCTTTCACCTGCAAAATGTGTTAGTTCCAGTCTGAGAGGACTGGGGTCTCTGTGATGGAGACATCATTAAAAAGCACAGAGAAGCTCGAGGCAACTTTGGAGGGAGTCAAAACAGTTTTTGTTAATGGGTTCATTTCATTCTACTAAAGACCCAGACAAACCACATGGACTTAGCAATAGTAAAATATCAGTTACTGAAATAGTTCACTCAACTGCACTATGGAAGGAAGAAATTTAGGCCAAGGACACAGGGGTGGCCCCTACTCCTCTATAGTGCCATGTAGTCTTTAATGTTCACACAGAATTTGCTTTTTAAGGCATTATCTGAAAGACACACACATTCTAAATTGTGCAACTGTCAATTTATCTATCTTGGAAGGATGAATGGTCGAGTGAGTCCTGCTGAGATCTGAGCCTCTGCAACCAGGGATTCTAAGCCATCTCTCCACCCTCCAACAGGACAGCCCGTCTGCAAAGGAGTTTAACTTCACCAGTCATTTTTTCCTTCATCCATTTAATTTTCCAGAAATTAAACAGCAATCTGTGGGGGGCGGGTTGGGGGGGCGACTAAAACGATCAACCTCCTAACAACATTTTATAGATCAGAGTGCTATTAAAATGAGTGCGGTATTTGTAGAAACATAACAGAGACCATGGAAGGGAGCTTAGAAATAATTTAAAGCCACTGATTCAATTTATAGATGACAGGACAGAGATCTGGGGTGTTCATGTCTCAAATTCCTGAACACAAATAATGTTGATTCTATACCAAAAATGGTACAAATCTTTCCACTTTTCTCCATCTCTATTGCCACCAGCATAGAGAAAGTCACAGGCATCTCTCAAGGAATGAATTGTCTTAATCAGATTGTGTTACTCCACATTTGAAAACCTCATGATGCTTTATTTCATGCAGAATAAAATCCAAATTCTTTTACACGTCCTATGAGGTCTTATGTGACCTGTCCCCAGCCTATTTTTCTGACCTCTTCTACTGGTCTTTCCATCCAGGGGACTTGGCTGTAACCACTTTCTTCTGTTCCGCGAACACACCAAACTCATCCCCACCACAGGGCCCATGTACTAGCAATTCCTTCTACCTGGAAAGTCTTCTACCCCACTATTAAATGAATGGATCTTTCTTCTCATGGGGTTCAAGTCATTTCTCACCTTTTCAAAGGACTCTTTTATAACCATACTATCTGATGCTGTCTCTTCCCCTCCCATGTTGCTTTTATCACATAATCTGTTTGTTTTCTTGGTATTCTTTATACTATCTGGATTTATTTGTCAAGGAGACAAAGAGATTCACCTAGCCAGTACCCAGTGTATCTATTCCCTCTCTGCTTCCCCTTTCTTGACACTTTCTTGGAAATATTCTATAGAACTCAGTTTGATTAATATATAAATGATGGGCAAAATATAACTTTATTTATGCCAGTAGTTTTTTGTTATTTTTGCAAAGTCATGGATGTTAGATAAAGATAAGACCATCAGTTTGCAGATTTCTATGATGCAGAAGAGAAGAAGAAGAAGAGAAAGAGGAGAACATATTGAAGAATATGCTCTTAAAACTAAAAACATTCATATACCTTGCAATTTTTTCTTCCTCAGACCAGCCTTTTTTGCAGGATTTCAGGACTGACTAAAAGTATCAGAATCTTAAAAACAATAGACCATCTTAATGCATAACATTCAGTCTTGTGTTCAACCATATGTTCGTGTACAAAAATGATATCGTGCTGTTCATACTGTTTTTTAATCCTGTTTTATTGCATTTCAAAAATAAATCATAGCATCTTTTCATAGTTTTCTGTCATATAATTTTAAATAATTGCATAGTATTCTATTAATGGGGCAGTGGTGGTTCAGTGATAGAATTCTCACCTTCCATGAAGGCGATCTGGGTTTGATTCCCAGTCAATCCACCTCAGTGAAGCCATCATTCATCTGTCAGTGGGGGCTTGTGTGTTGCTATGACACTGAACCAGTTTCAGTAAAGCTTCCAAACTAAGAAAGATGAGGAAGAAAGGCCTGGCAATATATTTTCAAAAGTGAAAACCTTATGAAACGCAACAGTCTGATACTATTGTGCATGGGATCGCTATGAGTTGGCGCCTATTCAACGACAGCTAATAACAATTCCATTACATAAAAGGTACCATGATAAACTTATTTGATCCTGTATTGTTAAGCACTCATTTTTCAATGGTTTGCTAGTATAAACAATGTTATGATGAATATTCTTCTAGCAAAATCCTATTTTATATCCAAGAGAATTTTTCTTTGGATATATTTCTAAAAGTGGGAATTACTAGAAATATGTTTAAATTCTGACTAGAGAAAGGATTAAATAAGAAGGATAAAAAACTAAGCAATTATTTCTCAGAGAAGAACAAATTTTAGATAATTTGGTTATTGTGTCATGGAAGAGAAATTATGGGCATATATATTTTGTCAAAAATTACACTTTGAGTGAAAAAACATGTCAGTGATTACTTTGGAACATAGAGTAAGTAAAGCAAATGGAAGAAATGATGATGTAAAAGCTGAACTGAAGATTTCAAAGGGTGCCTTGAGAAGACATAATAAAGTATTATAATTAAATGTGCAAAGACCTGAAGTTAGAAAAGCAAAAGGGAAGAACACACTTGGCATTTCCCAAGCTGAAAGAACCAAAGAAAAAATTCAAGCCTCAAGTGGCAATATTGAAAGATTCTATGGGCAAAATATTGAATGACAGAGGAAGCATCAAAAGAAGATGCAAGGAATGCACAGAGTCACTGTACCAAAAAGATTTGGTCAACATTCAACCATTTCAGGAGGTAGCATATGAACAGGAATCAATGGTACTGAAGGAAGAAGCCCAAGCTGCACTGAAGGCATTGGCGAAAAACAAGTCTCCAGGAATTGACAGAATACCAACTGAGATCTTTCAAATAACAGATGCATCACTGGAGTGTTCACTCTTCTATGCCAAGAAATTTGGAAGACAGTTACCTGACCAACCAACCAACTTGAAGAGATTCATATTTTTGCCCATTCCAAAGAAAGGTGATCTAATAGAATGTGGAAATTATCGAACACTGTCATTAATATCACACACAAGCAAAATCTGGCTGAAGATAATTCTAAAACAGTTGCAGCAGTATATCAACAGGGAACTGCCGGAAATTCAAGCCTGATTCAGAAGAGGATGTGGAATGAGGGATATCATTGCTAATGTTAGATGTATCTTGACTGAAAGTAGAGAATACCAGAAAGAAGTTTACCTGTGTTTTATTGATTATGCAAAGGCGTTCGACTGTTTGGATCATAATAAATTATGGATAACATTGTGAAGAATAGGAATTCCAGAACACTTAATTATGCTCATGTAGACATGTGCATAGACCAAGAGGTAGTCTTTCACAGAACAACGGGATACTGCGTAATTTAAAATCAAGAAAAGTGTGAATCAGGGTTGTATCCTTTCACCATATTTACTCAACCTGTATAAAAAAAAAAACCAAACCCACTGCCGCTGAGTTGATTCCAACTCATAACAACCCTACAGAACAGAGTAGAACTGCCCCATAGGGTTTCCAAGGAGCGGCTAGTGGATTTGAACTGCCGACCTTTTGACTAGCAGCTATAGCTCTTAACCACTGAGCCACCAGTATACAGAGCAAATAATCTGAGAAACTGGGCTATATGAAGAAGAACACGGCATCAGGACTGGAGGAAGACTACTTAACAATCTGCAGTATGGAGATGACACAACCTTGCTTGCTGAATCCGAAGAGGACTTGAAGCACTTACTGATGAAGATCAAAGACTACAGCCTACAGTGTGGATTACACCTCAATATAATGAAAACAAAAATTATCACAACTGGACCAATAAGCTATATCATGATAAATGGAGAACTGATTGAAGGTGTCAAGGATTTCATTTTACTTGGATCCACAATCAACGCCCATGGAACAATAGTCAATAAATCAAATGCCATATTGCATTGGGCAAATCTGCTGCAAAAGACCTCTTTCAACTGTTCAAAAGCAAAGATGTCACTTTGAGGACCAAGGTGCACCTGATCCAAGCCATAGAACTTTCAATTTTCTCATATGTATGGGAAAGCTGGATAATGAATAAGGAAGACCAAAGAAGAATTGATGGCTCTGAATTATGGTGTTTACGAAGAATATTGAATATAACATGGACTGCCAGAAGAACGAATAAATCTCTTGGAAGAAGTACAGCCAGAATGCTTCTTTGAAGCTAGGATGGTGAGACTTTGTCTCATGTACTTTGGACATGTTACCAGTAGGGACTAGTCCCTGGAGAAGGACATCATGATTGGTAAAGTAGAGGGTCAGTGAAAAAGAGGAAGACCGTCAAAGAGATCGATTGACACTGTGGCTGCAACAACAGTCTCAAACATAGCAACAATTCTGTGGCTGGTGCAGGATAAGGCAATGTTTTGTTCTGTTGTACATAGGGTCGTTATGAGTCGGAACCAACTTGACAGCACCTAAGTAACAACAATGTTGCTTTAAAATGGACATATTAGTCGCAGCAGATTTTATACTAAACATCACACATTTTTATCTCTCTCTTTCTCTCTATTTACCTACCTACCTACTTATCTAGGTCTCAAACCAATAATTCTGGAATAGAGTCTACAGAGTAGTGGCAATCCTTAGAAAGTAAACTCTCAATAAAAAAAAAGGAAACTGTGTAAATTATTAACAAGTAGACAGTCTAAAGTTTAAGGCAGTCTAGAGGCTAGATTGGAGTCTAAAAAGCCCTGGGAAATATAATTTACCAAATGACCCCTTTTAAGATATTTTGTAATGTAATCTTCTATTTAAAGATTGATTGGAAAACAAACAAACAATAAAACTGAGGAGATAATAAGGGTAAAGTTCAAGAGGAAAAAGAAAATAATTGAGTGAGATACCATGTTAGAAAGAATAAAATAATTATTTATCATCTGAAAATAAATCTCAAAGATTAAGATTAGGAAAGTAGATTGAACTGACTGGGTAAAATGTTATTCCCTATAAATGATCCACGTCGTTTACTGTAACTGGTTTCTCCAAAGACTACGCAGTGTTGAAAATAAAGGGGGGAAAAAAAAAGACAATTGGTTAAGTACTTGGGGAGATTTATAATTCCCCCAGGGAGTCTGATAATGCACCTGAGACACTTGGCCAAGATCAAAGCCTCCATGTGGTATACTTGGACTTTCTAAAACCTGGACTTAAAATTATACAGTGACATGAAAGTAGTGTGGTCCAGTTGAAAGGAAATTGGATGGGAAATAAGATTTGGTTGCAGGGTTGACTCTGCTGGTCTATTACCTGAGTGTCCTTGGAAAAGTCGATTAATTTTTCAATATTCCAAGTTCTCATTTGAATTGAAATAATAAGCATTCCATTTATAATTTAGGAATGTAACTTAGCATAAGACTTGGCACACAGTAGGTGCTCCATATACATATTTTTACTGAATTAAATTATTTTTCTGAATAATTTCATTTCATAGGTAAGGAAGTTTTTTTTTTTTTTTTTTCTTTTTTACGTATTCTTGAGTTCCGGCCATTTCCCTTTTAATGCTATATTTGCTTAATAATTTATCACTTGCCCGGTAAAATACAGAGCTGACCATGTAAAAATAAAAAGTAAATTCTGAGTGAGCCTGTAGGGTATTGGAGCCTTAAATATGGATCTGTATTCAGGCAGAAAAACAGACATGTACAAGATCGGAGTTGGTATAGAATATTAAGGACGAAATAGGGAATGCGAGAATCTATACAGAGTTTGTTTGAATGCTAATAAATCATGAAATCACGGCTTCCTGGCTACTGGGATTTGCTGCAAAACAAGCCTGCAATTCAACAAAGAATGGGGTTCCCTATAGAACTCCTTAGTCTGTCTCTAACCAATGCAGTCTAGGCCGATAAAGGCAGAGTAGGAGTTAGGAGAGAAAACCGAGAAGATTTCGGGAAAGGAAGGGATCCCTTGTTCCAGAATCATACATATGTATAATTGTTATTTTAATATTAATCAAGCCTCAGTGGCAGAATTGTGACAGCCCTGTGAACACGACTCCTAACCACACAGCTGGTTGTTGAGTTAATTTACTTCTTTTAAGAGTCCCCTTTCGCTCATTTGATATTGTTTTCTGTGTGCAACCTCCCTACTGTGTCTCTAGCTAAGTCAGTCTACCTCTCTGAATGTAATGTGCTCTAACATAGGCATTTTCAGGAGAGGAGAGGCTACACTCACACACACAAAGCCAGCTCCACATGAGACAGTGCCTTCATTGCTTTCCTCCTGCCAGGAGGCTGTGGGAAAACCTCCCCAAAAAGAACTGATGAAGAGGGAAAACACACAGGTCACCTGGGCTGAATGTAAGGAGAAGTTGAATCTAGAAACAATTCCTCCTGAGCAAATATCTCTAGTCCTTCTTCCTCCCCCTAGAAATCCTCACTGTTGAGCAAAACTAATTTAACAAGATATCCCCCACTTCCTCTGAACAGTGGTGAAAATATTCCTATAGGACTTTATTAAGAGAGACCCCAAAGTACTCATCAGGCCAGTGAAAGGAAAAAATCCTGCTGTGTCCTTTCTACCCACAACACCACAGCAATTAAAGAAGAAGCCAATATCCAAGCAGATAGGTAACTTTTTTACACACACCAGGCATCTGCTCATGCCCAAGGCCAAATTTTTAAAGGAGAGAGCCATTATTTTTCCAGTGGTACAGAAAAAGAGCTGTAGGACACACAGGTTAAATTGAAAAGGCCTTGCAAGTACCTTAGGAGGTTAACAGTATCACCGGAAGCCAGATTCCTAACAGTTATGGATTCAATATTTTGTTGGAATTTGATGAGGTCCGTGCGGATGTTTGCAAAGGGGAAGTACGACTGGTCCTCTAACTTGGCAGGTGTTTGGCATCCCATGGAGAGATTATAAGAATTTCTTTATTTTTCCATGCGGATCTGGCATTCCTAAAGCAGTATGTGTTCTGTGCCGATATGAACCCGGATGTTAATCACAGCATTTTCATTTCAGTAATGGGCTGAGTGGAAAGATGGCTATGAAGAGATGATGTCAGGGTTAGGCTATTTCTAGGAAACCAAAATATATGCATATATGGATTTGATTTGCCCTTTTATTTTCATAAGTGAAATATTGGCAAAAGTTTCAGGTTCAGAATCAAGCAACTCTAACAAACTAGTGTACTGCATTATTATGGGCTAGACAGATAGTTACGGCCAGGCCTGCTCTTGGATGCTTCCATTACTCCCCACTCCTTTGTCTCCTTTACATTGAGCCTGATAGAAAATCTTCTTAATTCTCATTTGTGTGTTTCATTTGTTAACTTAGATGAGGGTTCCAGAATTTAAGACTCTCGTTGTCATTTAAATAGCCTAGTTTCTTAAAAAAAGAAAACAAAAGAAGAGAGGAAGATTACCTACAGTTCGCTCTGTTCTTGGGAATTGTTATGACAAAGATTTTCTCTGTTGCTCACAGTGCAATTTCACACTCTATACGAGGCTATCTTGGTGCTTTGGGGTTCAGCAGATCAATTTAGACTGTGTATTTTTCTGTCTTTGTTTGCATTGTTCTTTCATACAGCTGCAAGACTGCTTTGCTCTTAGGAAAATGTCAAATGGTGGTGAATTTTGCTCAATTAGCTTTGCAAATGTGAGTTTGACTTCCTTCAGCATCTTTCTCCTCCTTTCTTTGTTGTATATTTCTTATATTTCAAAGGCAGACGTCAAAAAAATTCTTCTTTTGAAAGAAATTAGCATTTTAATTCATAGGTGACGGTCTGAAGTAGTGTTTCTGATTACGTTTTTAATTAAAGGACAAATACACACGCATTCTTCTCCCATTTAATTCAATTATATTTAGAGACTAGACAAGTACTTAAATTTCAGCTGCATGGAAGGCAATATTTTGACATAAAATAGCTTTATCATACAAAGTAGCTTAATCAATGCATTGTGTGTAGAGTATGACTACAAACAACTCTTTTCCCAACTTGTTTATATAAACCTTAGCAATTTTAGTTACAGGAACTGAATATATGTAGAAGTAAAAATAACGAATATTTTAGTTTAAGTATCACAGGGATTGAAAAGTATATTTTTTCTCTACTTAGATAAAATCAACAAAGCAATTTTTATATAAGTTGATAGTGATTCGAGAATTTTATTTAAATGGAGGGAGATGAAAGGATAGGCTGGGATAAGGGTGATGCATGTAAAATAGTAAAATATTTGATGATAATCACCGCTAGCCACTCTTTTCTATCACTGAAACCTTTAATATTTAAGTAAGTTTTGCTAACTACAAACAATAGTTTATTATCCTCGTGAATGCCTTAGTCCTACTCCTTGTACTCGTATCTAATGCAGATAAAAAATATTCACCTTTGTCCCCTTTCCTATTTTTCCAACTAGGAAAGAGGTGGGTGCAGCACATGAAACACAATTCAAGGTCTTAGAAGGGCCACTTGACTGCCGAAGCTAAGCACCTCTTATCTCCATCAGGCTTCACTTTCTTTGAAGTTAATTCAGAGATTATACTTCATGCCTTTAAAAAATTCTTTAAGTAAAAATGTGTATTATTCATTTTCTTAAAATCCGCCAGAACTTCAGGTTGAAATGAGCTGAGTGTTCCCTTCGTTTCCATTGCAATCGTGGAGTAGGGGAAGAATTGCAGCGTGGTATAAGCAGCTTTTGAGGTTCCTCCCTCTATTACTTATTGATGGGATAGTAGAACTGTCTAAAACAAGTCTTTTATCTTCTTTATTTTTTCTCCTCATTAGCCTTCAGTTCTCCTTCCATCAGCTAGAAAACAAAAAACTTTTCATCACGGTAGGTAAAGTTATAAATATACCGCACATGCACTGCTTTTGGTATGTAGCTAAGTAACAATGGACTAGTATCTCCAGGTGTTATAAATAAAGTTCCTGAGACGTGCTTGGAATATACGTGTTTTCTCCAGCTCCAAAAGTAAAAAGCTGGTCACAAATGAGAAAAAATGACTGCTGATAGTAAATTTACTCAAGTTTAGTAGCATGTCCAGCAACTTTGGTTCAGGAGAACATTGATTTTTCTGTATAAAGCATCATGTTCACCAAAGTAAGGAGGTTAGTATGCAGAAAAAACAGTATGTGATGTGGTAACACATAAAGCATGCTGGTATGAGCAAGTCTTATTTGAGCTCAGACAACGTAGGGGGAAAGGCTCGATGTGCTTAAAAGGAATTGGAATAGAAGAGCCTTGTGTGTTTCTCCCAAGAACGCCAATAACCTGTTGGGAAACGTGTGAAAAACTATGGTCATTAGAGATGCAGACTAGAGATATAAGAGCCAACAAGACTGAAATCCCACAGTTCAGATAGAAGTTTTGAGGTGGGTTACTTCAATTCACCACCACCTTTTGTTATACGATGGTGACTTGCATGCTGCTATGATGCTGGAAACTATGCAAAAGGTATTTCAGATACCAACAGGGTCACCCCTGGTGGACAGGTTTCAGGGGAGCTTCGAGGCTAAGACTAGGAAAAAAGGCCTGGAGTTCTACTTCTGAAAATTAGTACAAACTCTGTGAATCAACGACAGAACATTGTTCCATATTGTGCTGGAACATGCACCCCCTACGTCGGACAGCTCTAAGTAATAGCTGCAACAAAGGAGTCAAACATAAAAAAGATCATGAAGATAGCTCAGGACTGAGCAACGCTTCTTTTTGTTACACGTAAGCGTAGCATGAGTCGGAACTGACTTGATGGCAATGAACGACAACAACACTTTCAGTTCAGTGTCAGATTACCCCATAGATGTCCTAGGCAAGTACATACTTGAGCATTAAAAAAAAAAAAGTAAAGAATTTGATATCTCATATGCATAGGATATTTCTGTGAGGACACAAAATAATCGTGGCTGCCTTTTGGAAGGGGTAACAGGTAATGGGAAGAGGATGTAAAGCAGACTTATTTTTCATTCTATGTCCCATATGTACTTTTTGAATCTTATATGAAATTACCTATTTTTGGAAAAGTAATTTGAACATTAAAATAGTCAACATGGGGGAAAAAACATTTTGAATTCTTCATACTTAATTCAAATTTAATAAGGTTTCTACTTGAATGAAATACAAGCTTGGGAGTATAAAAAAGCCATAATTTTTCATTGCTTAGGGCCTCTACATATCTTCATTTCTCTTCGTGTTATTAGTTTAAGGTGGATGTAATTGTAATAAAGTTTTCCACTTACAAGAATTTCAACTCAAGTGCATTGTGCTAAATAAAATAAAGGCCTATGAATGAATAGGTATCCATTTTTATCTTGAAGGGCAAACAATACCTAAATTAATTAAAGATTATTAACTGTCAAAAGTCACGCCCAAGAGTACATTAATTTATTAGCTCAAGCCTTCCCGGCTGATTTTTTTCTGTTTCTATAAGAGCTACAGGATGTAATTTTGTTTATTTTTCTTAAGCTACTTAGTAACTCCTATAATAATACAATTAAAGAAACTTCTTAAGACAGGAAACATGATAGTTCTTTTTTTTAATTTCTCTTTTAATACTAGGGTAATGAATTAATGACTTAGAAATCTAGTCTTTTTTTTTTCTTCAGAATTTCTGCCATCAATTAAAAGGGCAATATTGACCATTAAGCCAAATATAGATATTGCCAAGTATTAATATGTTATATATTTACTAAGCAAGTACTAGTACTTGTCTAGAAAAGTGAATTACTCGATAGGTGAATAATGAAAATGGCAAGTAGGCAAATATTTGAAAATTTATTCCAATATTTTTATTGAGGGCTTATTATATGCCAGGTTCTGTTCTAGGTACTTGGAATGTAATAAAATGAAACACAGACAATGTCTGCTGTTCTTAGTCTGGGACTAAGGACGGGGGGACAATAATAAAACATGAGTGTAATAAGGTGGTTCTCATTATATATAGGTGATTCTCATTATTTGTAGAGTCTGCGTCCATAAATGTGCATATTTGCTTAAAATACTCCAGGTGCTATCAGAGTCATTCACAGATATGCATGCACAGAGCACAGGGTGGCAAAAAAGTCCCATCTCATGTCAAACAAAGCTGGTCCAGAATTCACTAATTCAGTATTCATGGGGACCCTATTTATTTATCTTGGGATCTGGTAAGTGCTATGAAAATAGAGAAAACATAGAATACAGAAAGGTGATTTGAGGGTTCCAGAGGAGTGGGAGAGATTGAAGGTCAGGCTGGAGTATAAAATACAAAATAGGTAGAGGTAGAACTCATTGAAAGAGCCCAGTTGGCACAACGGTTAAGCTCTTGGCTCTAACCAAAAGGTTGATGGTTCAAACCCAACAGCTCCGTGGGAGAAAGACCTGGTGATCTGCTTCCATGAAGATTACAGTCTAGGAAACCCTATGGGGCAGTTTCTACTCTGTCACATGGGGTTGCTATGAGTTGGAATCAACTCGACAACACCTAACAACAACATAATAATAGGTTTCATTGAAAAAGTCAGACCTGAACATAGAGCTGGAGGACTGTGGCAGTAAGCCAAGAAATCTTCAAGAGAAGAACATTCTTGGGAGGGAAACAATTAGAGCAAAGGCCCTAAGGTGAGAGTGGGCTTGGCAAATCATTTGGAAAACAAGGAGGCCAGTGTGGCTCAGAAAGCGTGAGCAAGTGAGAAAGCAGCACAGGAGAACTTCAGCGTGATAGGGCCAGGTCGTATGGACTCCTGAAGACCAGCTGACTTCTGTTCTAAGGGACATGGGGAGTTTACTGCCAGATTGGCTCTGAAGAGCAGCATGGCTTAAGTTTTAAAAGAATTACATTGTCTTTGGTGAAGGGAGAAATGATGGGGTAAAAAGGGGGCAATTGAGTACCTAGGCAACAAATTACGTGTCTCAGAGCCAAGTAGACCTTACAGTGCAGGTGTGAAGAAGTTGTTGAATTCTAGGCATGTTTTCAAATTAGAGGAAATGAGATTTACTCACGGATTAAATGTTGGATTTGAGAGAGAAAGGCAAGGGAAAGATGTCATGAGCAGCTGAAAGGATATTTCCATCTTCTGAGACAGGGATGGCTAAGTTAACTCAGAAGTTAACATCTTTTTTTGTTTATATGTTTATAAAATATTATTCACACTGAAGCTATTTTTAGATAGTAAATGATGTGCTACCATATAAACAATCGTGTCAGTCCATTGGAAACTAATAAAAACTATCAAACAGTCTATCTGAAAAAAGATGTTGAGATATTTGGGGAAAACTCAACACTTACTATGTGTTAAAACCAAACCAAACCTGTTGCTGTTGAGTCTATTCAGATTCATAGCGACCCTATAGGACAGAGTAGAACTGCCCCATAGGGTTTCCAAGGCATGACTGGTGGACCAAAAGGTTAGCAGCTGAGATCTCAACCACTGGACCACCAGGGCTCCTTTATTATGTATTAGATGATAATAATGAATTATTATTGATTGTGATGGATATGAAAATGTATTGTGGTTTATTTTTTTAAGTCTTTTAGAGATGCAGACAAAACTACTTACAAACGAAATAATAAGACACTTGATATTTGTTTTCATTTACTCCAGCAAGAAGCAAACAAAGTTGAGTGTGTACATGTGTTTTTTTTGGGTGAGGTGGGTGGCACAGGAGTAAAGAGTGACAAATGGAAGGATATATGAAACAGAAGACCAGAAAATCAATGGCTGTTGAAGCTGGGTGATACTTACATGGCGATTCTTTTCATTATTCTCTCTATTCTTGAGTATGTTGGAAATTTTTCACAGTCAAATGTTTAAAAATGCAATTCCTAATATCTCACACTGACATATTAGTTTTAATTAATTCACCATCTTCATGGATGCCTTAATTTAAGAAAAAGGCTTTCCATGAGAGATGAATGTTACTATCTTAAATGTAGTCAGAAAATTGTTCATGTGGGGGTAGACACCTAGACACTCCCAAACTGACTATTAGGGGGTGATTGTTTGATACAACAATCACAACTGCAAATGCCACAACCTCACAAATGCACTTCCTCCCTTGTTTCTATACCCTGTGAAATATTTGAAGAACATTGCTGAGAGTCCCTCAGTTTGTCAATGATTCTCTGTGACTTCAGTGTTAAGACTTAGAAATACATCAACTTTTTGAGGAATGGAAGGAACATATCTCAAGATGGATGCAATCATTTGGACTGTGATTGATTTTTTAAAACAACAGTCATCATTTTTGGTGCTCCTTTAATTTGATGCTGGATTAATATTATTTGACTCGATGATAGTAGCCATAAATCTACCTTGTCTCCTATGACTGAAATGCTTTCTCACCTGAGGAAGTCTGGGTCAGTACTTGACCTACATAGTCAGAAACAGGTTATTTGTTAAGTTAAAAAATATTTTCAATTTTTAAAAAATGTCATTTGACTTGAAAAAAAATGAGGAAAAAAACATACCCAGAAATAAGCCTTCTAGGTCAGAGATCCATTTGTTCCAAGCATGAATTCTGCAAGCTTAATAGCCAATTGTTGTACTTAAAAGGCTGAAAAAGCAGTGTATCGATTCGGAAATTAAACATCTGCCAATAACTTGAGTGTACTTTATGTAACAAAATGATGAAAATATGTTTTGGCCATTTAAGTTGAAATCACCCGTCAAGTGAATATTGCCCATTGTGTAAATTTTAATCTACTCAATAAAAAACACACAAAAAATTGGATGAGTTCTGTACATACAGGCCATTACTTATATAAAAATGGTTTTACGAACACATTTATCTCTATTCCTGGTGAGCATGACTTTGAAGGTGAGGAAATGCAGCCTAGCCTCTGTTGCATTTCATAAACATCTAGGATATGCAATTTATACCAAGAAAATACTAAAACACACTTGTACCTTTTATAAATCATCATAGTATTCAACATTTAGTTCCTCAACAATGGCCTGTTAAAGTCTAGCACATGTCCGTCTTTGTAGCTAAGGATACAGTGATTGGGGACAAATACTTTCTTGACCAAGAGAAGTCCTTTGGCTAAAGTCTAAAGAGGCCCACTTAAAGCAAGAGGCTGATCAAATGAGATTTAAGAATCCAGCATTTGTGATTCTCTAGTGTCCTTTTATTTTAAGTGATACAATTAAAAATACTCATAGAGTTAGATAGGAATCCAAGAAAGTTCCGATTCAAAAGTCTCAAAGGACCTGAGAATCTACAGTCACTGAGGAAATAATTGTTGGGTGCATTGAGTTTTGGTTTTTTTTTTTTTCCCCCTCGTCTCTCCACTATTTCTGTAATTGGAAGTTATCTGTGTATAATTACATCTTTAGTGGAAAGTAATTATAATTCTTATCATTGGCTTTTTAAATTAGCTTTTTTTCTCTAATAAACAGTATTTTTCACCTCTCATCTAACCACTCTGGATAGAGCAAAAAGGAAATCAAAGCAAGATTTCAAATTTTAAAACTGGCTAAGCTGGAAACCCTCGTGTCGTAGTGGTTAAGTGCTATGGCTGCTAACCAAAAGTCAGCAGTTTGAATCCACCAGGCACCCCCTGGAAACTCTATGGGGCAGTTCTCTTCTGTTCTATAGGGTCACTATGAGTTGGAATTGACAACAGGTTTTTGGTTTTTAAGTGGGGGAAAAAAATGATAAACATAAAAAGTTATGAAAGAAACATAAAGGTCATTATCCAAATCTAGGAAAGCACAAATTCTGAAACTATGCTTGGAAAGAACAGAAACAGCCCACAATTTTTAGATCTCTTGCTCTTTCTCTCTCTCTCTCTTTCTCTTCCCTCCTTCCCACATTGTATTTCACCTTCTCCCTCTGCCCCCTACTCCCACTGTCTTACTTTCTTAGTGCTGCTGTAGCTGAAATACTACAAGTGGGTGGCTTTAACAAACAAATTTATTGTCTCACAGTTTAGGAGGGGAGAATTCCCAATTCAGGGCACCGACTCTAGGGTAAGGCTCTCTTTGTTCACTCTGGGGGAAAATCTTTATCTCAGCTTTCCAGGATTCTCCAAGTTCCTTGGAGATCTCCACATGTGGGCATCTATCTTTCTCCCATCCCTGCTTGCTTCTGCGACTAATAGGCTCTTTTTATATCTCAAAAGTGATTGGCTTAAAACACACCCTACACTATACCACTTCATTAACATAACAAAGAAAACCCAATTCCCACATGGGATTATGTCTACATGTATCAGAGTTAAGATTCACAACACATATTCTGGGGGGCACAATTGAATCCATAACACCTACCAAAGGTTTTATTAATTATAATAGATTTTAAACCTATTATTTGATAAAAAGAGACTTTAATACCCACCATCATGTGACTTGGGACAATCTCAGTAACCTCTCAGTGTCTTTGTAATATTTAAACAATATTTGCATAATCTTACCTAATGATAAATGAGATAAAAGAAGAAAACTGTTCTTTAGAAAACATTTGCCTTAGAAATACATGTTGTTCCGTGGAATTTGCATTTGTTGATGATTAATATCACTTATATCTGAGACATGAAGCCCTGGTGATGCAATGGTTAAGGAGCTCGTGTGCTAACCAATAAGTTGGCAGTTCCAAGTCACCAGCCCTTCCGAGGGAGAAAGATGTGGCAGTCTGCTTTTGTAAAGATTACAGTCTTGTAAACCCTATGAGGCAGTTCTACTCTGTCTTAATTGGTTGCTATGAGTCAAAACTGACTCGATGGCAAAGGGTATACCTGAGACACCATGACCGGTCCATTATCATAGGGAGTAACAACATTTGAATGGGAGTGGAGTTGCTGAGTTGAAAACATCTGGACAGCAATTTTTTTTTTAGCCATTTAGTGGAGCCCCTGGTTGATACAAACAATTAATGTGCTTGCCTATTTAACCAAATGGTTAGAGGTTTGAGTCCACCAGGAGGCATCTCCAAAGAAAGGCCTGGTGATCTACTTTCCAAAAATCAGCCCTTGAAAACCCTATGGAGCACAGTTCTACTCTGACACACATGAGGTCACCATGAGTTGGAGTCGACTTTACAGTAACTGGTTTAGCTATTTAATTATTGAGAGGAAAACTGAGGGCAAGAAAGTGAACTCAACTTTGGGTCCTGGGTTTTGGTCATGCTTTATCTGCACAGACTCCCGGCTACTGAGAAAATCTTAGGTATGTCCCTTATGTTGTAACTAAGAATTAAAATTATGAATTAAATAAATTGATGCTTGACCTACTTATGGTCAAGTTTTAGAGCTGTCTTGGAAAAGTCATATTGTGTTTCATTTTCTCTTATAAGAAAACAGCGAATGGTTTTAGATGGATTGCACTGCTAAAGTTAGTATACTTTAGTGATTAAGAGTTCAGGCAGACTGGAGAAACCCCGAGCGTATGGCCCCCAGACACCCTTTTAGGTCAGTGGTGAAGTCACTTCCGAGGTTCACTGTTCAGCCTGGGAGTGGACAGCCCCATAAAACCAAATGGGACTAATGAGGTACAGCAGTCCAGGGACAAGGGCCAGAAGGCAGAAGGGGACAAGGAAGCTGGTGATAGGGAACCCAAGGTTGAGTAAGGATAGTGTTGATGTGTTGTGAGGTTGTTAACCATTGTCATAGGGCAACATGTGTACTAACTGTTAAATGAGAAACTTTTTTGTTCTGTAAGCCTTCATCTAAAGTGAGAATAGCAGCACAATTGGAAGAGCGTAGTCGATGTCACTGAACTGTGCATGTAGAAATTTTTGAAATGGTGTATCTTTGGCTATGTGTATTTTCACCAAAAAAAAATGTCGCTCCAAGGTCGAGAAGGGAGAGGGTTGACATGTTGTGGGTTGTTAACCAATATCATAAAACAATATGTGTACTACTGTTTCATGAGAAACTATTTGTTCTGTAAGCCTTCACCTGAAGTACAATAAAAAAAATTTTTTTAAAGAAAAGAGTTCAGGCAGATATGGGTGTGAATTGGAGACTTGCTTCTTAATCATTATATGACCTTGGGCAAAATATTGAATCTCTTAGAACCAAACCTCATCCTCAGATTAAGTATAATGATTATAACCATTTCATTGAGTTATTTTGAGGGTTAAATGAGACAAGCCTTGTATACCATGAACCCTAGTACATAGAAATGCTGGAAAAATATAAGTTGTGACGTTTAACTCAAGGAATATTAACCTTTCCAGGCTTCTAGGGGCACCATTGATTTTACTCTTCCTATGGGATCATTGAAGAGCCTTAGTGGTACAGTGGTTAAGAACTATGGCTACTAACCAAAAGGTTGGCAGTTTGAATCCACCAGCTGCTCCTTGGAAACCCTATGGGGCAGTTCTATTCTGTCCTATAGGGTCGCTATGAGTCAAAATCAACTCAACAGTGATTTTTCTTTCTTTTTTTTATATAGAGTCGTTGAAGCATTGATGATTCAGTGCAGAAAGGTAGAAATCTCACCTTTCATGCAGGAGATCCAGGTCAATTCCTGGCCAATGTACCTCAAGCGCAGCCACCACCTGTCTGTCAGTGGAGGCTCGTGTGTTGCTATGATGCTGAAAGGTTTCGAACGAGCTTCCAGATAAGACAGATTAGGAAGAAAGGTCTAGTGGTCTACTTCTGAAAATCAGTCATTGAAAACCCTATAGATCACAACTTTCCGATCTGCAACCAATCATGGGCATGGTGCAGGCCCAGGCAGCATTTTGTTCTATTGTGCATGGGGTCTCCCCATGAGTCAAAAACTGACTCGATGGAAGCTAAAAACAGCATAGAATCATTGGACTCATCACGATGCATGATTGCTAGAAATTTTGCCTCCCTAAGTATTCAGAGGAACTTGGGATATCCTAGCTGGGCAGCTCCTGGAAGCTGCTCGAATATTTCCAGCTGTTCCAGCTCTCTGAGCCCCACTTTACCCTCAGTTGTGTTCAGAGCTGCTACATTTCTTGCCCATGCAGAGCTAAGCCCAAGCTGACTCTGATTTGTACTGTCAAACTTTATTCAAGACTGAGGATACAAGAAGAGACTAATACAGAAGGGCAAACGAATTTAGGTATTAAAAATGTAATCAACGTCATTGTATTGTAAATGTGGAAGTTGTATTGACAGACGTTTTGACGTGTATATTTTCACCACAATTAAAAAATAAATTTTAAAAACGGGATTCTTAGACATCTTTACTTTAGAGTTCACTGGCTAGGCTGTGCCACAAAAAGACCCAAGCTGACTGTCTCTCACCCTAGCCCCAGCCGTGAGTATTGAGAGCTACTCTTCCTCAGATAGGGAGTAACATCTTTTAGTTTCTCTTTCACCTAAGCTCCTGTTCCTGCTTCATAATAAAAATTATATATTTGCAGATATTTATCCCAAACTCTTAATATGTGACTCTGGAATATTTCTGGTTAGAATGCATCACAGTCCTGATTATTCCCCGAAAAGAATACATAGTTATTTGCACAAATGAAGGGCTACTTGGGTGATCTTCCTAAATTATGAATGCTGTGTGGTTGTGCGTCATCGAGTTGATTTTGACTATAGTGACTCTGTAGGACAGAGTAAAACTGCCCTATAGGATTTTCTAGGCTATAATCTTTACAGGAGTAGATCACCAGGTCTTTTCTTCTGTGGAGCTGCTGGTGGGTTTGAACCACTGACTTTTCAGTTAGCAGCTGAACTGTTAACCATATATCTGCTCAAAATGAGGGAGTCTCTAGGTGGTGCAAACGGTTAATGCGCTCAAATTAATAACTGAAATGCTGGCAGGTTGAGTCCACCCAGAGGTGGACTGCGTGGTGATCTACTTCTGAAAAATCAGCCATTGAAACCCTATGGAGCACAGTTCTACTCTGACACATATGGAGTCGTCATGAGTTGGAATCAATTCCATAGCAAGTGTTTTTCTTGTTTGTTTGTTTTACCCAAAGTGACTTCCTGCTACCTACACTACAAACTGCTAGCAGTCAAAATGTGTTTTTCGCCTATAAAGATTTTTGTCTGAACGGGGATCCCACAATGGTTGTTAATCGTAGTAACTTTTTTTTTTTACAAAATAACTTTTTATGCTGAGAAGTTTGTCAAGAACGTACAAAAGAAAGACCGCTCTGGAAACAACTTATATAACTGTGGCCGTGGTAGACAGCACTTGCCTCCCCTCCCAAAGCCACCAATTCCCAAATCAAAACCAAATTTGAGAAAGTAACTTTAAGATTTGAGAGAATTAATGGGTTTGGAGTAGCAAGTGAATATCAGCTACACACGTTTCAGATAGAGCAGAAGGCACCCCACCAGCGATTCCGGCTTGCCCTACACAGAGTAGCCCCTTACTCAAAATTAGAAACTCTTTCACCACAGCTGCCTGAATTTTTCTCTTCCATTTTTTGGATAACTAGACTCCTCTTTTGGAAGAGATGATACTGATGGGATATCTGCCATCATCACTGAGTGTGAATTAAGGGAAAAATAGTCAGATCATCTGCCTCACCAGATGATGACTTGCGATGGGTTGGAAAGGTAGATGGTTTGGATTGCTTTGGGGGAGACAAACATGCCTGGGCAGTAAAGAGAGGAGGAGGAGCAAATCTATCTCTTTTCTGAACTACAGGGTAGGCCTCTGGCAAAATTGTACAGTAGGTGAGATTTGCTTTGTGGGTACATTCTCACTCCCTCAGCAATATTCTTATTTAACTCTTGCTCTTTCCTGCAATTTTTAGTGTCTTCTTTTGCCATGTTATCCCTCACCATCACCCCCTCTTTTTCATTCTTTTTACATCTATATAGTCTAACTTAACATGTAGAATCTGATTAATTCAGTATCCTTAATAGAACCCTTTCTACGAAAAGACTGATGTCTTCATTTTGACAGGTCTTGTGGACTTTTGAATCAGCACCAGTATCCAAGTTGAAGGCAATCTATACTCTTTCAATAAACCGTCACTTATTTAATTTGATCCTAAGAAAACCTTATTCTTATTGCTAGGACCGAAGTGGTGGTATGTCCCTGAGATTTTTCAAGAAAATGGGAGGTGGGATTCATCTTAGGCACAAAGAAAATGACGACATCAGACTTTCTGTTACTTTCAGTTCTCATACTATGGCTCATTTCTTCTTTCCACATTAATCTTAGATACGTTGGTCAGAAAGAGGGCCACTTTAACTTTAGAACGTTGCCAATCTGTTCTTTCAGAAACAGACATTTGCATGACAAAAATTACCACAGGGGTTTCTTAAAACAAAATTGTAAATCTTTCAAAATAGAGATGCAGACTCCTTTAAAACAGCAAAGCCCGTGTTAGACATTTGATATAATTAAAACAAGTAAAATCCGTGGTATCAGAATCTAAGCCAGTCTCCTTGGCAAGTCACTAACTTTCATTTAAAGCCTTCCCATTTTAATGTCATTCTTTTAAGAAACAAAGAAAAAGATGTATTAGTGAGAAACGTAAAACACCATAAGCAAGGGCAAAAGCAGTGAAATGATTGAAGATGCAGTCTTCAATCTGTAGGGTTTACTGGGATTACTTAGGCTAGACAAAAATCAATGAAGGTCATAATGACATTTTTATCATTTTAGACTGATGTATGCCATTTTTTATATTGTCTTTGCAATACACATTAAAATTTTAAAGACTGAGCTGTTACATTAAAAAGCAATGATTTAAAAATTTGTCAGTTCCACCCTTCTGTAGTTTAGCAAGAATTGTTACCTCTGTCATTTAGAAATCATCCAAGAATTTACTTTTTAAAATTGCTAATGTAGTGCCTTCTACAGGTGAAAAGAAACTGGTTTGTGCTCATTTCTTTTCAGCTTCTAAGAATATAGCTAATCCTCAATAAATGAAAAAAAAGGCATCAAACCTATGAGACATACGTATACCATAACAAGTATGTATCCCCCCCTTTTTTTTTTCAGAAGCTGTAGAAATGTTTGGTTGGAACATTGTTTAGTAACCTTGTATTGTCAATAATAATAAAATGAACTGACCTTTGTTGAGAGCTTCTTATGTGCCAAACACTAGAGCAGGGCATCATATATACCATTTAAACTTAGAAGCTAGCTCTCTCATGCATGCAGCGCCTATTTGACACTCGATAAAAAGTTTTGGAAGGGAGCAGAGAGGGCAGGCGGGCCTGCTGGTCAGGGGTCTTCAACAAAATCCTCGAAGAAGATGTCAAGAAAGTAATTACCATCCTAATTTCACAAATTCAAAAAGAGGTCCATAAAAGTCGAGGATACTGCCCAAAGTGACAAAATTTGTAAGTTATAGAGATGAGATTTATCTGCAAATCTACTCCTACTTCCCACTGTTATGTGTATTTTAGCACATCCTTTGAAAACAGACAGCTTCATGCAGGATTTAGCCATGGAAATATTATTACATTACATGAAACTTCATATAATGTCAGATCATCTGCCTCACCAGATGATGACTTGTGATGGGTTGGAAAGGTAGATGGTTTGGATTGCTTTGGGGGGGGGGGGGGGGGGG
>NW_004443947.1:15055895-15092877 GCF_000243295.1 Trichechus manatus latirostris | reverse complement strand
GCCAAACATGCCTGGGCAGTAAAGAGAGGAGGGGGAGCAAATTTATCTCTTTTCTGGCAAAATTGTCAATAACACTGACCCATTAAGTAAAATTAGGACTGTGATATGAATTAAAATAGGCCTCACTTTGCAAGAGCAGTAAGGAAGCCATTTGGAACTCATCACTGCCTGTGCTTAAACACACATTGGCTGCTTGTTATTAAAGTCAGCTGATAAACCACAGACGAGGCCACCTGAGCATTAGGGAAACTTTTTTTTTTCTAATTTTCTGGTTTTCATTTATACTTTTAATCTACATTAAAAATCAGTGCAGAGCCCTGTTCAAGAAAAATGCTGCCTTTTGCTTTTTTTTTTTGGTGGAAAAATGAGTAGTAAAACTTACCAGCTTTGTAAATGTTTTTCCAAAAATCGAACTTGGGAATATAAATGTATTATTTCAACAAGTTGACAAAAGAATTCCTAGCTAGTGTGAGTGAATAGCGTGAGAAGGAAGTAGAGAGGCAGAGAAATCAAAAGTAGGGATAGGAGGAATAAGAAGACAGGTGAGAGAAAAAGAGAAGCCAGAGGACAGAAGGGGCTTACAAAAGGAGACAGGAGCAGGGAGGAGAGGAGGCACATGGGGCTGGGCCAGTAGACGTGCAAGGGGATGAGTCCAACCTGACCCTTTGACTCCAGCTCCTTGGCCACTGCCAGTTCTTGTGGCCCCCTTCAGCCCCAGAGGCTGCATATGAGAGGGTCGGATCTCTGAGGGTGCCTCGTGGAGGATAGTACCTGCTCTTTTAATTGTTACAAAACCCACGAAAGAAGCTCTCTTAACCTTGTTGTTGTTGTGTGTTGTCGAGTTGATTCTGACTGATAGCAACCCTATGGAACAGAGTAGAACTGCCCTATAGGGTTCCTAGGAGTGGTTAGTGGATTTGAACTTTTGGTTGGCAGCAATCTCTCTTTCACACTCCCCCTGCCCACATCCATTGCCCCTAGTGGCTCCACAGGAGAAATACCTGGCAATCTCCTTCCATAAAGATTACAGCCAAGAAAACCTTATGGGTCAGTTCAACTCCACCACATGGGATCGCTGTGAGTCAAAACTGACAACGGCACTCAACAATAACAAGAAGAAGATAGACTTTCTATCTCCACTAACAACAGAATCTAAGCCCTGAGGAAGGGACCATGTCTGTTACTGAGCCCCATTCTTGTCACAAAATTTGTGCTCAGGAAGTATTTATTGAATATTTATTGAATCTAAACCAGGAAAGGTGGAGGAAGGGCAGTCCTTGTCGAGCTGGCTGCTATTCACCAACTCCCTCTTCCTCTTTCATGGTCCTCTCCAAATCCATGTAGTCACCACATGACTTGTGAAAAAATGTAGTGCTTGGGTTAAGTCCAAAGTGATTAGCCCACTCTCACAGCCTTTAATGGTCTCATCTGAATACCTTCAGACTCATCTCCGGATATTCTATACCCTTTAACCTATATCCTCTGCTCCATTTATAATAAACTACTTTTGTTTCCTGTAATGCAGTTGCTGTTTATCTAGTCCCCCAGGCTTTTCACATGCTGTTCCCATTTGGAATACTCACATCCTTCTCCTATTCTTTTGACCCTCCAACATCTATCTAATCTTCAGTACTTCCACATGGATTCCCCCCCACATACAGACTCATTGTAGCTATCGATGTAGTTATCATAGATTCATATTTTCCTCCCCAACGAAGCAAAGTGCTACATGGATCGTTGTTGTTGTGTGCCACTGAGTCGATTCCAACTCATAGCGACCCTATATGACAGACTCTATATGACGAGTAGAACTGCCCCATAGAGATTCCTAGGCTGTGGGGCAGATTTCCAGGTCTTTTCTCCTGAGGAACTGCGGGGTGGGTTTGAACCGCCCATCTTTCGGTTAGCAGAGGGCGCTTAACCATTGCGACACCAGGGCTCCTTGTTGCATGGGTCAGGACTCTAATGTTCCTATTCCTACAACCCAGCATAGTCCTGACATTCTCAATGAGTTACCCTATAATTGTCTGTTGAATGTTGACTACGTGAACACCTTTCTCATTCTACTCCCATCTTCTTTGGTAGAAAGTACTTCCTATTATCTGCATCTGCTATCCCAGGAGCAAAAGACTATGGGAATCTTTTAGAGATGTGTGTTCAACTATATTTGTTCATTTTAATTAACAGCCAAAGGATGCCAGCAAGAGGGCTGGTGCATCTGGAAGGGGAAGAAAAGTCAAGGGAGGGCCTACTCATCTAATTTTAGTAAAATTGCCATTGCAAGGATGGAATTAAAGGCTGGGTGCCTAGAGGCCAGATGTGCTAAAGATTAGTTGAAATTTCTTTGGTTTTTTGTTAAAAATTCCAAATGAGACACTCTGGAGCGGCAACTCAAAATATGAACTTCAATACAAAGAAAAAAAATTTAAGAAAATATACCAAAATATTTTAGCAGCCACTTCTTAGCTGTAGGCTATTTGATTTTTTTTCCTTTATTTAATTTTTTTTTTATTGTACTTCAGGTGAAGGTTTATAGAACAAATAGTTTCTCATTACACAGTCAGTACGCATATTGTTTTATGACATTGGTTAACAAACGCACAACATGTCAAAACTCTCCCTTCTTGACCTTGGAGGGCCTTTCTCCTTTTTCGGTGAAAATATACGTAGCCAAAGACATACCATTTCAAAAATTTCTACATGTACAATTCAGTGACGTCAATTACGTTCTTCCAGTTGTGCTGCTATTCTCACTATCCTTTTCCAAATTATTCCATCACCATTATCTTCAACTCACTGCCCCCTAGGCTTCCCATCAAACCTTTTGAGTTGCTGTTGTCAATTTGATCTCACATAGATAATCCTTTTTTTTGGACTATACATGAAGGTTTACAGAACAGAATAGTTTCTCATTAAACAGTTAGTACACATGTTGCCCTATGACAATGGTTAACAACCCCACCACATGTCAACACTGTCCTTTCTCAACCTTGAGCTCCCTATCACCAGCTTTCCCGTCCCCTTCTGCCTTTCAGTCCTTGTCCCTGGACTACTGTGCCTCATTAGTCCTGTTTTGTTTTATGGGGCTGTCCAATCCCCGACTGAATGGTGAACCTTGGGAGTGACTGCACCACTGAGCTAAAAGGGTGTCTGGGGGCCATACTCTCGGGGTTTCTCCAGTCTCTGTCTGGCCAGTAAATCTGGTCTTTTTTGTGTGTTAGAATTTTGTTCTACATCCTTCTCCAGCTCTGTCCAGGACCCTCTGTTGTGATCCCGGTCAGAGCAGTCAGTGGTGGTAGCCGGGCACCATCTAGCTGTACTGGACTCAGTCTGGTGGAGGCCTTGGTAGCTGTGGTCCATTAGTCCCTCGGACTAATCTTTTCCTTGTATCCTGCTCTCTTTATTCTCCCTTGCTCCCGAAGGGGTGAGACCAGTGGAGTATCTTAGATGGCTGCTCACAGGCTTTTAAGACCCCAGACACTACTTACTAAGGTAGAATGCAGAACATTGTCTTTATAAACTGTGTTATGCCAATTGAGCGAGATGTTCCCCGAGATCATGGTCCGCACAGCCCTCCACCCAGCAATTCAGTCCCTTAGGGAGTTTGGATGGTCTATGAAGCTTCCATGACCTTTCCTTGTGCAAGCTGTACTGGCTTCTCCAGTATTGTGTACTGTCTTACCCTTCACCAAAGTTACCACTTAGCTATTGTCTATTTAGTATTTCCCCCCACCCCTCCCCTCCTTTGTAACCAACAAAGATTGTTACTTTTTGTGTGTAAACTTTCTCATGAGTTTTTACAGTAGAGATCTTACATAATATTTGTCCTTTTGTGATTGATTATTTCACTCAGCATAATGTCCTCCAGTTTTATCCATGTTATGAGATGCTTCACAGATTTATCATTGTTCTTTATCGCTGCATCATACTCCATTGTGTGAATATACCACAGTTTGTTTATCCATTCACCAGTCAATGGGCATCTAGTTTGTTTCCATCTTTTTGCTATCGTGAACAATGTTGCCATGAACATAGATGTGCATGTCTATTCATGTGACGGCTCTTATTTCTCTAGGATATATTCCTAGGAGTGGGATTGTTGAAGCGTATGGTATTTCTATTTCTAGCTTTCTAAGGAAGCGCCCTATCATTTTCCAAAATGGTTGTATCTCTAGGCTATTTAATTTTAATTTTTGCTTTCTTTATACATTTCTGTATTTCTGAAGTTTTCTAATATGAAGCTTTTTGGTTTTTTGGCTAGTTTATTTTATAATCAGAAAAATGTAATCATTTTTTAAAACAATTTGAGATTTTAAGCAATAAGTTTTGCAGATTGCATGTAGAGGTGCTATATTTTTATACATAAAATTTTCCTTTGATAACTTCAAGAAACTTTAAAAAATCTTTACAGTAACGAGTCAGACAATTAGTAGCATACCATGAGAATTAGAAGTCAAGACTTATAATTTATTGTATTTGTTCTTTTAGAAATCAGACTTTATCTTGTTTCATGCCTGTAACTGCACAATGTAAGATATCAGAAATATCACTAGAGCTTGAGCAGGTGCCCAAGGATCTTGGCTGAAATATGGTTTAACTACGTAAAAATGGCCTATTCACATCCTCTGAAACATTTAATTTCTTCAATTTGTAGAATACAGCTGACTGAATAGTTTCTAAGATATCTACTGCATAAGGGTGAAAATAACTTGAACTAGAGAAAGAATCAGGAAAAAGTCAGATATCAGAGAAATGAACACCCGTAGTAATACACCATGCAGTTATGGATTTAAAGCCAGATTTTCCGATTTTTGGTATGGATGTGAAATTAATGAGAAGGGAAGGCTGATGGAAATAGCCTTTGTTGAGATATATTATACCAGTACATATTAGATGACAGCTTTTCTGCTAAGTATGTTTAAATGTTTTCCCATTTAATCCTCCTAAGTCATTAAGGGTAGGTTTTAGCCTCTCCACTGACAGATTAGAATATGGGTATTCTTATGTATAAGAAGCCCAGGTAGCACAAACAGTTAAGTGTTTGGCTGCTAACCAAAAGATTGGTGATTTGAACCCACTCAGAATCTCTGCAGGAGAAAGACCTGGTGAACTGCTTCTGTAAAGATTACAGCCCAGGAAACCCTATGGAGCAGTTCTACTCCGTCACACATGGGGTAACTATGAGTCAGAATCAACTCAACGACACCTAACAACAACATTCTTATGTATACACTCACATGTTTCTCTTTACTTACTATGCTATATGTTCTCTAAAGACATTATTCATCAGTGTGTTACCAGAGCTAGTGGGGACTGGCATCTACAAGGATCTTAAGAACTCAAAGTATAAAAATCACAAATCCATGAGTTTTCACAGGTGAAAAAGAAGTAACGAATAAAATCCAAATAATAAATCCATTTCCTCTAAAATGCCATTTAGAGATATTTTAGGAAATGTTTCCACTATAAACCCATCACTTAAGCCAGAATCCTGGAACTGTTCCGGACTTACCTTTCTCCTAAACTCGCACCATTCAAACCATCAGCAAGTCTTTTTATCTGTAGTGCCAAAGTTTATGAATAGTTACACTTTTCTACATCTCTTCTATTGCCAACCTGTTGCTGTTGTTGTTGGGTGCCATCAAGTCAGTTTTGACTCATAGTGACCCTTGGACAACAGAATGAAACACTGCCTGGTCCTGCACCATCCTCATGATTGTTGTTATGCTTGAGCCCACTGTTGCAGGCACTGTGTCAATCCATCTCATTAAGGGTTTTCCTATTTCTTGCTGACCCTCTGCTTTACCTAGCATGATGTCCTTCTCCAGGGATTGGTCCCTCCTGATAACATGTCCAAAGTGTATGAGACAAAATCTTGTCATCCTCGCTTCTTAGGAGCATTCTGGCTGTACTTCTTCCAAGATATTCAATACTCTTCACCAACACCATAACTCAAAGGCATCAACTCTTCTTTGGTTTTCCTTATTCATAGTCTAACTTTCAATTGCATATGAGGCAATTTAAAACACCATGGCTAGGGTCAGGCGCACTTTAGTCCTCAGAGTGACATCTTTGCTTTTTAACACTTTAAGGAGCTCTTTTGCAACAGATTTGCCCAATGCAATGTGTCATTTGATTTTTTGACTTCTGCTTCCAGGGGTGTTTATTGTGGATCCAAGTAAAATGAAATCTTTGACAACTTCAATCTATTCTCTGTTTATCATGATGCTGCTTCTTGGTCTAGTTGTGAGGATTTTTGTTTTCTTTATGTTGAGGTGTAATCCATACTGAAGGCTGTGGTCTTTGATCTTCATAAATAAGTGCTTTGGGTCCTAATTCTATCCAACATGGCCTATCTCTCATCTAGACTGTTGCTTCAAATTCCATTATTTGAGTCATTTATTCCAAACTCCACACAGCAGCCAGAATTTTAAGCTTAAATTAGATCATACCAGTCCATTGCTTAAAACCCACCACTTTTGATCCAATGTATTTGGGTATTTGGGGGATTTGTAGGGGGGTGGGTGAGCAAGCTCTGAGCCACAGCTTCTGAGGATGGGCATTATCTGGCATCACCAATTTTCCCAACTACATACAAAAACACTCTTTCCCATGAACACTGCTTTCCATTAACTCTGACCTTTTATTAGTTTCTAGAACATTCCTTAAAGCATGTTCAGATGCTGTTATCTTGGCCTGAAAAACAGCTCCCAGACACAATATGGCCAGATCCTTCTAACATCTCCTAAATATTACCTTCTGAGAAATACTCTCTCTGGCCAACAACTAAGGAAGTCTACTCTTGTTATTTTCTATTACAGCAACATATTTGCTTCAAGAACAATTTTTTTTTCCCTCAAATTGTACTTATGTATTTATGTGCTTATTTATTTTCTGCCTTTATTCATTAGGCCATAAATTCTATTCTGGTGGAGAACATTTCCTTTGTGTTGACCACTGTATACCCTATGTCTAGGACTTAGCTGGTGCTCATGGTATCGTCAATGAATGCATAACTGTGTGCTCTTCATAAGCAAAGAAGTGTTTGGAGGAGAATGAGCATTATGTAGAAGTACCTATGCTTCTTTCAGAGCAAATTATTTGTCTTAGGCTGGGTTCTCTAGAGAAGTAAAACCAGTAAAGTGAATAAATTTATATACAGAGAGATTTATATCAAAGAAACAACTCACATAATTGTAAAGGCTGGAATGTCCCAAGTCTGTGGATTAATATAGAGGCTTCTCCCAATTCACATAGCCACAGGGGCTGGTGAACCCAAGATCGGCAGGTTGGAAAGCAGGACTCCGCTAACAGTCTGTGAGGATCAACGAATCCCAGGATCAGCAGATAAGCTGCTAGCTCAAGTCCCAAGAACCAGAGGTCGGATGAACAGGCGGCAGCCACAGGATCCAGAGCAAGAGAAAAGCCAGAACGTCTGCTTATGTTCGGATGCAGGCCACACCCCCAAGGAAACTGCCTTTCAACTGATTGGCTACTCACAGCAGATTCAATCATGGGAGTGATCACATATAAACACTGAGAATCATGGCCCAGCCAAGCTGACACACAATCTTAACCATCACGCTATTAAAAAAAAAAAAAATGCAAATAACATAGCATCAGTAGGGAGTAGTACTATATTCTGAGTGCTGTGCTTCCAGAAAAGAATAAAAGCCACTTTTTCCTTGTCAACAACCAAATAATCCTCTTTGAAACCCATGGGTTGTACTGAGTGTCAGTGGATGTGCAGAGTGGGCAAGGAAGAGGATAAACGAGGAGAATAGAAGTGATTATGCAGAGAAGAAAACCTCATTCTCTCTTACCCTGGTCTTTGCACAGATGTCTTGCCATTCAAGAGTCAGTACTTTATTTCCACTTCTGTAACTGGTGAGCAAGCCCTAGACCTGTTGACGTGAAAATCATCCATAGAGCTGTGGAAGAAATGTGGTTAAATTGTGTTAGAATAGCTCAGCCTCTTTCTGACTAATGGAAAAGAAAAAATCTGGAGGCCATCATGGATTCTTGAAATTCCTGTAATGGTAATGCCGTACTGTTACAAATGTAAGTGGAAAACCAAGTTTATGCAAGCAAGTAGAACTCAGGATTTCCTTATGTCATGTTGGTTATTTAAAGCAGATGAAAATAGACTTTTTTTAACATGTAAATGAAAACATTACTTGAACTAGAGTCACTTAATCATTAATTCCCATCATTTGCATATGATGGGAGTCTTTTCTATCTCTTCCCTTAAATAATTATGTAAATAATTTTATTATTATTTTTTACAGTTAGCATACTGAATTGTCATAGAGCCTACACAATTCATAGATTAACAAACTGAATAAATAATTCCTTCTTTACTAACTGCTTTCAAGACCATTGTCTCAATTGATGTTCTCAACCATAGCTTTGTGACATAGGGTGGGAATATTTAAAATAGAATTATAGGATTTTCAGTTTTAAACTGATATTGTAGCATGGCTATCATACAGTGCAATCCATGAAGTAACTAAAAGATCAAAGGCCTTGCCTAAGTTCACATAAATCAATTAAAGATATATACAGAAGACTAAAACCCAGGCAGAGCTCTGATAGAAGACTATTTTAAGAAAAATGTCTGTATATACATATATACACAGACACACATATTAAAGTCTTCTTAGCAACAATTCATTTTTTTAAGTCCTGAAAGTGCATATATTTAGAAGAGCCCTGGTGGTACAACAGTTAAGCACTCGGCTTCTAACTGTAAGTTTGATGGTTTGAATCCACCCAGTGGCTCCACAAAAGAAACACCTGGTGATCTGCTTCCATAAAGATGACAGCTTAGGAAACCCTATGGAGCAGTCTTACTCTGTCACATGGGGTCACTATGAGTCTAAACTGATTCCATGGCACCCAACAACAACAGAAATGTACAATGGTATGATTTCCTAGAATTTGTTCTAAATGATAACATTGAGGTCACTATATCCAACAAAGTAAATGCTTACAATTTTTCTAACAGCAATAAATATATCTGTATGCCTTTAGATGGTTCCACAATTTGATTTCTATTTCTTAATGTGATGTTTATAGTTTTACTGTCTACCTTAAAAGTAACCGAACTCTCTCTGAAAGCTTCCACAGGTGGAATATCATCTCCCGACCTAGAGATGTGATTTCCTACTTAAGGGATTATTCTACAGGACTTGTCTTTAGAATAAGGAACATCTTAAGAATTTCTTTTTTTCCATTTTTTTATATTTCATTCAGATTCCTTATCCTGGAAGTGACTTCAGATTACATAGTTAGAAGAGAAGGCCTACAGAACATTGGTATGTTTTTAAATCTCCTAAACTCCTAAACCAATATAGGCACAAATGATATATTTACCTACTTCTTATGCTTGATTGTGTATTTTTTCTGCTGTTTGATGCTAATTTCAATGCCATTAACAACCATTTTTTTTTTAAATTATTTTATATTTTAACTTTTTTGAAGTAATTACAGCTTTAGGAATATGTTGCAAAAATACTACAAAGAGGTCCCATAGACTCTTCACCCAAATTCTCCAAATGTTAGCATCTTACGTAACTACTATATAATTAAATTTTCAAAACCAGGAGAAATTAACATTGATATCATTCTATTAACTGATCTACAGACCTTATTCAAATTTCAACAAATGTCCTACTAATGTCTTTTTTCTGATCTAGGAGCAAATTTAAGATCAAACATTGCATTTAGTTGTCATATCTCCTTTAATCTGAGACAATTCCCCAGTTTTTCTTTATCTTTCTTAACTTTAAGAATTACTGTCTAGTTATATGACAGAATGCCCCTCAGTTTGAACATTCCCTTCATGATATAAATACGATAATGCATTTCTTGGCAAGAATATCACAGAAATGATGTTGTGTTTTGTCAGTTCCTTATTTGTAAACTCCTTTCTCCTACAGTGAGAACCTGTATCACATTAACCACATATTTTTTTTACTTGCTCAATTCATGTAAAGAAATTTCAGAATTGCTGAAGTTCAGAATTGTTAACCCATTTCCCAGGGCAAAACAGATTTACTAGCTAGAATATAATATTTGGGTATATTTTTTGTCTTTAGAATTACTTACATAGAGTCAAAATACTGTTTTCTAATTTACTTAGGTTAGTGCCCCCCTCCCCCCATGTGTTGATATTTTTATTGCAATAAAGATAGGTTCATTTGTTACTGTTTGCGTTCAGTTTTGGGCCTCTCTTCACTTCCTGTTTGATTTTTTTTTTTTTTTTTAATGTATTGCTTGAGTTTGGAGCCCTGGTGGCACAGTGATTAAGAGCTTGGCTGCTAACCAAAAAGTCAGCAGTTCGAATCCACCAGCTGCTCCTTGGAAACCCTATGGGGCAGTTCTACTCTGTCCTATAGGGTCACCATGAATTGGAATCAACTCGATGGCAATGGATTTGGTTTGTTTGGTTTTTTTTTTTTTTTTTTTGAGTATGTAAAACATCGCCATGGTTCTAAACATCAGAACTATACAAATAGGTATATTCACAGAAGTGCCACTCTCCCTGATCTTTTCTACCTATTCTTTCCTACCCACTCTCTGTAGGTAACCAATATCATTAGTTTAGGGTTTAACCATCCTGCATTTCTTTTTGCTTAAATTAATGGATATATGTACATTTCTTATATTCCCTTTTGTCAGACACAAAAGATAATATTCAATATTATTCTGGTTTTCTTTCTTCATTAAAAAATACACACATATACGCATCCTATAAAGTATTCCGTTCCAATTCATTGAAATCTTTGTCACTTTTTGTTTTGTTTTGTGTTTTAGTGTCATATAGTGCTCAACTTTGTGAATGCAACCGTTCTCTCCAGTATGGCCATTTGGATTGTTTCAATATTTTGTGATTACATATAACGGCACAATGAATAATTTTATGCATATGTATTTTCATAATGTTGATGTATTGTCAGGGTAAATTCCTAGACGTGATATTGCTGGGTCAGAAAGTAAGCATATATGTTCTTTTATTGAGTATTGTCACATTCTGCTACAAGAGCACTACCAGTTTGCATGTTTACCAGCAATGCTTATGAGAGTACCCGATTCTTCAAAGCCTTGCAACAGAATGTCTTTTCAACTTAAAAAAAAAAAAATTACCACTCTGATGCATGAGAAATAGTATCTTAGTATTATTTGAATTTAGATTTACCTAATTAACAGTGTGTTTGAATGTCTTTTCATACGTTTAAGGACCATTTAGTATCTTTCTTTAAATTGTTCATATCTTTTTCTCATTTTTCTATTGAGTTTTTGGTACTTTATTTCTCAAATTTTAAGATTTATTTGGGAATTAATGATATTAAACTTATGAGACAAATTATTTCTCCCAAGTTTCCAGTTATCTTTCTAATTTGGTCATGATGTTTTTTGCAAGGAAATTTTTTCCTTTTTTTTTTTTCTTTTTTTTAATTGTACTTTAGATGAAGGTTTACAGAACAAACTAGCTTCTCATTAAACAGTTGGTACACATATTGTTTTATGACATTGGTTAACAAGCCCACAACATGTTAACACTCTCCCTTCTCAATCTTGGGTTACCTATTACCAGCTTTTCTGTCCACTCCTGCCTTCTAGTCCTTGCCCCTGGGCTGATGTGTCCCTTTAGTCTCATTTTGTTTTATGGGCCTGTCTAATCTTTGGATAAGGGGTAAACCTCGAGAGTGACTTCGTTACTCAGCTATAAGAGTGTCCTGAGACCATACTCTAGGGGATCCTCCAGTCTCTGTCAGGCCATTAAGTCTGGTCTTTTTTTTTGTGAGTTAGAGTTTTGTTTTACATTTTTATCCAGCTCTGTCTGGGACTGTCTATTGTGATCCTTGTCAGAGCAGTCTGTGGTGGTAGCCAGGCATCATATAGTTATACTGGACTCAGTCTGGTGGAGGCCATGATAGATGTGGTCCATTACTCTTTTGGACTAATTTTTCCCTTGTATCTTTAGTTTTCTTCATTCTCCCTTGCTCCCGAAGGGGTGAAACCAGTGGAGTATCTTAGATAGCTGCTCACAGGCTTTTAAAACCCCAGACGCTACTCACCAAAGTAGAATGTAGAACATTTTCTTTATAAACTATGTTATACCAATTGAGCTAGATGTTCTCCAAGACCATGGTCCCCCCAGCCCACAGCTTAGCAATTTGGTCCCTTGGGGAGTTTGAATGTGTCTATTGAGCTTCCATGACTTTGCCTTCTACAAGTTGTGCTGGCTTCCCCAGTATTGTGTACTGTCTTACCCTTCACCAAAGTTACCACTTACCTATTGTCTTATTTAGTGTTTTTCCACCCCCACCCTTCCCCTCCCTCGTAAACATCAAACATTGTTTCTTTTTGTGTGTAAACCTTTTCATGATTTTTTACAGTAATGGTCTCATACACTATTTGTCCTTTTGTGACTGATTTATTTCACTCAGCACAATGCCGTTTAGATTCATCCATGTTATGAGATGCTTCACAGATTCATCATTGTTCTTTATTGTTGCATAATACTCCATTCTGTGTATGTACCAGAGTTTGTTTATCCATTCATCTGTTGATGGACATCTAGGTTGTTTCCATCATTTTGCTATTGTGAACAATGCTGCAATGCACATGGGTGTGCATATGTCTATTTGTGTGATGACTCTTAGTTCTCTAGGATATATTCCTAGGAGTGGAATTGCTGGATCATATGGTATTTGTATTTCTAGCTTTCTAAGGAAGCGCCATATCGTTTTTCAAGATTGTACCATTTTACATTCCCACCAGCAGTGCATAAGAGTTCTGATCTCCTCACAGCCTCTCCAACATTGTATTTTCTATTTTTTTGATTCATGCCAGTATTGCCAGGGGTGAGATTGTATCTCATTGTGGTTTTGATTTGCATTTCTCTAATGGCTGGTGATCGTGAGTATTTCCTCATACGTCTGTTAGCCACTTTACTTTCTTCTTTGATGATGGGTCTGTTCATTTCCTTTGCCCATTTTTTAATTTGATTATTTTTCTTTTGGTTGTAGAGGTACAGGATTTTCCTGTAGATTTTAGAGATTAGACCTTTGTCAGATTTGTAATAGCCAAAATTTTTTTCACTGTGTGTAGTTTCTCTTTTTACTCTTCTGGTGAAGTCTTTTGATGAGCATACGTGTTTAATTTTTAGAAGATCCTAGTTATCTAATTTATCTTCTGGTGTTTGTGTGTTGTTGGTTATGGTTTGTATCCTGTTAAGACCGTGTATTAGGGCCTCTAGTGTTGATCCTATTTTTTCTTCTATGAACTTTATAATTTTTTGCTTTATATTTAGGTCTTTGATCCATTTTGAATTAGTTTTTGTATATGGGGTGAAATATGGGTGCTGTTTCATTTTTTTGCAGTTGGACATTCAGTTCTGCCAGCACCATTTGTTAAAAAGATTGTCTTTTCCCCATTTGATGGACTTTGGGCCCTTGTCAAAGATCAGGTGACCATAGGTGGATGGATTTACATCTGGTTTCTCAATTTTGTTCCATTGGTCAATGTATTCGCTGTTGTACCAGTACCAGGCTGTTTTGACTGCCATAGCTATATAGTAGGTTCTGAGGTCAGGTAGTGAGTCCTCCTACTTTACTCTTCTTCTTTGATAGTGCTTTATTTATCCAGGGCTTCTTCCTTTTCCATATAAAGTTAATGATTAGTTTTTCCATCTTTTTAAAGAATGTTGTTGGTATTTGGTTCGTGATTTCATTGTATTTGTAAATTGTTTTGGGTAGAATTGTCGTTTTTACAATGTTGAGTCTACTTATCCATGAACATGGTATGTTTTTCCATTTATGTAGATCCCTTCGGGTTTCTTGCAGTAGTGTTTTGTAGTTTTCTTTGTATAGGTCTTTTACATCCCCATTTAGATTTATTCCTAAGTATTTTATTTTTTTAGGGGCTATTATAAATGGTATTGTTTTCCTGGTTTACTTTTTGTTGTTCTTTTTATTGGTGTATAGGAATCCAACTGATTTTTGTATGTTTATCTTATATCCTGCTACTGTGCTGAATCTTTCTATTAGTTCCAGTAGTTTTCTTGTGGAGTCTTTTGGATTTTCTATGTATAGTATCATATCATCCACAAATAAAGACAGTTTAACTTCTTCATTACCAATTTGGATGTCCTTTATTTCTTTTTCTTCGCTAATTGCTCTAGCTAGTACTTCCAGGACAATATTAAATAGGAGTGGTGACAAAGGGCATCTTTGTCTTGTTCCTGTTCTCAAGGGGAATATTTTCAGCCTCTCTCCATTAAGAATTATGTTGACCATTGGTTTTCCATAGATGCTCTGTATAATTTTGAGAAATTTCCCTTCTATACCTATTTTATTGAGACTTTTTATCCGGAATGTGTGTGGGACTTTGTTGAATGCCTTTTCTGCATCAATTGAGATGACCACGTGACTCTTTGTTTTCCTTTTATTTATGTGGTGGTTTACATTGATTGATTTTCTAATGTTGAACCATCCTTGCATACCTGGTATGAATCCTCCTTGGTTGTGGTGTATTATTTTTTTGATATGATGCTGAATTCTATTGGTCTAGAATTTTATTGAGAATTTTTGCGTTTATATTCATGAGAGAAATTGGTCTGTAATTTTCTTTTTCGTGGTATCTTTGCCTGGTTTTAGTATCAGGGTTATGCTGGCTTCATAGAATGAATTTGAAAGTATTGCTTCCTTTTCTGTGTTCTGAAATAGTTTGAGTAGTACTGGTGTAAGCTCTTCTCTGAATGTTTGTAGAATTCTCCAGTGAAGCCATCTTGGCCAGGGCTTTTTTTGTTGTTGTTGGGAGTTAATTACCTTTTCAATCTCTTCTCTTGTTATGTGTCTGTTTAGGTTCAACATCATTTTGTGTTAGTTTGGGTAGGTAGTGTGTTTCTAGAAATTTATGCGTTTCCTTAGGTTCAAATTTGTTGGAGTATAGTTTTTCATAATACTCTGTCATGATTCTTTTTCCTTCAGTTGGGTCTGTTGTAATGTCCCCTATTTCATTTCTTATTTGGGTTATTTGAGTCCTCTCTTGTTTTTCTTTTCTCAGTTTGACCAGTGGTTTGTCAATTTTGTTGATCCTTTCAAAGAACCAACTTTTGGTTTTGTTGATTCTTTCTATTGTTTTTCTATTCTCTATTTCATTTATTTCTGCTCTGATCTTTATTATTTCCTTTCTTCTGGTGGCTGTGGGCTTTTTTTGCTGTTCTCTTTCTATTTGTTCGAGTTGTGTTGTTAATGTTTTGATTTTGTCCCTTTCTTCTTTTTTAATGTGTGCAGCTATTGCTATAAATTGTCTTCTGAGGACTGCCTTTGCTGTGTCCCAAAGGTTTTGGTATGATGTATTTTCATTCTCATTTGATTCTAGGAATTTTTTGATTCCATCTCTGATTTCTTCTATTACCCAGTGGTTTGTAAGCAGGGCGTTATTCAGTTTCCATGTAATTGATTTTTTTTCCTTGCTCTTCGTGTTGTTAATTTTTTGCCTGATGGCTTTGTGGTCAGGAAAGATACTTTTTATTATTTCAATACAGGTTCAATACAAGGTTGCTCTGTGGTGTAAGATGTGGTCTATTCTAGAGAATATTCCATACGCACCGGAAAAGAATGTGTACTTTGCAGCTGTTGGGTGGAGTGTTCTATATATGTCTATGAGGTCAAGTTGACTGCTTGTGCTCTTCAGCTCTTCTGTGTCTTTGTTCAGTTTCTTTCTAGATGTTCTATCCTTTACTGAGAATGGTATATTGAAGTCTCCTACTATTATTATAGAACTGTCAATTTCTCTTTTCAGTGCTATTAGAGTTTTTTTTTATCTATTTGGGAACCCTGTCATTGAGGGCATAGATGTTTATTATGGTTGTGTCTTCATTATGAATCATCCCTTTAATCATTATATAGTGTCCTTCTTTGTCTTTTATGGTGGATTTTTGTTTTAAAGTCTGTTTTCTCTGTGAGTAGTATTGCAACTCCTGCTCTTTTTTGGTAGCTGTTTGCTTGATATATTTTCTTCCATCCTTTGATTTTTAATAAATTTTCATCTTTGTTTCTAAGGTGTGTCTCTCGTAGACAGCATATTGATTAATCCTGTTTTTTTAATCTATTCTGTCACTCTCCTGTCTCTTTATGGGTGCATTTAGGCCATTTACTCTCAGTGTAATTATTGATAGGTGTGAGTTTATTGCTGTCATTTATAGTGCTTTTTTTGTGGTGTTGACATTTTCTTTGTTCCTTTTACTGTCCTGTGCTGAATTCCTTTTTGTTTGTGGATTTTTTTTTCATTTCTTTTGTTTTTGTAGGTTTTGTTTTTACTGAAACTTTATGTTTTTCTTCTTTATTTTGATGAGTAGGTTTGTTAACTTTCTTTGTTGTTACCTTCAAATTTATCCTTATCTTCCTAAGTTTGAACCAGTCTACTATTACTTGGTATCACCTTGCCTTCCTCTCCATTAGAAAGTTATATACCTACACTGTTTATTCCCTCCTTTATTGTTCTGATGTTGTTGTCATTTACAGATTAACCTCTCTGGTTCCCTGTTGTAATTCTTTTGGTTTTGGATAGTCCTTGAGAGTTCATTTCCTAGTTTAGTATCTGGCTGGTACAATCTTGCATTCTACATTCAGATTGTGGTCTGATGTTGTTTGTTTTCCGACAAAAGGACTTCCTTAAATAATTCTTGTCAGTTTGGTTTGGTTTTTACGTATTCCCTTAACTTCTGTTTATCTGGAAATGTCCTAATTTCTCCATCATATTTGAATGAGAGTTTTGCAGGATATATTATTCTTGGTTGGTAATTTTTTCTTTCAAGGTTTTATATATTTCATCCTATTGCCTTCTTGCCTGCATAGTTTCTGCTGAATAATCCGAGCTTAGTCTTACTGTTTCTCCTCTGTATGTGATTGTTTGTTTGTCTCGAGCTGCTCTCAGGATTCTTTCTTTGTCTTTGGTTTTAGCGAGTATGATTATGATATGGTTTGGTGATTTTCTTTTAGGGTCTATCCTATATGGGGTTCGCTGAGCTTCTTGGATGGTCACCTTTTCATCTTTCATGATATTAGGGAAGTTTTCTGTCAATAATTCTTTAATAATCCTTTCTATGTTTTCCATTTTCTCCCCCTGTTCTGGAACTCCAATCACTGGTAAATTTTTGCTTCTGATTGTGTTCCACATCGTTCTCAGGGTTTCTTCATATTTCTTTGTTCTTTTTTCCGATTTTTCCTCAAACAAATTTGTATCTAAATTTTTGTCTTCAATTTCAGTGATCTTGTCTTCCATTATTTCAAACCTGCTCCCAGCCCTTCTATGACACTGTGCATTTCTGAAAACTTGTTGCTTATCTTCGGATTTCTAGTTCTTTTTGTATGATTTCTAGCTGTGAATTTGTTTTGGCATTTTGTTCCTGTGTTATTTTCTGAATTCTTCCATTGTTTTGTCTGTATTTGCCATGAATTTTTCTATTGTTTCCTCATTTTTGTCTGCTTTTTACTTCAACTCTTGGATACCTCTGAATATTAGAGGTTTGAATTCCCTATCAGGTAATTCTAGTGCTTATTCTTCTACTGGTAAGTCATCTGGTGTTTTATTTTGGATGCCTACTGTAACCATTTTTTTCCCGTTTTAATATGCTTTTATATTATCTGCTGTCTTTAGGACAATCAGTAGTTATTTTCTTTGTTTGTTGATTGTAGATTTGTTTGTTTTGTCCTACTTTTTTGTTTTATTTGATTATGTCTGAGGTAGGCTGTGCATTCTTTGTTGCTTGCATGTCTGTGGGCATGATACTTTTCACCTCCTTGTCCAATGGGCAAGTTCAGCCACTCAGCTATGTTGAATCAGGGCAGTTACAGCTTAAAGGAAGGGGCTGGGATGGGTTTTTTCTTTCATGTACTAGGCCTGACAGGGTGAGGTGGGAGTCAGTGCAGTGTAGGTTCTGGTAGGCCGTGCCTGTGCTTCTTGGGGCTGTGAAGTTCAGCACACAGTGCAGGTAGGCAGGAAGGAGGGAGGGAGGTTGTGATGTGTGGAGCTAAGATGGGCATGGGAAAGAAGATAGAGAGGGGAGAGAAACAGGAGCCAAAACCAACAAACAAACAAACAAAAAACAAAAAAGAGTATTAAGGGATATTGCTGTTGGAGTGGAGAGATGAGAAACCGAGAAATGGAGAAAAATAGAAAGGAAAAAGAGAAATAAATAAATAATTTTTTAAAAAAAAGAAAAGCCCCCAGGGATCCCACCAGTGCAGTGCTCAGACTGGGGAAGTGGCTCCCTAACTGTGCAGTAGAGCCTGGCTAGGAGGGGCAGAGATGCCACACAATGTCAGGTACTCAAGAGACAGGAAAAGAAGGTAAGTATAGAGAGACAAGAAACTGAGAAATGAAAAAAGAAATGCCCCCCCCCCCGATCCCACTGGTGTGGCTACACAGACTGGGGAAGTGGCTCCGAAGCTGCACAGTGCAGCCCATCTAGAAGGGTCCCCCAAGCCTCAAAAAGAAAAAGAATATAAACAAAGAAAACAGAACAAATCAAAAACAAACAACAAATAAACAAAAAAAGGTCTTAGGGATCCCACCAATGTGGCAGTGCAGACTGAGGAAGTAGTTCCCCAGCCAAGCAGCGCTTCACAGCCTTTCAGGAAGAAGCAAAGATGGCACACGGAGCCAGGTGTTCAAGAGAAAGTAGGAGGAGGAGGTGAGAGGCAGGGAAGAAACCAAAAGAAGCAGAGAAAAGCAACACCAACAACAAAGAAATGGCACTTAGGGAGGTGGCCAGTGCGGGTGGAGCAAATCCAAGGGGCACAGAGCCAGTGTCTCCCAGACGAGAGGCTATGGCTGGCAGGAAGTGGCAGAGGCCGTGAGGGGGAAGAAGGGTGGGTGGTGGGAAAATGTGTATCGCTGGTTACTGGGTGCTCTGTCTCCTGCTGGGAGCTCCATGAAACTTCTTTCCCATACTCCCTGTCCACAGATCTCTGTGCTGCATTAGCTGATAGGAGACCTCCACTCGTATCTCTCCTAGCTCTCTTTTCTCTCAGTTTCTTATTCCATTTGGTATTTTGCTGAGTTCTTTATCTCTTCATTTTACACTTAGGGTTGCAGGATTGACATTTGTCTCTGTTTTACTTAGTTTTTTTGGGTCTTTGCTATGGAGGGACGGCATGGTGTTTCTGTCTATATCATCATGTTGTCCTTTCATTACTTCTGGATTTGGCATCATAATTAGAAAACTTCTGCTTACATCAAGGTTAAAGATGGCTTTACCCATAGTTTTTTGTGCTAGAACTTTTTTGGTTTAATTTTATTTAAAACATTTAGGTTGCTGATTCAATCGAAATTGCTTGCAGTATATATTGTGCAGTAGGAATTTAATTATATCTTTTAAAAAATGGCTACCAGTTGTCTCAGAACCAGTTACTAAGAAGTTTATTTATGCCCCACTGATTTGAGATTTCATTTTTACCATGTTTTAAATTTCTACGTGTAGTGGAATCTATTTCTGAAGTCTACTATATTTGCCTTTTCTATTTCTTCATTCATCAGTAACACTTCACTTCAGTTATAGCAGCTTTATGTTGTTGCTGTTGCTAGGTGTCGTTGAGTTGCTTCCAATTCATAGCAACCTATATACAATAAAACAAAACACTGCCTGGTCCTGCACCATCCTCACAATCATTGCTATTTGAGCCCATTGTTGCAGCCACTGTGCCAGTCTATCTTGTTGAGGGTCTTCCTCTTTTTTGATGATGCTCTACTTTACAAAGCATGATGTCCTTCTCCAGGAACTGGTCCCTCCTGATAACATGTCCAAGGTACGTGAGACAAAATCTCACCATCCTGCCTTCCAAGAAGCATCCTGGCTGTACTTCTTCCGTGACAGATGTTTGTTCTTCTGGAAGTCCATGTTATATTCAATATCCTTTGCCAACACCATAATTCAAAGGCATCAATTCTTCTGTCTTCCATATTCATTGTCCAGCTTTTGCATGCATATGAGGCAATTGAAAATACCATGGCTTGGGTCAGAGCACCTTAGTTCTCAAAGCGACATCTTTGCTTTTGAACACTTTAAAGAGGTCTTTTGCAGAAGATTCGCCAAATGCAGTATATCATCTGATTTCTTGACTGCTTTTTTCATGCATGTTGATTGTGGATCCAAGTAAAATGAAATCCTTGACAATTTCAATCTTTCCTCCATTTATCATTATGTTGCTTATTGGTCCAGTTGTGAGAATTTTAGCTTTCTTTATGTTGAGGTGTAATCCATACTGAAGGCTGTGGTCTTTGATCTTCTTCAGTAAGTGCTTCAAGTCCTCTTCACTTTCAGCAAGCAAGGTTGTGTCATCTACATATAGTACGTTGTTAATCAGTCTTCTTCCAATCCTAATGCTGTGATTTTCTTCATATAGGATAGTCCAGCTTCTCAGATTATTTGCTCAGCATACAGTTTGAATAAGTATGGTGCAAGATATAACTCTGACACACATTTCCTGATTTTAAACCATGCAATATCCCTTTGTTTTGTTTGAACAACTGCCTCTTGGTCTATGTACAGGTTCTTCACGGGCACGATTAATTAAGTTTGCTGGAATTCCCATTCATCGAAATGGGGTCTATAATTTGTTATAATCTACAGTCAAATGCCTTATATGCATAGTTAGTCTTCCAGTGTAGTTTTACTTTTTCAAAGTTTTCCTAAACTGTTTCAGTACTTTTTTTGTATGAAATTTAAAATCAACTGTCTAACTCCATAAAAATACTTTTTATTATTTTTATTAGTACTATAGAAAATTAATTAACCTAGTGAGGAAAAGCTTCTTTCTGATGTTGAATCATTCTATCTAAGAACAGGAATACCTTTCCATTTTTTCAGGTATACTATCTTGTCTTTTAGGAGTGTAATGAAGTTTTTCTTGAAAAGGTTTTGGATATCTGTTAAGTTTATTCCTTAGTATACAGTTTTTCACTGCTTTTGAAAATAGGGTTTCCTCTACCATCTACCTGGTTATTGTTTGCAGATTGCCATGAGTCAGAATTGACTGGATAGAAACTAACAACAAATAACGGTTATTGATTGTTGTATGCTTATTTTATATTTGGCTACCTTAGTGAATTCTTGATTAATTTAGTTTAGTTATTGTTTGTTTAAGATTTTCCACATATAATATCAAATATCTGCAAGGAGAGATAGTTTTCATTCTTCTCTACTAATTTTATGTCTCTGTTTTATTTCTAGTTTGTAATTGAATTAGTTAATACTCTTAGTATAATGTTGAGTGGTACTAGATGCAGTGCATTTTTGCTTTTTTCCTGATCTTACTGGAAACAAATCTAATGTTTCTGTATTGAGTAGAATACTAACTGGAAGGCTAAGGAGTAATATGATCTATAAATATTAAGAAAGTACCCTTCAATTTCTGTTTTCTGGGTGTTTTATCAGTACTAGATGTTGAGATTTCATCCTTTAATTTTCCATGATAGAACAGGAAAATTAAATTCCAATATGTAGTGTTTTATTATCAAAAATTTTTTAGATATCCTAGGATTTTAGTTCATATTTCCACTTTTACTCAAAAGTCATTTAATAGAATCTTTGTTTTGTTTTGTTTTAATTTCCAGTTGAAGGGCTTTTTTTGTCTTTTCTAATACTGTCTAGTTTTATTGCATTGAGATCAGGGAGTTGTTTATTATATTTCTACTTTATAGGACTTAGTATATTTCATTTTCATCTAGTATATGATAAATTACAGTCATGCGTCACTTAACATCCATGATATGTTCTGTAAAATAGGATGTTATGTGATTTGGACGTTGCCTAACACCATGTTATATACAGGCAGTCTCCAGATTATGAACAAGTTCTATTCCAAAGTCTGTCTTTCAGTCTAATTTATATGTAAGTCTGCACAGTTAGGTATGGTTCATATCTAACTTCAGTTAGTCAAATGTTTTTCTTAGTATATAGTATACAGTGTACATTTCTATGCATAAAAAACACTAAAGAAACACTTCCAGATACACGAAACCATCTTTAACATAATAAATACTTTAGTAATAAAAATATTTTGATGTGTGTTGCAAAGTAGCACCCATTTGTCATTATGAACCATTGTATGTACCTCAAATTTTTAATATAAGGGTTGATTCATAACTATGAGTTGTATGTAAATTGGTGGTTTGTAATCCGGCGATTGTGTATATAACCTTATGTGACTACAGATGTATATGCAGTCAGACATTCCCCAAACAGCTATTATGTGGCACATGACTGTATTGTGAAAGTTCCGTTAGTTCTTGAGAGGAAGGCATATTTTCAATTATGAAGGTATAAATTTCAAAATATATTCATAATATCTATCATAATGATTATGTTGTTCAAGTCTTCTATCTCTTTAAGTATTTTTTGTTGATGTTATCTAAAAAACCAAACCAAATCCATTGCCATCGAGTCGATTCTGACTCATAGCAACCCTACAGGATGGGGTAGAACTGCTCTATGGGGTTTCCAAGACTGTAAATCTTTACGGAAGCGGACTGCCTCATCTTTCTCCCCAGGAGCAGATGACGGGTTCAAAACACCAAACTTTCTGTTAGTAGAAGAGTATTAAACCACTGCACCACTAGGAGTCTGTTGTTATCTACTTACTTATTTTTGGTCCACTTGATCTGTCTTGTTCTGAGAGAGATGTATTAAAGTCTCCTATTAATAGTGTATTTCTGCTATGTCTCCTTGTAGCCCCTGTAGTTTTTGCTTCACAATGGCTGCTGTGTTTCTTAAGTGGTGTATCTTCACTTTGAATTTTGGCTTTGTGTCTTAAGACATTAAAATCAGCACTTTTTTTTTTAACTTATTGCTTAACAAACCTTTATTCAATACTGCATTTTACTAAAGAGAGGATATACAAATATGTGTATATTTTTGTCTTACATCATTATCAAGACCTCTTCTTTCTTATTGTTCAACAAACCATTATTGAACACAGTAACTTGCTACAGAGAGGGTACACAGATACGCATATAACAAAGATTCTGACTTGATTGAAATCTCAGTCTCGTGGGGATAGATGGGTTGATAACTAATTCTCTAATAAAAGTAGGATTCTGAAAAGTATTATAAAAACAAAGGCGTGAATAACATAGCAAAGGCAAAGGCTTCTAGTGAATAGTGTAAAATGGTAAAAGAATAAGAAACAAATACTCTACTAATAGAAGGCTAGATCTTAGTTTAGTTATTTATAAGGGGAAAGAATGCTGACTCCATCATGCCCTCCCTCCAAAAAAAATTGAGATAAAAATTGTCATCTGAAAGCAAACTATAAGAGTAAATTATTAAATTGACAGGTAAAGGATCTCAACAGAGATAAGCAAATCATGGATTAGAGAAAATAAATAAAAAATATCTCAAAGAGAGTCACCCTAGCTCTATAAGACTGACTTTTCAAATATGTAAAGAAGTACTGTATTGTGTCATTGTGAAGCAGATGTTGTCATTGAAGGAAAAATTGAAACACAAAATTATGGGGGAGGTTAAGGTGTAGATATACATGCAGATAAACAAATAAACAGAAAGATAGATAACAGATCACTTATTTATATAGAGCCTCATATTTTACTTGGTTGCCACAAAGATGTTACTTGGTAGAAAAATACCAGCAGACACAGTTTAAAAATGTAGGATACCTTTAATGGTAACTACTCAGAAACTATTTCATCCAACAGTAGGCATGCATGCTCCAACATGGAGGTCCAGACTTCCCAGGTCCAGGAGTAGCCAGGAAGACAGGAAGCTTAGGAAACTTACTTTTATCATTTATAAGGAGTTTCTGGCTCTTCAACTCCTCACCTTTCCAGTGAAGCTGCCTATATGATAGCATGTTCTTCTATTACAAGTTATTGCTATAAAACAGCAAATTCCTGATTGTTAACTGCAAGGGTGAGTGAACTGAAGGTATAAATTACCCAAGCATACTATCTCCATAGCTGGACTGGTTTGGAGGCCTATTGGAAGCTTATTGCTGTATTACTGTGTAAAGAAGTTCCTGAAACATGTTTATGCTTTCTTTAACACAGAAACATGTAAAGTTAAGGAATATAAAAGCTAAGCATGCTATGGTTTGGCAACTACAAAATTAACTTATGTTTAAATAAGCATATATATTTTAACATCTTCCAGATACTATATTTAAAAAAAAAAAATGCCCTATCTTTATGAGTATCTATTAAACACAATGGGAATGCTGTTTACATTTAAGACATTCAAGAATATTCTTAAATGACCCAAAATAAAAAAACCTTATGCACAAGGAAACTTTGTTGCCTAAATGTATTGCATAGTATTAAAAAAAAAGATTAAATTTTAGGGTTTTGAGGTGAATCTAAATGATGTCAGTGGTAGTTGTCGTTAAATATTCATGAGCGCACTGGTAAGGACAAATCATTTTCTTAATCTATTTCGCTAATAGAAATTATTTATAAGTACATCATTAATTATTTACATTCTCCTGGTATTATGTTTGCATTAATAATTTAAAAATATATAATTATCTATTAAATCATCTAAATATGATTTAACTTCATTTATCTTTTGTAACACAAATAGCAAGTTGATCATTAACTGTAGTCATATAGAGCAAGGTATTCTGCTCTAACAGGCTTGGGCATTTAGAAAAAGTGGTGACAATAGCTTACTTATCCATCTTTTTCACTCAACATTTGTGTGGTGTGATTAATATTCTTAAGAAAGTTTCTGGAATTTCAGACCTATTAGTCTTTTGTCCACTGATTATAATATACCCCTTGAGATCCCTGGCACGTAGAAAGCAAATTTCTTTCTACAAGTTGCCAATTAACTCACTGCCCTCTGAGGCAAAGTCTTTCTTTATACAACAGGTAAAGACTGATTTTGTTCTCTGGGCAGTATTAACCATCCTCATCGAAAACATTAAGGAGATTTATTGCTACACAAAATGCTTATCATGGCATCTCTGTCCTTCCTCAGTTATGATATCTGAGGTTGGAAGTTTCATAAGCGTGGTGAGGTGGGGGTTGGGGAGCGAGGGGGGCATTTGCTTCCGGGCAAGTCCAAGGAGGCCCCAGCCAAAGCACGGAATGACGTTCTGAGTCGCTACAAATATGAAAAGCACCTGACTGAGGTAGCCAGACAAGAGGGGGGAAGGTGTTTCTGCTGATGTGTTGCAGCTATCAACGTCTATTCACCTTGAAATTGCGGGGGTGTCATAATTTAGAGATTGCTTGCCCCTGGGGGCTCATTACCCTTGTTAAGCCTCTGGGAAGTTCTGCATATCACCTGCTACTTCTAGAGTTTCACAGTTTTGAAGTTGTATCTGGAGTTATAAATAAAAGATAGAAAGAAGGATGGCAATATCTTGGCAATATTATTATCCAGCTTTCTAGATCTAAAAGAAGACTTCTCTTTGGGAAGCCTGTTAAAAAAGATCTCATTAGGCTATTTAGAAAGATTTAATATTTAGGGTGCTGGGAAGGAATCAACTGATTCTTTTTAAATAGAAAAGGCATATTGTTATTTGATAATAATGAACAGAAGTAGGGACCATGATAATGTATAAATTTTAAGCATCATCAGTGTAAAAATCTTTGGGCTGTATCCTCTTATGAGTACCGTCCTCTTTTATAGGCTGTTATGGATTGAATTGTGTCCCCCCAAAATGTGTGTCAACTTGGCTAGGCCATGTTTCCCAGTATTGTATGGTTTTCCTCCATTTTGTGATCTGATACAATTTTCCTGTGTGTTGTAAATTCTATCCTCTATGATGTTAATGAGACAGGATTAGAAGCAGTTATGTTAATGAGGAAGGACACAATCTACAGAATTAGTTTGTTTCTTGAGTCAATCTCTTTGGAGTTATATAAAAGAGATAAGCTAGCAGAGAGGAGAGGGACCTCCTACCTCCAAGAAAGAAGAGCCAGGAGCAGAGCATGTCGTTTGGGGTCCCCCGGGGTCCCTGCACTGAGAAATCCTAGACCAGTGGAGGATTGATGACAAGGACCTTCCCCCAAAGCCAATAGAGACAGAAAGCCTTCCCCTGGAGATGGCGCCCTAAATTTGGGCTTCTAGCCTCCTAAACTGTGAGAGAATAAATTTCTGTATGTTAAAGCCATCCACTTGGGTCATTTCTGTTATAACAGCACTAGATAACTAAGACACAGGGCTATCCCTTTTGATGTCCTCATCACAAATCCCTATCCTGTATTCTGGGCTTACAATTGTTTTGGCAGTAAAATTCTAATTGCTAGGACACATCTTCTCTCCAGGGTCTTCTTATGGGACCCTTGAAGTGACAATTGGACACAGCTATTTTTCCTTGTTTACAGAGTAGTAGCGGGAGGAATTTGGAGATCAAACTTTTATTTCTTACCACGGTGGCTTTAGGCAACAGTACCATTTTTAATGCTTAATTTAAGGAAGACAGCTTATGCAAATAACTTTCTTAAATATTTTATTAACAGATTCTTTCTCCAAACTTTTCTGACAGCTTGGATACCATTGGGTAGTCAAACTAATCCAGAGGTTAAACCTTCCTGTAGATTTCTAAAAGGAAGCTTTAAAGTGGCCCCAAACTAGGAATCTTAGTGAAAAAAACTGCTATTTTAATATTTTCAGAGCATTAGCCTGGTATAAGAGATCTATGTTGAAGTCAGCATCTACATCTACCTCGACACCTAAACATACATCTACATTTATATCTATATGGGTGACATTAATAAACTCAGGGACTACCCTAAAGTAATGGAGCCCCAAGTTTCGTAAACTTGATATCTTGTTCTATGATGACCTTGACCTCACTGCCTCTACAATTTTTGAGCTGCAATTGGACATACTAAGTATGCAGAACTGTTTACTGATTTCCAACTATGCAGTTCAGGATACAAATGTGGGAAAAAAAAAACTGCTTCCATAGTAAGAAGACCCAAGGGGGCACTTGAGGACAATGGGGGGTACTGTGCATAAGAAACAGGGCTGATGGCAACATGTGTATCTTTTTAATTTGAGGATTATATTGGAAATGAAACATAATCTCCAAGGTGAACAAGTGCTTTTGCTAGAGTACTTAACCCTAACTATGAAACTAGCATAAATTACCTGATTGTTATTAACTGGTATTTAACTTCCCTGCACATTTAACACTTATTATATTGGAAATATTTTTTTTTAAATCTTGTTCATGGGTGATTAGAATGTTCTTTTCTTTTATATTTAATGTTTTAAAATTATGTACATTGAGTGCCTACCAACATATCAATTATTTAGTCATTAAAAATATGGGTGAGAAGTCATTATAGTAGTAATTAGGATTCAGTCCAACAAGTGTAAAAGGAAGTTCCCTAAATTGCAGCAATGAGATATAGAGCTCACATTAAATTTTCCATTTCCAAAAAAAGGATTTTCATAGCAATTTCCTAAACTAGATGGCAATGCAGAGTATGCAAAAGTGGTCAATGCTCTCACAGAGTGTCATATCAGTTTGAAAACAATTTTGCTGTGCTAATAGCGAATTCTTCTCTGAACTCCCATCCAATTTTTGAATAATTAATGATTAAATGTTATTTAATGTGATTAGATAAAGTTTTTCATTATAAGGTAGAATGACCCAAATGTCTGAAAGAATAAAATGTCTCAGCCCTTCGGCAAGTTGCTTCTAGATATAACTCTTCAGAAAAAAGTGTGGGATAACTCCTAAATCCCTGGATTTGGTAGTATTTACATGATACCATGGAATCCCTAGAGCCCCGGTAGTACAGTGGTTAAGAGCTCGTCTGCCAACCAAAAGGTCGGCAGTTCTAATCCACCAGCTGCTCCCTGTAATCCCAATGGGGCAGTTCTGCTCTGTCCTGTAGGGTCGCTGTGAGTCAGAATTGACAGTAACTTTTTTTGTTTTATTTTTTTTTAAGGGAGTTCCTGGGTGATGCAAATGGTTAACATTCTTGGCCCCTAACCAAAAGGCTGGAGATTAGACTCCACTCAGAGTTACCTTGGAAGAAAGACCTTCTGAAAAAATCAGCCATTGAAAACCCTATGGAGCACATTCTACTATGATTCACAGGAGGTTGCCAGGAGTTGGAATCGACTGATGGCAACTGGTTAGCTAACATCATAAATGTAATAAAATAAGCCCTCTGTCTTAGTTACCTAGTGCTACTGTAATAGAAATACCCAAGTAGGTGGTTTTAAAGAACATAAATTTATTTTCTTATAGTTTTGGAAGCTAAAAGTACAAATTAGGATTTCAGCCATGCTGATTCTTTCCTTGTCGGTAGTTCTACGTCTTTCTTCTTCTAGATATCCTCAAGTGACATCTGTCTTCTCCTTGTGCATGTGTCTTTGTGTCTGTTCTGACTATGTTTTAACTCAGAAGTGATTAGGTTTAGGATCCACAGTAGAATGACAATAGAAGCTTTTTCCACAGGATTCCGCATTTCTTTCTGAGCCCTCATTGAAATTGCCCTAAATGTCAATAATTCTACCAAAAGCTCTTCAAGGCAATCTAGTCTCTAACCATCAAGTACATCAGAATTCCTTCAACATCTACTCGTTACTCAATTCCAAAATGTCCACATTTTAAGTTACTGTTAGAGAAGCACCCCACTCGATGGTACCAAATTCTGTTTTAGTTACCTGGTGTTGTTCTAACACAGAAATCACAAGTGGTTCAACAGAAAAAAATTATTTTCTTACAGTTCTGGAGGTCAAAATTCCAAATGCTGTGGGCCCGTCCAAATGTCTTGGCCATGTTTATTTTAAATATTGATCCATGTGATTTAATACCTTTTTTAAAATTTAAAAAAAAAGTCAACTAGAAATTGCAGTTTTAGTGTACATTTCCCAATTTTTAAATCATTAAAACTAACTAATTCATTTTTAAATGATTTATTTTATATATCACAGCCAAGGTCAATACTGTGATAGTCAAATAAAACATCCATAAATCAAATCTGGATTATGGGCTGCCAGTTGGAGACCTCTGATTTAGACTAACTGGAAGCTTATGTTCCCATAAAGAGGGAATAAAAATAATTCCTAGGTATTGCTTCCTTCACAAATTGTTGAACGGGGTGCCTGCCTGTGTGTGTAGAAGGGGGGATTTGTCTCCTAAACTATGTGAGATCAAGGTGATAATAATCAGATTAGTTTCAAATGATGTACCAATGTCAATAATTCCATCCATAAATTCATAGGTGTGAGCAAGTATCAGGAGAACAATTAGCAAAAATCCAACAATTTTTATATATGAAAGGAAACAACCAGAGGATTAAATGTATTACACAACCCTCAGGAATGAAAAAGAAATTATTTGATTTGAGGAAACAGATTCTTAAATTTTGATGCTACTACTCAATCACCACTATTTCTATTATTTGCTACCAGTTATTAAGTGAAAGGTCTTTAAGTTATTAAGGTCTTATTATGTGTCTGGTATTTTTCTGAGGATTTTACATGCATTGTCTAATTTAACCCTTATAACAACTTAATGAAAAAATACACTATTTTTATCACATTTTAAAGTTGAAGAAAATAAAGTTTAGAGAGGTTAAGTAACTTAATAACAAATGTCATGCTAACAAATTATAAAGCCTGCATTCCTAACCATTTCCCTATTTATTCTTGCAAACTGGCAGCTCATGGGAGCAAGCTGTATTTCAGTTGGTGATCAGAAGATTAAAAAAATGAATATAGATATCATTTGAGTAGCTATGTACTCCCCATTTCTCCACTGTCCCCTGCTCTCCTTTTGGTCATACATTTGTTTCTTTCACACATCTATGTTTCCTGAGTTTAGGACTCCTGTTATTTTCTCTTTCAAATGCACTCTAAAAATGTGTCAGAAGTTTAAATGAGATAAGATACCAAAAGAACCTAGTCCATGCATGGAATATGATGTATAATAAGTGTAAGTTTCCCATCTTTCCTTGACACTATGATACTTCTAGACTTTGTTGCTAGTTGGGTGAAGTTGGGGAATATACTTCAAGTCTCTCTCTCTCTTTTTTTTTTTTTTTTTGGTAATCTTATTCTGGCTTTAAAGAATTTAAATGACCCTGGCACTGACTAATCTCCTGGTAACTCACATCTGACTAGGAACTTCTGTTTGGGCTCAAGTTTAAACTAAAAACATGGAGTCTTAGAGATTAATACTGAACTGGTATCAGTTTGATGAATCAGGCAGAACATCAGGTATATCCTTTTGTGTGTTGTGCTTTAAGTGAAACTATACAGTTCAAGTTAGTTTCTCATACAAAAATTTATACACGCATTGTTATGTGACCCTAGTTGCTCTCTTTGTAATACGACAGCGCACTCCTCCTTTTCACCCTGGATTTCCCGTGTCCATTCAGCCAGCTCCTGTCCCTTTTTGCCTTCTCATCTGTTGCCTTTCTCTTCTCATCTGTTGCCTTTCTCTTCTCATCTGGACATGAGCTGCCCATTTAGTCTCATCTATCTACTTGAGCTAAAAAGCACTCTCTTCAAGAGTATCATTTTATGTCTTATAGTCCAGTCTAATCTTTGTCTGAGAGTTAGCTTCCAGAATGGTTTCATTTCTGGGCTAAGGGAGAGTCCAGGGGCCATGTCTTCTGGGGTACCTCCAGTCTCAAACCATTAAGTCTGTTCTTTTTACTAGAATTTGAGTTCTGCACCCCACTTTTCTCCTGCCCCTTCAGGGACTCTCTGTTGTGTTCCCTGTCAGGGAGGTCATTGGTGGTAGCAAGGCACCAAGGCTGATGGAGTCTCTGGTTTATGTCGCCCTTTTTGTCTCTTGGGTGAGTATTTTCCTTGTGTCTTTGGTGTTCTTCATTCTCCTTTGCTCTAGGTGGGTTGGGACAAATTGACGTATCTTAGATGGCTGCTCACTAGCTTTTAAGACCCCAGATGCCACTCACCAAAATGAAATGCAGAACTTTTTCTTAATAAACTTTGTTATGCCAATTGACCTAGATGTCCCCTGAAACCATGGCCCCAGATCCTTGTCCATGCTACTCTGTCCCTCAAAGTGTTTGGTTGTTTTCAGGAAAATTCTTAGCTTTTGGTTTAGTCCAGTTGTGCTGACTTCCCCTGTATTGTGTGTTGTCCTTCCCTTCACCTAAGATAATTCTTGTCTACTGTCTAGTTAGTGAATACCCCTCTTCTTCCCTCCCCACCCTCATAACCATCAAAGAATGTTTTCTTTCATGTTTAAACCATTTCTTGAGTTCTTATAATACTAGTCTCATACAATATTTGTCCTTTTGCATCTGACTGATTTCACTCAGCATAATGCCTTCCAGATTCATCCATGTTATGAGATGCTTTGCAGATTCAGCATTGTTCTTTATCATTGCGTAGTATTCCATTGTGTGAATATGCCATAATTTGTTTATCCATTCATCTGTTGATGGGCACCTAGGTTGTTTCCATCTTTTTGCTATTGTGAACAGTGCTGCAGTGAACATAGATGTGCATATATCTATTTGTGTGATGACTCTTATTTCTCTAGGATATATTCCAAGGAGTGGGATTTGCTGGATTCTATGGTGCTTCTATTTCTAGCTTTTTAAGGAAGTGTCAAATTGACTTCCAAAGTGGTTGTACAATTTTACATTCTCACCAGCAGTGATACGTATTCCAGTCTCTCCACAACCTCTCCAACATTTATTATTTGGTGTTTTTTGGATTAATGCTAGCCTTATTGGGGTGAGATGGTATCTCATTGTAGTTTTGATTTGCATTTCTCTAATGGCTAATGATCATGAGTGTTTCCTCATATATCTGGTTGCTGCCTGAATGTCTTCTTTGGTGAAGTGCCTGTTCAAACATTTTGCCCATTTTTTATTTGAATACTATTTGTCTTTTTGTTGTTGAGGTTTTTCAGTATCTTGTAGATTTTAGAGATTAGACACTGATTAGATTTGTCGTAGCCAAATTTTTTTCCCCAGTCTGTAGGTTGTCTTTTGACTCTTTTGGTGAAGTCTTTTGATGAGCATAACTGTTTGATTTTTAGGAGCTCCCAGTTATCTAGTTTCTCTTCTGGTGTGTTTGTGCATTGTTAGTAATGTTTAGGTGGGTTCTTATTTTTAAATTCTCAATTGCTTTGATACCAAAATAGATAACCAAGAGAAATAAGTAGATTTTGGACAGACAGCTTAAAGCTAATATATTACTTTTCTATTGCTGCATAGTAAATATCACAGCCCTAGAGTTTTGTAGGTCAGAAGTCCAGATGTGGACTAATTAAATCCTCTACTCGGGATTTCATCAGGCTGAAATCAAGATATGGATTGAGCTGCATTTTTATCTGAGGCTTGGAGTCTTCTTCCACGTAATTGGCAGAATTCAGTTCCTTGCAGCTGCACCGAGTACTCAGTTTTCTTGGTGGTTGTTCTCAGCTCCTAGAGATAGCCGACCATTCCCTGCCATGTGACCAATTCACAGCATGGCACATTGCTCCTATAACGTTACCAGGAGAACATCCGCTGCAGTGTCAAATCTTTCTGAGTTCTCTCCTCTCTGACCTTGAGACCCTCTTTTAAAAGGGCTCACTTGATTAGATCAGGCCCAAGGGCAAATGTTTGTACAGGGGTCTGGAATCTTGGAGGCCGTCTTAGAATCCTGCATACCACAAAAGTAAAATTAACTACAATCTTGCCGTAAACATCCCAACAATATTGTTAATGTCTTTCTTGAATTAGTTTTGCTAGTGCCTTTCTCAAATTAGTTTTTACATGAGTAAAATGGAATACTAAGCTTGGGTGTGATTGCTCCATGAGGCTCATACTTATTGATTTGAAAATCTAGAATCATCACTATTTTGTAGATTCATTCATAGCAACATTTTTTTTTTAATAAAAAATAACTTCTTTAAAGAGAACTGTAAAAATGATATGGGAGGGACAGCATCTGACCTCTCTAACTTCTCAAGGCGGAAGAGAGAGAATCACCATCAACATCAGCCCAAGGCTGATTCTTATGAGGTAGAGATCAGACACACCTTCACCCTGCAGCTTTTTTACCTATTCTGACACAAATCATCCCTCCCAATGACATTCTCTACTTCTCTGCTGGATTTGATAATTTGTTACAATGGTCAAACAGAAATCACTGACAATACTCATGTTTATGGGGTTTACTAGGGAAGTAACAGGTTATAATTCAGGTTCAGTTTAGGATATAGGATACAGTTCTTCAATCAGGACAGCCTCTTCTGAGCTATGCCTGCAGGCATACCTCTCTCTGGCCCCTTGGCCTCTGTCCTGCTCAGGCAAGTGTTATAAAGCTCTTTTGGCTCTGCTGATAAGTGTCCAGAGGCGGCACCCCACTTCACCAGTAAGCCTCAGCTTAAAGGTGCTCAGCTCTAGCTCCATAGATTGGCAAACCTAGCTCCATCAAGTACCCAGAGGCACCCTACTCTACTAGCAAGGCTCCTCCCAGAAAGCATTTAGCTTTCTTACTCCGTGGGCCTGGAAGCCCCCCATGCCATCTTCAGCCAGTCTCTTGCCAGTGTCCTGCTGATCTCCTGCTGGTCTCCTGCCTGTGCTGCTTCCATTTTTATGCTACTGTTTCTCTCCGTCTTTGGTGTTACACCTCTCTTTCCTGGTCTCCTGGTTCCAGGAGCTTCTCAGTGCAGGGTTCCCAGGTCCAAAGGATACTCTCCACTCTTGGTTCTTCTTTCTTGGCAATGGTGAGAGCCTCCCTTCTCTCTTCTAAGATGGCTCATTTTAAGCCTAGGGGGATGGTAAAAGTAACCAATCCCCTTGTTAGGGTTTCATACCCCTTATTTGCGTGGAGCCCCTACTACAAGGGTGCCATGTACCTTATTTACATTATTAGCGAGCTATCCAATCTCCTTGGTGGGACACAAGCACCTCATTGCAGAGTTCCACCCATTTATTTGGTAAGAGTTATAAAGATTACTGCTAGAAGGGCCATATTAACTAATTCACTACACTGAAGATCACCCCTTGGCTTTTCTAGACATTGGCCCTTTCATACTTGAAGAATTAACTTCCCATTCCCAATTATTTCATCAGTCCAATACAGTCATTAACAATTAGTTTTTCAGTAGGGCAAAGAGTTCTCAGGGTGAGGTTACTCAGTTACCAGCTATTCAGGTCTGCTGGATATCCATCTGATCTGGTCAGTTTCTCTAAAACTCATCTTGGCTTTACCCTCTCTGGCCTCTGATAAAATTTAACTGAGAGAAGATTATTCCCTTGCTCTGAGCCTCACAAGGTATCAGCATGGCAAAACTGTTAAGAGACTTTAGGTTCGGTTGGTGTACTCCAATGCAGCAGAGCCTCCTCCTTAGTCCACTCTTTCCCAGTTACTTCTTCTACAATTACAGCTTTTATACTCACAATTAACCCTGTTAACAAGCAACACTCACAACTGAATCATATAATCCTATTAACGTTTTCCTATGCTCTCTCTTCCCCAGAACTACCAGGAAGACAGAAATCTACTCAGTGAGGATCCTTCCTTGTCCCCCTCATTTAATGTAAGCACATCATGAAAGCATGTAAGCCAGGCACTTCATATGTTTATATACTCCCATTTTAGACAGCTAGAGGTTAAATTGCCTGTCCCTAGCAAACCAGTGGAAACCCTGGTGGTACAGTGGTTCACAGCTATAGCTACTAACCAAAAGGTCAGCAGTTTGAATCCACCAGGTGCTCCTTGGAAACCCTATGGGGCAGTTCTACTCTGTCCTATAAGGTCACTATGAGTCAGAATCCACTTGACAACAATGGGTTTGGTTTGGTTATCAAAACAGTACTCTGAGGACTCCCAGGAAGCATGGTACTATAGACAGAAGCACCATGCCATCCCTCCAAAGCAAAGATCCGAAAAATCAAGCCAAACGGAGATAACTACAATCCTGAAACCCTAAGCATCAAATGAAGAGACAAAGAACTCAGCCAAACACCGAATGGAATAAGAAACTGACAGAGAACAGAGAGTGAGATCCCCTATCAGCTAACACAACATGTATCCGCCATCTTGGACTCCTATCAGAGATCAGTGAACAGGGGGTATGGGGAAGCAGCTTCACAGAGCTTCCAGCAGGAGACAGAACAACTGGTAACCAGTGATATAGGCTTTTCCACCCCCTCCCCCACCCTTCTTCACCCCCACTCGGCCTCCTCTGCTTCCTGTGGCCACAGTCTCTTAGCCAGGAAGCACCGGCTTCACCCCAGTGCTGCTCGGATTCCACCCGCCCACCCTGGCTGGCTCCCTGAGTGCCATTTATTGGCTGCTGATATTGCTTTTTTCAAATTCTTTTGATTTCTTCCATACCTCTCCCCACCTCCCCCTCCTTTCTCTCAAATACCTGGCTCTGTGCACAATCTTTGCTTCTTCCTGAAAGGCTGGGAAATGCCACTCGAATGTGAAACTGCTTCCTGGCCCATGCTGCCACACTGACTATTTGTTTGTTTTCTTTTTATTTTTTTTGAATTGGGAGCCTGTTATAGCCGGGGAGTTCTGCATGGCTTGAGACCTACCCCTACAATTTGTGCAGATGCACAGAGGGATCCCTGAGAGCATTTCTATTTTCTTGGCTTTTTTTTTTTTTTTTTGGAGAGGTTTTCCTTGTTCTTTCTTTTTATTTGTTTGTTTTCTTCTCTCTCTTTTCCCTTTTTGTCTTTCTTCATTACTCAGTTTCCCGTCTCTCTATACTTACTTTCTCTTCCTGTCTCCTGAATACCTGGCGCTGAGTGACACCTCTACCCCTTCTAGCCAGGCTGAACTTCTGGCCTGGGAGCAACTTCCCCAGACCTTGCAGCCACACCGGTGGGATCCCTGCGAGCTTTGCTTTTTTTTTCTTTCTAATTTTTATTCATTCATTTTTTTTTCTTCTTCTCATTTTAGTTTTTCTCCATTTCTCAGTCTCTCATCTCTCCACTCCAATGGCAAGCCCCCTCAGCACTCTTTTTTGTTTGTATGGTTTTGGCTCCTGTTCCTCTCTCCTTTCTCTCCTTTTTTCCATACCCATCTTAGCTCCACACATCACAATCTCCCCCCTCCATCCTGCCTACCTGCACCGTGAACTGAACATCACACCCCCAAGCAGCACAGGCATGACAGACCGGAACCTGCCCTGCACTGATTCACGGCCTGCCCTGTTGGCTATAGTGCATGCCACAAACAACCCATCTAAGCAACTCCTCTTCACCTAGACATACCCTGCTGTACCATATCTGAGCGACTGACCCTGCCAATTGAGGAGAAGGTGAAAAGTATTGTGTCCACGGATGAGCAAACAACAAAGAACACACAGCCCGCCTGCTCAGACATTGGCAGATCAAACAAAAAAGCAAGATGAAACAAACAAATCTACAATCAATAAATGAGGAAAATACCAAATGCACCGAAGACAGCAGACAGTATCAAAACATTTAGAAAAACAGGACAGGATTGTTCCAGTGGTGTCCAAAATAAACCACCAGCTGACATTCCAGTAAAAGAAAAGGCACTAGAACTACCTGATAGGGAATTCAAATCACCAATATTCAGAGCTATCCAAGAGTTGAAGCAAAAAGCAGACAAAAACTAGGAAAAATAGACAAATTGATTAAAAAAGCAGACAAATTCATGGAAAATACAGACAAAAAAATGGAGGAATTCAGGAAAATAATGCAGGAACAAAATGCCAAAATATTCACAACTAGAAATCATACAAAAACAACAGTTAGAAATCTAAAAGATAAACAACAAGATTTCAGAAACGAACAGTGTCATAGAAGGGCTGAGGAACAGGTTTGAAAAGATAGAAGACAGCATTAGTGAAATCGAAGACAAACACTTGGATACAACTCTGAGGAAAAATCAGAAAAAAGAATGAAGAAAAATGAAGAGAACCTGAGAATTATGGGGGATATAATCAAAAGCAAAAATTTGCAAGTGATCAGAGCTCCAGAACAGGGGGAGAAAACAGAAAACACAGAGAGGATCATTGAAGAA
>NW_004443947.1:15053660-15055795 GCF_000243295.1 Trichechus manatus latirostris | reverse complement strand
GAACTGCTGACAGAAAACTTCCCCAATATCATGAAAGATGAAAAGCTGGCCATCCAAGAAGCTCAATGAACCCCGTATAGAAGAGACCCCAAAAGCAAATCACTAAGACATACCATAATCAGTTGCCAAAACCAAAGACAAACAAAGAATCCTGAGAGCAGCTTGAGGAAAACAAAAAGTCACATAATGAGAAGAAACAATGAGACTAAGCTCAGATTATTCAGCAGAGACCATGCAGGCAAGAAGGCAATGGGATGACATATATAAAACCTTGAAAGAAAAAAATTGCCAGCCAAAAATAATATATCCCACAAAACTCTCATTCAAATTTGATAGTGAATTTAGGACATTTCCAGACAAACAGAAATTAAGGGAATATGTAAAAACCAAACCAAACTTACAAGAATTATTAAAGGGAGTCCTTCAATCTGAGAACAAAAAACATTAGCTCACAGGCTGAATCTAGGATGCAGGATTGTACCAGCCAGATACAAATCTAGGAAATGAAATCTCAAGCACTATCCAAAACTAAAAGAAATACAACAGGGAATCAGAGAAGTTAACCTGTAAATGACAACAACATCAGAACAATAAAAGAGGGAATAAACGGTGTAGGTATAGAACCTTTTAATGGAGAGGAAGGCAAGGCAATACCAAGTAATAATAGACTGCTTCACCCTTAGGAAGATAAGGGTAAATTTCACAGTAACCAAAAAGAAAGGTAACAAACTTACTCATCAAAATAGAGAGGGAAAACAAAGTCTCAGTAAAAACAAAACCTACAAAAACAAATAAAAAATAAAAAATCCACAAACAAAAGGAACTCAGTACAGGAGAGTAAGAGGAACAAAGAAAAAGTCAGCACCACAAAAAAAGCACTACAAAATGACAGCAATAAACTCACACCTATCAATAATTACACTGAAAGTAAATGGCCTAAATGTACCCATAAAGAGACGGAGAGTGATAGAATCAATAAAAAAAACAGAATCCATCAATATGCTGTCTACAAGAGACACACCTTAGAAACAAGGACGTAAGCTTATTAAAAATCAAAGGGAGGGAAAAAATATATCAAGCAAACAAGTATCAAAAAAGAGCAGGAATGGCAATACAAATCTCAGATAAAATAGACTTTCACACAAAACCCACCATAAAAGACAAAGAAGGACACTATATAATGATCAAGGGGAAGATCCATCATGAAGACATAACCATAATAAACATCTACTCATCCAATAACAGGGCTCCAAAATACATAAAACAAACTCTAACAGCACTGAAAAGAGAAACCGACATTTCCACAGTAATAGTAGGAGATTTCAACACCACTCTCAGTAAAGGACAGAACATCTAGAAAGAAACTCAACCAAGATACAGAACACCTAAAGGGCAGAATCAGCCAACTTGTCCTCATAGACATATATAGACCATTCCCCCCAACAGCTGCAAAGTACACATTTTTTTCCAATGCACATGGGATGTTCTCCAGAATAGACCACATCTTAGCCACAGAGCAATCCTCAACAAGATCCAAAATGCTGAGATAATACAATGTATCTTCTCTGACCACAATGCCATCAAGGTAGAAATTAACACTAGAAGAGCAAGGGAAAAAAATCAATTACATGGAAACTGAATAACACCCTGCTTACAAACCACTGGCTAATAGAAGAAATCGGAGATGGAATCAAAAAATTCCTAGAATCAAATAAGAATGAAAATACATCATACCAAAACCTTTGGGACACAGCAAAGGAAGTCCTCAGAGGACAATTTATAGCAATAGATGCACACGTCAAAAAAGAAGAAATGGACAAAATCAAAACATTAATTACTCAACTCAAACAAATAAAGAACAGAAAAAAAGCCCACAACCACCAGATGAAAGGAAATAATAAAGATCAGAGCAGAAATAAATGAAATAGAGAGTAGAAAAACAGTAGAGGGAATCAACAAACCAGAAGTTGGTTCTTTGACAGGATCAACAAAATTGACAAATCACTGGCCAGGCTGACAAAAGAAAAAGAAGAGAGGATGCAAATAACCCAAATAAGAAAAGAAAAGGGGACATTACAACAGACCCAACTGAAATAAAAGGGATCATAACAGAGTATTATGAAAAACTATACTCC
>NW_004443947.1:15035643-15052665 GCF_000243295.1 Trichechus manatus latirostris | reverse complement strand
CATGGATAGGTAGACTCAACATTGTGAAAATGACAATTCTACCCAAAGCAATTTACAAATACAGTGCAATCCCGATCCAAATACCAACAACATTCTTTAAAGAGATGGAAAAACTGATCATTAACTTTATATGGAAAGGGAAGAAGCCCTGAATAAGTAAAACACTATTGAAGAAGAGGAATAAAGTAGGAGGACTTGCACTATCTTACCTCAAAACCTACGATAGAGCTATGGTAGTCAAAACAACCTGGTACCGGTACAATAACAGATACATTGACCAATGGAACAAAATTGAGAACCCAGATGTAAATCCATCCATCTATGGTCACCTGATCTTTGACAAGGGCCCAAAGTCCATCAAATGGGGAAAAGACAATCTTTTTAACAAATGGTGCTGGCAGAACTGGATGTCCATCTGCAAAAAAATGAAACAGGACCCATATTTCACCCCATATACAAAAACTAATTCAAAATGGATCAAAGACCTAAATATAAAGCCAAAAATTATACAGTTCATAGAAGAAAAAATAGGATCAATGCTAGAGGCCTTAATAAACAGCATTAACACGATACAAACCATAACCAACAACACATACACACTCCAAAAGATAAGCTAGATAACTGGGATCTTATAAAAATCAAACACTTATCCTCATCAAAAAACATCACCAAAAGAGTAAAAAGAGAACTTACAGACTAGGAAGAAATTTTTGGACAGTACAAGTCAGACAAAGTTCTAATCTCTATAATCTACAAGAAAATCCAACACCTCTACAACAAAAAGTTGAATAATCCAATTAAAAAATGGGCAAAGGAAATGAACAGACACTTCACCAAAGAAGACATTCAAGTGGCCAACACACACATGAGGAAATGCTCCTGATCACTAGCCATTAGAGAAATGCAAAAACCACAATGAGATACCATCTCACCTCTGGCATTACTGGAACAAATCAAAAACACTGGAAATAACAAATGTTGGAGAGGCTGCGGGGAGATCAGAACTCTTATGCACTCTTGGTGGGAATGCAAAATGATACAACCATTTTGGAAAATGATATAGCGCTTCCTTAGAAAGCTAGAAATAGTAATACCATATGATCCAGCAATCCCATTCCTAGGAATATATCCCAGAGAAATAAGAGCTGTCATACGAATAAACATATGGATACCCATGTTCATTGTAGCATTGTTCACAATAGCAAAAAGATGGAAACAACCTAGATGCCCATCTACAGATGAATGGATCAACAAACTAAGGTACATACACGCAATGGAGTATTATGCAATGATAAAGAACAATGATGAATCTGTGAAGCATTTTATAACATGGATGAAACTGGAAGACATTATGCTGAGTGAAATAAGTCAATCACAAAAGGACAAATATTGTAAGAGACCACAACTGTAAAAATTCATGAAAAGGTTTACACATAAAAAGAAGCAATCTTTGATGGTTATGAGGGAGAGGAGGGGTGGGGATGGAAAAAGACTAAATAGACAATAGATAAGTGGTAACTTTGGTGAAGGGTAAGACGGTACACAATACTGGGGAAACCAGCACAACTTGTACATGACAAGGTCATGGAAGCTCCATAAACACATCCAAACTCCCTGAGGGACTGAATTGCTGGGCGGAGGGCTCTGGGGACCATGGTCTCGGGGAACATCTAGCTCAATTGGCATAACACAGTTTATAAAGACAATGTTCTACATTCTAGCTTGGTGAGTAGCGTTTGGGGCCTTAAAATCCTGTGAGCAGCCATCTAAAATACTCCAATGGTCTCATCCCTTCAGTAGCAAAGGAGAATGAAGAAAACAAGATACGAGGAAAAGATTAGTCCAAAGGACTAATGGACCACAACTACCATGGCCCCCACCAGACTGAGTTCAGTACAACCAGATGGTACGTAGCCACCACCACTGAGTGCTCTGACCAGGATCACAACAGAGGGTCCCAGACAGAGCTGGAGAAAAAATGTAGAAGAAAATTCTAACTTACAAAAAAAGACCAGATTTACTGGCCAGACAGAGACTGGAGAAACCCCAAGAGTATGTCCCCTGGACACCCTTTTAGCTCAGTAATGAAGTCACTCCTAAGATTCACCATTCAGCCAAAGATTAGACAGCCCCATAAAACAAAATGAGACTAATGGGGCACAACAATCCAGGGACGAGGACTAGAAGGCAGGAGGGGACAGGAAAGCTGGTAATAGGGAACCCAAGGTTGAGAAGGGACAGTGTTGATATGTGGTGGGGTTGTTAACCATTGTAAAACAGTATGTGCACTAACTGTTTAATGAGAAACTATTTGTTCTATAAACTTCATCTAAAGTACAATAGAAAATAAAATTAAAAAAAAAAACAGTACTTTGAGAAGGCAAGCGTGTTCCTTGGTCTAAGAATCTCCCGTTCCGATTGGAACTTTGAACATCCCTATCCGTAAGCAAAGCTCAGGCTCATGGTGTCAAACATCTTTCTCTTCATTCAGTAGGGTTCTGGTCAGTTCATCCCTAGCCCCGTGGGCTAGGTCAATGGGTACCGGACATAAGCTTGGAAGTCCACACACCTCCCTGCACTTCAGACCAGCCAGCCCCTTCTCTCTCTCTCTGTCATCTCCAGCCCCTGTGGGCTAGCTCAGTGGACACCACATATAGGCTTAGAAGTGCACACAATTCCCTACGCTTCAGAATGGCCAGCTCTTTCTTTCTCTTTCTCACTCCTAGCCTCCAGGTCAACGAGTGCTAATGGAACATGTCCAAAATTAGCCCGTCCCTTCATTGCTGCACTTCCCCCACTTCCACTCATGGAGTGGACCCAGGTAGTCACTACAAGCGAGCATACCAAGCTGTCTACTCACTGGCTCCCTTTAACTTTGTATCCTGGAAGGGGATTCTTCAGATAGGCACTGAATTTTCCTGCCTCAGTGCACCCAAAGACAACCACTTGCTTGCTCAAAATTCAAAAGCAGTCATTTTTTTTTTCCCTGCTGCAGGTCCTTCCTTCAAATGCAAATTTTCTGTTCTCTCAGCAGTTCTGGGTAGGTCTGCATGTCTTTTCAAAGGCAAAATTCCCAGGTGGGGCTCAAGTTTTCAACCTAAGACCTGCATTACTCTATTTACAGGGCTACTGCATTCAAACCCAACAGCCTGTGTTTCTTTCTGGCAAATTTTTATTCCCCTTTTATTATATCCAATCGAGTATTGTCTCAAGGCAGAGTTACACACTCTGTTATCTATAATACCCAATATTCATTTCCAGCATACATTTAGGTCTGCTTTACAACACTAGGTAAGAGAAACATTTAATATCCATAGTACATTCAAATAAACACAAGCCTTTTTAAAAAACTTTCCAGTTTCATCTTCTCCACACCTTGACTATCTTCGCATTCATATGCATATGGCCTCAAACTTCTGTCTGGGTGGAACCATTAAACCCTGACCCCCATCAGTCATCTTGTTTAATCAACCTGGCTTTTGCCCCAGGCCACTCCAGATAGGGCTTTTCTCATTCAGCTGCAGCAGAACATCTTTTTCTTTCCTTTCAGCCTTTACAGGTAACAACAGCCAAAGTAACCATCTAAGAATCAACAGTTTCGTTTCCCATGCCCCTTCATTCTTTCTCTTACAAAGGTGCATGATTCCATGTGTCTGGAGCCATTGCAACAAATCTGGTTCTCACGCCAACTGTAAAAATGGCATGGGTAGGGGTGGCGTCCGACCAACTCTAACTTCACAAAGGGGAGGAGAGAGAATCACCATCAACATCAGCCCAAGGCTGATTCCTATGAACTGAGGTCAGACATGCTGCTACCCTGCAGACTTTTTACCAACTCTGACACCAACCATCCCTCCCACAGACTCTACTTGTCTGCTGAATTTGATAATTTGTTGCAATGGCCAGACAGAACTCACAGACAATACTCACCTTTATGGGGTTTATTAAGGAAGTAACAGATTACAATTCAGGTTCAGGAATGCTCAGGAAGCAGTTCTTGGATCAGGACAGCCTCTACACACCTCTCTGTGGCCCCTCAGCCTCTGCCCTGCTTAAACAAGTGTTACAAAGCTCTTTTAGTTCTGCCAATAAGTGCCCAGAGGCACCTTACTCCACAAGTAAACCTCAGCCCAGAGACACTCAGCTCTAGCTCCATAGGTTGCCAAACCTAGCTCCACCAAGTAGCGGGAGGCATCCTACTTCACCAGCAAGCCTCCTACCTGAAGACACTCAACTTTCTCACTCCATCGGCCAAGAAACCCACTGTGCCATCCATCTCATGCCAGTCTCTTGCCTCTGTTGCCACTGCTTTCTCACTATCTTCTGTGTTATAGCTCTCTCTCTCAGACTCTGGTTCTAGGAACTTCTCGGCGCAGGAATCCCAGGTCCAAGAGTGCTCCACTCTTGGCTCTTCTTTGTTGGTGGTGGTGAGATCCTTCCCTCCTCTAGGATGGCTCATTCTAAGCCACGGGGGATGGTAAAACTGACCAATCCCCTCATTAGGGTTCCGTAAAACTTATTTGCATAAACCCACCCCACAAGGGTGCCGTTTACCTTATTTACATTATTAGAAAGCTATCCAATCCCCTTGGTGGGCGACAAGCACCTCATTTGCATAGTTGCACCCATTCATTTGGTGAGAGTTACAAAAACTATGGCTAGAAGGGCCTTGTTAACTAATTTACTGCACCATAAAAGCATTTTATAAAATGAAAACTTTTGCCATGTTCAGGATGTCCACAGAACACAACTTTCTTTTCTTTCTTAATCAATATTTAAATTTGATTAGATCTGACACACAGAATTTCTTAAGTGGCAATATACATTCCCAATAAGCTTAAAGTTGAATATTTCATGTAACAAGTTAGTTATATTTTCCATAACACTTTGAATAACCACTATTGATTCTTGATTACATTAATATCAATATTTATGCTGCCATAAACAATGTTTATGGCACTGTAATTGATAAGACTGTTAGTGCTACCTAGTTGTAAAACCTGCAATTATATTGCTGTAAATGTAATTTATAGTTGTGGTAATAGAATCTAATTTTCATCGAAAGCTTTAATCTATAAAGCAGTAATGTTTTTACACCAAAACTGGTGACTAATACATTTTTTTAAATAATTTGTTGAATTAGCAAAGATGGTAACTACATTTTTTTTTTCTACTTAGGGCCTGGTCAGCTCAAATTTTTATGTTATCTATTCTCTTCATAATTTACAATATTGTCTTGGCATGTGTGGGCAAAAACAGAAATCTGATGAATTTCTTACTAAATCTATGACTTGGGTGTTCTTGAATTTTTTTGTCTTGTAAAAAGATTTTAGCTACCAATTTCTGCTGTTAGTAGCTAATATTTTAGGATTTCCTCTTTGTTCACTAGTAATGTAATTAGATTTCCAACTTTTGATTTGGTATTCAAAATCTATTTTCTCTTTTGAGTTGGCTTTATTGTTAGAGTATTAAATGTTATTTCCACAGAATAATTGCTTAACAAAGAAGAAGAAGAAATAAATACTAAAAAAATCCCTCCTTCAGTTTATAGAAGTCATCCTACCCTGGAATAACTGAACGATGATTTTGATAAAACAAGCATTGGAATAAGTTAAACTGAACCTTAGATTTTTCTTTATTTTAAATGATAAAAGCCTACAAGATGGTGCTATCCTTTTCTGGAAGACCTCTGAATTTCTTACCCCTCTTGCCACGCTACAAATGACAAAACTGAAAAATGCAGTCCCTGAATTGTTTCTCTCCAAAAGCTATTTGAAATATTTTATAGTGCAATGTGTTTGATTAGAAACTATCGGAAGAAAAAAATACCGTCCTCCCCTCTTTGCCCTAATCCCCCCCAAAAAAAATCCCATATACCGTTTTTCCTCTCCTGAGTTAATATATCTAAATATTGTATTTATATGTTAAGTTTAAGAGGGAAATATTTTTTTGACAGATCCAAAAGATGTTATGTGTTGCATAAAATTTTACGTTTATAAATATGTGTTGCCTGTTCTATTGGTATTTTTGGTGGATTACTTATTCACTAGTTGCCAAACTTGATTTTGCTGGTCCAGGTTATATATTTTCTTATTCTAAAGTAAATTTATACACATAAAGAAACATACATGTATTCATGTACATGTGCGTATATGCTTTTAAAAATAGTTTTGAAGTAGTCTTTTTCATTTTGCCGATCTTGTAGTTTGATGATAATAAATGTCATCATACATGGGGTTAGATTTAAGATCAATTTTTGCCTTTTTCTTCATGAACTCTTCCAGGTCAATAGCAAAACAATGGAGAGATTAGTCAGGAAAGAATTGTACCCATTGACATTAATTAGTGCAAAAATCACCTTTTACTTCTGTTTTGTTTCAAAAGTATAACTTGTCAAAATTTTAGTGGAAAGAAATGGGGAAGAATAGTTAATAAAATTGCTCAGAACCAAGTGTAATCTCAGCATAAAAGTTACTAGCCATCAGCATGAATGAAATGCACATGCTGTGAAAATATATGAATGTCTATTGTCCATTGAAGAATTTTCAGGAATTATGGCAAGGCAAAACATAGAACTGAGATAAGGATAAATTAAATGAACATTTATTTTGAGTAATGCACAGCAAATATCTTGCTAGTGAGATTGGGGGATGCAATAAATAATATGTTAATAAAATGAGCGTTTACAAGAGATATCAAAGGAATTGGTAAGGTTAAACGCCTGGAACTGTCCATCATCCCAAATTTATGTAGTGAGGTTTCATTAACTTTAAACAAGGGTTTCATACTCTATTTAATAAGATATCACATGGAGTTCTTTTCCACTTACAGTATGTTCCTAAAGGTGAAAACAGCAGGAAAATGAAATTACTTCATTTACCGGAATTACAGCTTCTTTTGTATAAAACTTAAATCATTTTATATATGACAACCTTATGCTTAATGTTTTTAGAATACTCTTCATAAAACATTATTTAGCAAAAGCATACTCTCCCACTGAGCACATTGCTGCTTTCAATAGCTGTGCTAATCTAGTTTGAATATATGCGGCATTTAATCTTAATTATGATGCTGAAGTCTATGCAACGTTAATTATTCATTTCACGTGCTCCCTTCACTTTATCGTAACTCCTAATTTGCTTAACAAAATGTAGCTTTTAATTAGAACTGTGGAACTGTTGGGGCAAGGTGGTGTTTTGAGTGTGTGAGTGTGTGTAGCATGCGCATTCATTCTATTGGTTTGGAAATGTGTGGGGTGGGGTAGTGTTGGAGTAAAAGAAGTCAAATATTTTTAATTCAGATGATAAAATCCCCTGGTAGATCCACTTCCCATCATACTTAACAGTATCTTGGTCTCTTAGACTGGGAAAAATGAAGATGGAAAGGCATAACTGGTAATCCATATAATAACAGATGATGGTTGAAAAGTAATTAGTACCTATCAAAGAACACAAAAAACATGCAAAAAAACCATGTAGTCAAGTAAATTCTGCCTACATAATATAGACTAGCCAACTGAAATATTTGGTTCAATTAGTGTTTTTGTTAAATGTATGAGATGAGGATAGACAGTTACATAATACAAAATATTGTATTTGAGCAACTTGGAAAAATGATTTATATTAAATTACATTTAAATACTCGTTATAGTTTAATGTTCTCTAAGTTTTGCCGTTTGTAAATTTTAACACTATTTACATAATAATTTTCATGTACTTACTTTTTAATTTAAATTTTTAATTTAACATTTTAAAATTTAAAATTATTTGTAAATAAAACTTTATATTCCAGCTTTTAAAGGAAACTATTATCTTGAAATACAAATAAATAAAACTACTGAAAAAAAACCTATGTATCATCTATCACCTTACAACCATCAGAGGAAGCCTTCCACACCTCTTTAAGCAGCGTACATAGCAATTGGAATTCTAGGTATAAAGCTAAGGTATAAGCTAAATTATGCCTTAGTTAAGCTGTGCATAAAGAAAAGGAATAGTAAATGTTTTGTGTACGTTTCTTGTAAATTTTGAAAAAGGTTATTTAAATACTAAAACAAAAAAGCATAGAATTATATAAGATCCATATTTCCAATTTTGTATACTAAACAAAAAAGAAGTTATGGTTGTGACTATAAGGTTCTAAAATAAAATTACTTGCTGATTAATTCTATCTAGTCCCTGGATGGCACAAACAGTTAAGCGGTCCACTACTAGCTAAAGGCTGGTGGTTGGAACAAGCCTGGTGATGAGCTTCTGAAAGGTCACAGTCTTGAAAACCCCGTGAAGCAGTTCTACTCTGCATACATGGGGTCACCATAAGTCAGATTTGACTGCAAGGCAACTAATAACAATAACAGCAATTGTATCTAGGAAGCCATTCCTTTCCAAATAGATGCTTACATAGTTCCTCAAAAAGAAGAAAAAAAAGAGAGATTGACTTATGGATAGAAAAAACATCCATAACATCCTAATTATTCTTATGCTACTCTTTCATAATGAATTCAAATATGTTTGCAATGAATTGATAAAAAGAATTAATTTTGGCTTCAACTGGTTAAGGCATGGAATTAACATTTATTTGATTTTGGGGGACAGGCATACTCCTCTGGTCTTTTTGACTTCTTATAGGGCATTGTTTCATTCGTTAATTAAATCTTTTTTTTTTAAATAAAAATCAAGTATGAATCTTCAATATCCCACAACCCATTTCTAATATGTGTAATGTTAATAACAGCTACCATTTATTGAGCTATTTCTTTTAATTTTCACAATAATCCCGTAAGGTAGCTACCATGATTATTCCCCCTTTACAGATGAAGAATCTAGAATCTTAAGAGTGTTCAGTGAGTTATCCAAAGTCCCCAGGCTCCTAAGCAGGGGGAAGAGGTTTCATTTCAGTTCTGACTCTAGTGCTCTTGATTGTTCTGCTCTTCTGCCTTCATTTGATTATAATATTCAACTCTGTCTCAGAAATACTCTCTTATCAAACTCCTCTTCCAATGGTACCGCTCTGAACTCATCTCCCATTCCCATGCCCAATCTCCTTGGACCCCTATATCCATTTATTCTTAGGTGAAATCTTCATTTTATAGTAAAAGGAGGTTGTTGTGTGCCATCAAGTTGATTCTGGCCCTGATGGCACAATGGTTAAGGGCTAGGCTACTAATCGAAAAGTCGGTTTGAACCTACCAGCCACTCCACAGGAGGAAGATGTGGCAGTTTGCCTTTGTAAATATTACAGCCTTGGAAGCCCTATGGGGTAGTTCTACTTTGTCCTGTAGGGTCAACAGGGATAAAAGAACAGCAGTGTTAAAAATAAGTGACATAGAATTGTTGGTAAAAATTTCATTAATGGGACAAATTCCATTTGAGAAGAGAAAGAAAGAAAAGCATATTCTAGTGTAAGGATACTATGTATATTCACATTTTAGAATTTTGTTTTCTGATCAACAACAGACAGACTTGCCTGCTCTGCTACTTTTAGCTTAAATAAATCAAATAAGATGTGAGAGGCTATATGTTATATGTTTAAGAGCATAGTGTCTTCAGCCAGGCTGTCTCTGTTTGAACACTGTCTCCACTACTTACTGGCTGAGTGGTCTTGAGAAGGTTATACAACCTCTCTGTGTCTCAGTTTCTTAATCTGTAAATTAGATATGCTACTAGTACTTACCTTAAAAGGTTGCTTGAGGATGAAATATTTGTATATATGTAAAATGCTAGAGCAGTTACTGGGACATTGTACCTGATAAAAAAGCGTTTGCTTTTATTACCAGCGCTCACAGAAACTAAGACATTGATTTTGAGATATACAGATTTCAGAAATGTTAAAAAATGAAAAAATTGTGTGACTTATATTTTATATAATACAGTATTTTTCATCTAACAACTACTAAGACCAGTCCACATGTAATAGCACTTCTCTGCCTGAAGATTTGGAACACGAATAAAAAGAAATGGCTAATGATATTGAGAGCAATAGCCCAGCTGGCTTTTTTACATATCCAAAATCCACTGGATAATTTCAAAAGTTCCAATTATTTTCTTTATAAATTGCATAAACCTAGCATCACGCATAATTTTAACAATCCTTAAAAGAAAACACAGAATCTAATAATTTTCCTCATTTTTATCCCCATCTACTAGGGAGTCCTGGTGGCACAGTGGTTAAGCACTCAGCTGCTAACCCAAAAGGTTGATGGTTCAAACCCACCAGCTACCCTGTGGGAGAAAGATTTAGCAGTCTCCTTGCATAAAGATTACAGCCTTGGAAACCCTACGGGGTAGTTCTACTCTGTCCTTTAGGGTCCCTGTGAGTCAGAATGGACTCCATGGCAACAAGTTTTCGTACTCTGTGCTAAAAAATCACCTCATACGGAGTCTCTGGGTGGCACAAACATTAAGTGTGTGGCTAATAATAGAAAGGCTGGCAGTTCGATCCCACCCAGAGTGCCTTGGAAGGTCACAGCTATGAAAATCCCATGAAGGGCTGTTCTGCTCTGTAACACACGGGGCCTCCGTGAGTTGGAATTGACTCAGTAGCAACTGGTCATAGTTTAATCCTCATAAACTTGTCTCAAAAATAAAAAAGGAGGGGTCTTAGAAATTCTACTTATTACCTTATTATAAGTGATTCCTGTAGTATTGCCCATAAACTTTTCTATCTCCTTATTAACTTTTTTTTCTGATTCTTTTATTCCATCCAGTCTAAGAGAGCTAAGGAGAGAGGGAAGTGGACTACCTAACTAATCTTGAGATATTCACTTAGTCCTGAGTCCTTTAAGCCTATTTTCTTTTATTGAGCTTTTACACCCTGTGGAATTCCCAAAGATTGTGAAGCTCCGTGGAGCTTTCACGAAACATAAGCTACCCTACCCCTCTGTCCCTCTCTTTGAAATGAAAAGCTCTAGCTTTTTGGTCTGAATTTAGTTCTATTCACTACCTCGCCACACACTAAGCTGCTTCTGAAGTTCGCCCCCCATGTAGTTCTAAGTTCTAAAGCCACGTTGTCCACTTCTTTTTTGTTCTGCTTTTCATGCTTCCCCTTTCGTCTCTCGGCTTTGCCGTTCTGTTTAGGTATCACCCAGGATGCCAAGTTCTGTCTGATGTTTTCTCAGTTGACCCCCAGGTCTGTGAAGTCCTTGCAGCATCTTTTTTCTTCTTTTTCTCTGTTTCATTGCCAGGGATGATTTGGTAGAAAGATTTGCAACTGTTTGAAATAGACTGCTTTGTTGTTTTGCAGCATTTCAGAGGAAAGCAGGAGAATTATATTTTAAAAGTTTTAGACTCATAGTTTATTTCATGTTATTCCCAAAGTAGCCTTATATACAATCTTTATTAATCCCCATTTTTATAGATGAAGAGAAGTTAAGTAACTTACTTTTAGACTTACAATTGTTATGTGACAGAGATAGGATTTGAACTTCATTTTCTGAGACTCCAAAGCTTTGGGTTTTTTTCTACTATATGGTATTTCTTCTTGAATATTTATTTTCCTAGTTCAGTTATATTTGTCTTTCACTTAAAAGCAATATGGCAGTTTCTGGCCGCTACTTGGTTACTGTGTTATATTTTGGTGTTTGTAAAGTCTAGTTAGAGAGCTCCAGTAAAAATATTTTTCATAGGCATATACAATGAGTTATGAGGAGCCCTGGTGGCACAGTGGTTAAAGTGCTCAGCTGCCAACCTAAAGTTTTGCAGCTCAAACCCACCAGCCTCTCCACGGGAGAAAGATATGGCAATCTGCTTCTATAAACATTTACATCCTTGGAAACTCTATGGGGCAGTTCTACTCTGTCTTACAGGGTCACTATGAGTCAGAATTGACGACAGCAATGGATTTGGTTTGGTTATACAACGATTTCCTAATGACCATTATCTCTAAAGTATAATTACAATTTAAATCTATATAAGTCTTTGATATTTGGGGGTCTAGATTATAACTGATTCATTAATTCTTTCCCTCACCATGTACATATTTAGTGTCTATGCTATTCTAGGCTCTGGACTAGAGCAATGACTCTGACTGATGTTCTGGTACTAATGGACCTTATGTTCTAGTGGGAGAAGATAGACAACACACAAATGACTATGTATTATATCAGGTCATGGTAAGTGCTTTGAAGAACAGTTAAGTGGGTGTGGACTTGATATTTGAAATAGGGTGATCAAAAAATCGTTGACCAGTGTTATGCACACTATGTGAGAATAAAATACGCAAAATATTTTTGTATATAATGCATACATGTATAGGAACATAATGACACAGAGAATAACTATACGCACTGAAAAGTCTTTTCCGAGACACTGAAGCAAAGGGTAGTATTTAGGTACGTGGGCTTTGGCAGTAGACAGTCCTGTTTCGCCCACTTAGGAACCCCATGGCTACTCTGAGCCTATTTTCCTTCTCAGTAAAATGGGTTGACAGAGCCATGCTAGGGATGCTGTGAAAATTAAGTGAGAGGCTATATATGAAGTGTTTTGCTTAGCTTCTGGCACATATTATGTGCTGTGAGGGTAGTGGTGTTAGCGGCGGCAGAGTAGTTGTAGTAGACATTATTATTGTTATCATCATCATTACAGTATGGTTTTGGAGAATTATGAAGCATTTCTACGCTTTAACTTTCTCACACGTGTTTTCTTTTTTCCAACTCCTCACAGATGTAGGAAGTGTAAATAATATATGTGAAGCACTTTCAATGTATGAAGACATTTTTTTTTCTATTGTTATCTGAGGTGTCAGAAATAAAACCTAATTCTGGAGGTTTTCTAAAAGCAGAATTTCCATTTTACTATTCAGTGGGAGTTCTTGCTTAGAGATGTTTTGCAAAGCCAATCCTAACATATTTAACTTGCATTTGAAAAGCTGCCAGAGACCAACTGAAGAGAGGAGGCACATCACACAGCGCCGGGCGATCCAGGAGGTGCGCGCTCCATAGTGAACAGGGCAGTGCTCAGACCCCTCCGCCCAGGCGCGGCTGTCGCCAGCTGACACCTAGGAGCAGAGATGATATGAACACACTCGAGTCAATTCCCCCTTGTCTCAACAGAGCAGTAATGGACAGCTCTCTGCCGTGCTCAACTAGTTCACGAGCACAGGCACCTTTCCACATGCAGAGAGGCTGCTACAAGCTTTCCGTTGATTTTTGTGCAGGTTTAAAATGCTTTTTTTTTTTTCCACGAAGATGTTAGAAAACGACTTGTTTTTAATTACATCTCACCTGTACTTGTTCAGTTTCCCCGAATTCCTTGAAGGAAAAGGATCTTTTTAAAATGCCTTCTTAAAAATATTACCCCTAGCTGTCTCACCTAATGTTGTTTACATACTAGATACTCCATAATTGCTCATGGTTAACTAACTACCAGCTAGGTACTCCACAACTGCGTACGGTTAACTGACCAACTAACTACAATTAACTGACGAACTGAAACACAATTTGTGATACTAACTCCTCTCATAATTATAGCGAGAACAATACTATCTTAGTCTTTTACCAGAAAAAGGCTCGACAATGTTTTTCTAATGACAAATATGTCCCTACACTCCAATTACCATAAGTAAGGAAGTTAAATATATAAAACCATATTAAAATGTGTTGTTAAGTATGAAACACAGTTTTAACCAAGGTTGCCTGTCTGTCTCCCTCCCTCTCTCCTCCCCTCCTCTCTCTCCCCTCTCCCTTTCTCTTTCTCCTCCCTCCCTTTCCCCTATTATAGGAGAATTCACTTTCACAATAGATCAGTTTGGCATATATTTAGGAAACAGAGGCTTTAAGAATTTATTTCTTTGTTAAGAAGAACTAATAGAGCTCCTCTTAGTCCAACTGGAAAGTGATGGGTAATATCTACAGACTGGACTCAAATGCTGTATTTTTTTTTTCCTTTCTCTTTTTTTTTTTTTGAGAGTTATTATTGGTGAAGTTTTAACTAGGAGATGCTCCAGGACTCACAGTTCAATATTACTGTGTCCTGAGGCACTGACATCACTTAATAGCTCCTACTTAGTAGCTTGCTAGGTGGCAACACATCATGTTCTTTTACAGGGTTTGAGATGTTAAGAGAGATTTAGAAATGTGAGCTTCACACTGGATAAAAATAGATGCACTGTGCTTAAGGGGTCCATGGACTTTGCATACCTTTCACCCCTGCATATAACCTGTGTGGGCCTATTTCAACCATGTAGGCCCTCATTAGCACAGTACAACAGGGTATATACTTGAAGCCTAACTTCACCAGTATCAGCTATATGGTGGAGTGGCAGGTTCGTAATATTTGATACCTCTCTGCCCAGTAAGCAGGGTCCTTACCTACCCACATCAGAGGCCTGAGGACGGGTTGCTCCACCCACACCACTTAGCCACCTGAGACAGGGGTCCCAGAATAAGTGGTGCCTCCTAGTCTTTACAGCCCATAGCACTGGGTGCCCAAAGTCTGGCTGCAAACCCCACACACCTATGCACTCTAGGGAGCAGGGAAACACTTTCCTCCCAGACAGTCAGGGGCAGCCATCAGCCCCCTGCCTTGCTCAGTGCATGACCCCCTACTGCAGCCACAAACCTTTGCCTACACCAATCATCCCTACCCATCTAGGACTGTAGGTGAGAGCCTCTACCACACACTTGGTGACTATCTGGACACCTCAGCTGAATCAATACAAGAAAAGTAAACAGACTCCTAGACTCGAACACCTAGTAATAGATCTAACCACCTGATGACAGGACGTTAGTGCTTAAAAGGCACCAATAATCAAACTAGCTCACAGGAGAAGCCTATCTGGGCATATCAAAATGGAACAAAACAAGAAGCTATGACACAGTAAGCAAACAAAATAAAAAAAATGTAATAACTTATTGATGGCTCAGAGACAACAGTCAATATCAAATCACATAAAGAGACACACCATGATGGCTTCAGCAAGCTTCCAAAAAAGAGAATCAAGAAATTTTCTGGAGGAAGAGAACTTCTTGGAATTATCAGAGGTAGAATACAAAAGATTGATTTACAGAACTCTTCAATAGATCAGGAAGGAGATTAGGCAAAATGCAGAATAAGCCAAGAAACACACAGACAAAGTAATAGAAGAACGTAAGATTATAGAAGAGCACAATGAAAAATTTAACAGGCTGCAAGAATCCATAGAGAGACAGCAATCAGAAATGCAGAAGATTAACAATAAAATTTCAAAATTAGACAACTCAATAGAAAGTCAGAGGAGCAGAATTGAGGCAATGGAAGTCAGAATTAGTGAGACTGAAGATAAAGCACTTGACACCAACTTATTTAAGGAAAAATCAGATTAAAAAAATTTAAAAAAAATGAAGAAACCCTAAGAATTACGTGGTACTCTATCAAGAGGAATAACCTACGAGTTATTGGAGTAATAGAACTGGGGGATAACAGAAAATACAGAGAGAATTGTTGAAGATTTGTTGGCAGAAAACTTCCTTGATATCGTGGAAGATGAGAAGGTATCTATCAAAGATGCTCATTGAACCCCACACAAGGTAGATCCCAAAAGAAAGTCATCAAGATATATTATAAAAAACTTGTCAAGACCAAAGAAAAAGAGAGAATTTTAAGATTGGCTAGGAATGAATGAAAAGTCATCTACAAAGGAGAGTCAATAAGACTAAGCTCAGACTACTCAGCAGAAACCGTGCAGGCAAGAAGGCAATGGGATGACATATATAAAGCCTCGAAGGAAGAAAAAAATTGCCAGCCAAGAATTATATATCCAGAAAAACTGTCTCTCAAATATGATGGCAAAATTAGGGCATTTCCATGTAAACAGAAGTTTAGGGAATTGGTAAAAACCAAACCAAAATTACAAGAACTACTGAAGGGAGTCCTCCAGTTAGAAAATCAATAACATCAGATAACAAACCAAGACTAGAATACAGGACAGAGCAACCGGATATCAACCCAGATAGGGAAATCACAAATATAAATCAAAGCTAAAAAGCTGAAAATAGGGAAACAGACATGTCAATATGTAAAAGATGACAACATGAAAACAAAAACGAGGGACTAAAAAACGTAGTCATAGATCTTTCATATGGAGAGGAAGTCAAGGCAATATAAAGAAATAATAAAAGAGTGGTTTAAACTTAGACAAATAGGGACAAGTATTAAGGTAACCACAAAGGAAACTAACAATCCTACACAACAAAATAAAAAACAAGAAAAACATAAAGACACAGCAAATACAAAATCAACAACAATGAAAAAGATGAAAAAAAAATACCTAAAGAAAAACGACTCGGCACAGAAAATCAAGTGGAACAAAGAAACTGTCAAAAACACACAAAAAAAGACATAAAAATGACAGCACTAAACACATACCTATCAATATTTACGCTGAATAAAAACATACAAAATGCACCAATAAAGAGACAGAGAGTGGCAAAAACACGATTCATCTATATGCTGCCAACAAGAGACACACCTTAGACTTGAAGACACAAAGAAACCAAAATTCAAAGGATGGAAAAAAATATGTCGAGCAAACAAAAATAAAAAAAGAGCAGGAGTGGCAATATTAATTTCTGACAAAATAGACTTTAAAGTAAAATCCACCACAAAGGATAAGGAAGTTACACTATATAATGATTAAAGGGTCAAAACACCAGGAGGACATAACCAGAAAAAAATATTTACACACCCAATGACAGGGCTCCAGAATACATAAAACAAACTCTAACGGCACTGAAAAGAGAGAGAGACAGCTCCACAGTAATAGTAGGAGGCGTCAATACACCACTTTTTGTGAAGGACAGAACATCCAGAAAGAAGCTCAATAAGGATACGGAAGATCTAAGTGCCACAATCAACCGACTTGACGTCATAGACATATACTGAACACTCCAACCAACAGCAGCCAAGTATACTTTCTTTTCCAATGCACATGGAACATTCTCCAGAATAGACCACATATTAGGCCATGAAGCAAGCCTTAACAGAATCCAAAGCACTGAAATATTACAAAGCATCTTTTCTGACCATAAAGCCATAAAAGTAGAAATCA
>NW_004443947.1:15033607-15035543 GCF_000243295.1 Trichechus manatus latirostris | reverse complement strand
TGACCATAAAGCCATAAAAGTAGAAATCAATAACACAAAAAGCAAGGAAAAAAATCAAACACATGGAAACTGAACAATAGCTTGCTCAAAAACTACTGGGTTATAGAAGAAATTAAGGACAGACTAAAGAAATTCACAGAATCAAATGAGAATGAAAACACATCCTACCAGAACCTTTGGGACACAGCAAAAGCAGTGTAATAATAGTATAGCAATAAATGCACACATCCAAAAAGAAGAAAGGGCCAAAATCAAAACATTAACCCTATAACTTGAACAAATAGAGAGCAGCAAAAGAAGCCCTCAGATACCAGAGGAAAGCAAATAATAAAAATTATAGCAGAATTAAATGAAATAGAGACTAGAAAAACAATTGAAAGAGTTAGTAAGACAGAAAGCTGGTTCTTTGAAAAGATCAACAAAATTGATAAACCATTGGCCAAACTGACAAAAGAAAAACAGGAGAAGCAGCAAATAACCCAAATAAGAAATAAGATGGGCGATATCACAACAGACCCAACTGAAATTAAAAGAATCATAACAGAATACTATGAAAAATTGTACTCTAACAAATTTGAAAACTTAGAGGAAATGGACAAATTTCTAAAAACACACCACCCACCTAAACTAACACAAACAGAGGTAGAACAACTAAACAAACCTATAACAAAAGAAGATATTGAAAATATAATTAAAGAACTCCCAACAAAAAGTCCCGGCCTGACAGTTTCACTGGAGAATTGTACAAAACTTTCAGAGAAGAGCTAACACCACTACTACTAAATGTATTTCAGAGAATAGAAAAGGATGGAATACTCCCAAACTCATTCTATGAAGCCGTCATAACCCTGATACCAAAACCAGGTAAAGACACCACAGAAAAGAAAATTACAGATCAATATCTTCATAACCATAGGCACAAAAATCGTTAACAAAATTCTACCCAGTAGAATTCAACAACATATCAAAAAAATAATTCACCATGACCAAGTGGGATTCATACCAGGTATGTAGGGATGGTTCAACATTAGAAAAACAATCAATGTAATCCATCACATTAATAAAACAAAAAACAAGAACGACATGATCTTATCAATTGATGCAGAAAAGGCCTTTGACAAAGTCCAACACCCATTCATGATAAAAAATCTCAGCAAAATAGAAATAGAAGGAAAATTCCTCAACATAATTAAGGGCATTTATACAAAGGCAACAGCCAACACCATCCTAAATGGAGAAAGTCTGAAAGCATTCCCCTTGAGAATGGGAACCACACAAAGATGCCCTTTATCACCACTCTTATTCAACCTTGTGCTGGAGGTCCTAGCCAGAGTAATTAGGCTAGAAAAAGAAATAAAGGGCATCCAAATTGGTAAGGAAGAAGTAAAATCTCTATTTGCAGATGATATGATCTTACACACAGATAACCCCAAAGAATCCACAAGAAAACTATTGGAACTAATAGAAGATTTCAGCAAAGTATCAGGATACAAGATACACATATAAAAATCAGTTAGATTCCTCTACACCAATGAAGAGAACCTCGAAGAGGAAATAACCAAATCAATACCATTTATAATAGCCCCCAAGAAGATAAAATGCTTAGGAATAAATCTAACAGAGATGTAAAAGACCTATATGAAGAAAACTACAAGACACTACTGCAAGAAACCAAAAAAGACCTGTATAAGTGCAAAAACGTACCTTGCTCATGGATAGGAAGACTGGACATTATGAAAATGTCAACTCTACCCAAAAGAATCAACAGATACAATGCAATTATGATCCAAATTCCATTGGCATATTTTATTGAGATGAATAAACAAATCACCAACTTCATACAGAAAAAGAAGAGACGCCAGATGAGTCAAACATTACTGAAGAAGAAGACCAAAGTGGGAGGCCTCACACTACCTGATTTTAGAACATATTATAC
>NW_004443947.1:15026691-15033092 GCF_000243295.1 Trichechus manatus latirostris | reverse complement strand
ATAAACAAATTATGGTATATTCACACAATGGAAAACTACACAATGATAAAGAACAATGATGAATCTGAGAAACATCTTATAACATTGAGGAATCTGGAACAAGTATTGTATGAGACCACTATTATAAGAACTCAAGAAATGGTTTAAATACAGACAAAGACATTCTTTGATGGTTATGAGGATGGTTAGAGAGGGAGAGGGGTATTCAGTAACTAGATAGTGGACAAGAATTATCTTAGGTGAAAGGAAGGACAACACACAATACAGGGGAAGTCAGCACAACTGAGCTAAACCAAAAGCTAAGAAGTTTCCTGAATACATCCAAACAGTCTGAGGGACAGAGTAGCAGGGGTGTGGGTCTGGGGACCATGGTTTCAGGGAACAGCTAGATCAATTGGCATAACAAAGTTTATTAAGAGAATGTTCTTCATCCCACTTTGGTGAGTGGTGTCTGGGGTCTTAAAAACTAGCGAGCAGCCATCTAAGATACATCAACTGGTCCCAACATACCTGGAGCAAAGGAGAATGAAGAACACCAAAGACACAAGGAAAATATTAGCGCAAGAGACAGTAAGGGCCAAATAAATCAGTGCCTCCATCAGCCTGAGACCAGAAGAACTAGATGGTACCCAGCTACCACCAATGATCGCCCTGACAGAGAACACAACAGAGAGTCCCTGACAGAACAGCAGAAAAGTGGGATTCAGAACTCAAATTCTAGTAAAAAGACTGGACTTAATGGTCTGACTGAAACTGGAGGGACCCTGGATGACATAGCCCCAAACTCTCTGTTAGCCCAGAACTGAAACCATTCCCAAATCCAACTCTTCAGACAAAGATTAGACTGGACTATGGGACATAAAATGATACTCGTGAAGAGTGTGCTTCTTAGCCCAAGTAGATACATGAGACAAAATGGGCGGCTCTTGTCTGCAGGCGAGATGAGAAAGCAGAGAGGGTCAGGAGCTGGTTGAATGGACACGGGAAATCCAGGGTGGAAAGGAGGTGTGTGCTGTCACATTATAGAGAGAGCAGCTAAGGTCACATAGCACAGTGTGTAGTACAGGAAACTGACTTGAACTGTAAACTTTCACTTAAAGCACAATTTAAAAAAAGAAAAAAGAAATGCAAATATGAAGTAGACCAGAAAAAAAAAAATAGATGCACTGTGCAAGTAATATGCTCGGTAACTTTGGAGGGGACGTTAGCAAGCCCTACGAACAGCATGGTGACTAACTAGAATGAAAAAAAAAGTTTCATGAAGCTGACAAGTTAAAAAGCATTTTCTGATGTTTGTTTGATTGGAAGGAAAAACAATTAATGGGGGATATTTCTTGGATTTTTGCTAACATATAAAAGACAATTTCACATACTTTCATCATAATAAAATATACATTCAAGTGTTTTTTATACATATAAAAATGTTGGAAAAGGCCATATTATGCAGAAAAATGGATATCTTAATCAATGCTCTTTGGGTTTTAAGTCACAGATAGCTAGTGATGCTTGCTTACATAAAGATTGGGAATTCATTATTAAAAAATTCAAAGCTGTCTCATGGGATTGGAGGGTAAGAAAGACATACCCACCTCAGGAGGCACAGAGATGGAGACCTAGAAAACATTCAGCCTCCAGAGCCATGACTTTCAGACTTCTTTAAGATCCATAGATTAGCATCTTTGCTTGCTGCTTTTCTAATCTAGCTGCATGACATTTTGGTATCAACAGTGCACCCCACGGTTCTAAATAACATGCCTTCAGTTCATGGAGACAGCAGAGGCTAACTTTTCTCTCCAAGCGCAGTTCCAACCCTCAGAGAGTACATGTGATTGGTCCATTTGGGTCAGATATCTATCCCCAGCCCAATTAGGTATCATCAGGAATCTGGATGATGTAGTAGAAATACCTTATATAAACAAAAATGAAATGCGTTGCCATTGAGTCATTTCTGACTCATATCAATCACTACCTTATATATGGGGCAGCAATTCTTACAGAGAAGTCTTTGTCTGGGAGGACACTCCAGAAGATAACTACAAGAGAGGCGAGTTCGATTCCTACCTGCAACAATGTCAGAAAGGACAACATGAATAATATCTTTAAAAAATAGTTGCCGTCAAGTTGATTCTGACTTCTGGAAACTCCAAGGGTTTCAGAGTAGAACTGTGTCCCATAGGTTTATCAGTGGCAGTGCTCTTTTGGAAGCAGTTCACAAGATCTTTCTTCTGAGGCACCTCTGGGTGGATTCGAACCACCCACCTTTTGGTTAGTAGCTGAATGCTTAACCATTTGTACCACTAAGGGACTTCTGAATAATATCTTGAATTTCTAAAACAGAAAATGTTCATAGAATTAATTAAGACAGAGAAGGAAGTCTGCTCAATACTATTCTGTTAAAAAGAAAACAATTAAAATGGCTTCTGTTTAAATTTTGATATAAAATCCTGTCATTATGAAGGATCAGTAGAAGGATTTTTTTTTAGATGAATTATAAATATTCTTATAAAATATCTCTCATTTGTATACATGACAAAAAACCTGTGGTATGGACATTTCTGAGACATATAATGAGTGTTATGCCTATGAGAGTGTACTAAGGATAATCATCACGTCTTGGGATTGACCATCCTTAACTATATCAGAGAGTGATCTTTTTTTTCACTAATTTCTAGAAAAATGTTTAAAATTCTAAACCAAATGTCCAATTTCTCTTACACTAACCTAAAATAATTAGTCACATCAGATAAATATATAACAAATAGTGATGAAAATGAATGTTTGGCAGTGGAGTGATTATTATTATTTTCTTATAAGATAAAAAGTGAAGATGCAATGGAATATTATTCTGCCATAAAAAAGAATCAAGTTCTAATACATTCTACAGCATGAATCAGTCTTGGAAACTTTATGTTAAGTGAAATAAGCTAGACACAAAAGAACAAATATTTATATGGAATATCTAGAACAGACAAAGCATGCAGATAGAATAGTAGTTACCAGGGTGGAAGGGAGTGAGAAGAGAATAGGGAGTTATTACTTAATACGTAGTGGGTTTCTGTTTGTGGTGATGAAAATGTATTGGAAAGAAATAATGCTGGTGGTTGCACACCATTATGAATGTGATTAATACCACATGATTGTACATGGTTAAAATGGAAAATTTTATGTTGTGCATATTTTACCACAATAAAAAAAAATATGAAGAAAAATAAGGAAACACTCTCAAACTTTGGGTTTTTTTGGAAGATAAGTGAATATTTAAAATTTTACATGTGAGATTACTACTTTATAGCCCCTTGCCCATGATTTTTCCAATTATTCACTGTTATTAACAATGATATCTAATTGAATTCCATTCCTGTATGATATTTGATCACGCTTGCTTGCTTGTATTTTCTGACTTCAGAAGATTTAAATTGAAATGTACACTTATTATTAATTTCTGAAGTGAATTTTTAAATATGCTATTTAGAAGTCCCAGAGAAATTCTTCCTAATGATTCAGAATTCAACTTGTAAAAAAAGAAAATCAATGATTAAAGATAGCATACACTTTTAGTCCCAGACATATTATACTTGTTTTAATTTTCAGATTGGCATAAATGCCTCAGTCTATCCTTCAGTGTAAATGAATTATAGAAAACTGTGATCATGCTTTAGCAATTGTTGCCAATGACTTTAATGCCTTCGAATAGAAGACGTTTAATAATTACCTGCATCTGGTTGTCAAATTTTTGTTTTAAGTGTAGCTTTAGGCTGCCACAAAAATTGACATTCTTAATTGTATAATTTCCATTCATGGAAATAGTAGGGGTATTCAGATGGGTGAAGAGTCCAGTTGTCCATTTACGAGTTATAATATACTTTGGAAGAGAACATTTTCAGTAATGATAAGATTTTTTTTCATTAAAATACTCTGGTTAACATTGGGTTAAAAATAAAGTTTTAAGTTAATCAAATATTTCTCAAACTCTTAAATTGTCCAAGCTTTTAAAAGGTAATCTTATTCATACTTATCTAATGGCTATCTTAATTAGAGAGGAAGGAAAATCTTAATATCATGATCAGGCTGGTGGTTATAAGTTAAATAATTCATTTTTTGCAAGCATGAGGTCTAAGTGGCCACAAAATCTGACTCAGATTGACTCTTTCCCTGACAATAGAGAACTGAGCAATGACATTAATCAATCAGCAGATAAAAGATAGTTCCTGAATTCTTGAGGTATGTCTTTAAAAAAGTTTTATATTTTATTTGGAAGATACACACGATAGTTTATTTCCACTCTCACTGAGTGCCTCATTTAACCATTCAAAATTTAACCCAGAGTTAACCCGAGATAACAGACTCTTGAAACAAATTTAAAGTAGCACCCATGCTCTTTATACAAGGTAATGGCTCAAAAAAGAAAAACAATGAAAAATTTAATTACTAGTTTATTGTATACAATATTGTGACCTGATTGGTTGGATTATAATTGTGTATGTGTGTGCGTGTGTTTTTAAGAAAAATTTACTGTAACTGATTTTCCTTTTGTCAGTAATACCATAGTTGTTCTCCTATGAGAAAGTCTATTTTTAAGAAATATAACATGGTTTTGATCATAAAAATAGATAAACATTTGTTGATGTTGATGAAGAGATTATAAGTGGCACACAAATTTCTGGGAATAAAAGCAGAATACCAGCAATAGAAATTCATCTAGAGAACTACTCTCCTTTGCAATACTTTGTTTTGCCAAATAGGTTCCAAAATTATGCCAAAGAAGATTATCATATTTTACATAATTCATCCGTAATTGACCTATTAAACAACACTTCTAATTGTGCTTTTCAGTTAAGTGTAATACTAATACAAAGCCAGGTTAGATGTAGTAAAATACATAATGTTATGAGTTTAAACACACTAAAGCAAAAAAACTAGGGAACAAATAACATACTTTGCATTAGTATTCTAAACAAAAGGAGCAGGGATTCCATTGACTTAGCACCTTTGCCAAATATTCTGATGAAAGTAAAAAGTTCTCAGTCTTCTAATTTATAAATAACAAAATGTTCAGTGTAACATAGACACAACATTTAGGTGGCTGATCACATTTCCCACTTTGCTTCAAGAAATTTGGCATCTTGTAGGGAAAATCTCTGACTGAGTAAATTTGGATAGGGGAAAATTTTTATTAGAATTGATGTTTCTTATGCACTGCATTACCGAATTTAATCATCCTAAAATTCATGAAGCTAGATGTACTACAAGAACATCTATAGTGATCTAAAAGGAGAACATGCACTTTCAAATTTAGGACTCTGCTTTATTTTTGTCTTAACTTTAAATATAGTAGATTGCAATGTTTCCAAAGATATCTTCTGTTGAATGTGTCACTCACGTTTGAACTGCATGCTTATTAAAGAGAAGTTAGGAACACAAGTACTAGAGTGAATAACAGGCAATGTATTGGATCTGGCACCAGTGTATAATATTTTCCTTTTCTGCAGCAGAACAACTGATCCAACATAGAAAGAGAGACAGAATTTATAAGTACACCTATTTTCAAAAGTACACGCATTCAAAGTTACAGTTAAAGTTCATAAGTTTGACTCTAACACCCTACATAGGACTATTACTTTAAAAATAGTCTTTATGCTGGGCAAAATGGCGCTCTAGGCAGAAGCACCATGCTGTGCCTCCACAGCAAAGATCTGAAAAACTAAGCCAAACAGAGAAAACAGCAATCCTGAAACCCTAAAACATCAAATGAAGAGATAAAGAACTCAGCCAAGCACCAAACAGAGTGAGAAAACTGACAGAGAACGGAGAGCCAGGAGAGATTCATGCAGAGGTCCCCTACCAGCTAACGCAGCGCAGATCCGCCATCTTGCACTCCTATCAGAGACCAGCAAACGAGGTACGAGAAAGCAGCCTCATGGAGCTTCTAGCGGGAGACAAAACAACTGGTAATTGGCGATATATGCTTTCCCACCCCCCACCCTTCTTCACCCCGACTTGGCCTCCTCTGCTTTCTGCAGCCACAGTCTCTTGACAGGGAAACAGCAGCTGCTTGGATTCTACACACCCAAACGGGTGGCTCTCTGAGTGCCATTTGTTGGCTGCTAGTGTTGTTGTTTTTTTTTTTCCTGCTTCTTTTGATTTCTTCGTTGCCTCTCGCCACCAACCCTCCCTTTGCTCAAGTACCTGGCTCCGTGCGCCATCTTTGCTTCTTCTTGAGGGGCTGCAGAGCTCCGTTCGAGTGTGGAGCTGCTTCCCGGTTTGGGCTGCTGCGCTGGTGGGATCCCGGGGCTTTTATTTGTTTGTTTATTTTGAATTGTTTGTTTGTTTTCTTTACCTTTTCTTGAGTTGGGAGCCCTATCTGGCCAGGCTCAGCTGCGTGGCAGGGAGACTACCCTTCG
>NW_004443947.1:14988419-15019624 GCF_000243295.1 Trichechus manatus latirostris | reverse complement strand
AGTTAGAGGGTTGATATGTTGTGGGGTTGTTAACAAATGTCATAAAATAACATGTGTACTTCTGTTTCATGAGAAACTATTTGTTCTGTAAGCCTTCACCTGAATTACAATAAAAAAAAAAAATAGTCCTTATGCTAACCACTTTATTCATTCACTTGCTCCCCATTTGTTTAAAACATATTTATTTAATATCTACACCAGCGGTTAACAGCATAGACTCAGATGTCTGGCTCCCTGAGTTTGGATCTCAGCTTCATTTCTTTTTAACTCTGGGATCACTGTTCCTCAGTTTCTCAACTGTAAAATTGAAGAAATAATAGTACCTGTTTATAGGGTTGTTGTGAGGATTAAGTAAGTCAATATAGGTAAGACTCTTAAAATTGTGCTTAATAGTACATAATCAAGCTCTAAAAGTGTGTTTTTATTGTTATTGATATTGTTATTAATCCTGTCTGACTTTGAATGTTTAAATGCTCATGGGGGGCAAGATATTAGTAAACAAGATAGTCCCTAATTGTGAAAAATGCTATAATGAAAATAACTCTGGTTAACAGAAGGGTGCCAGGGAGGTCACTTTGAGTAGAATTTCAGGAAAGGTGTTATATGGAAATAATCAGAAGGATGACACCTATGGTGTTTCTGAGATTTGAAGAACGCAAATGAGCCATCCACGGTGTAAGACAAGAAGGAGCATTGTAGAAAAAGGAACTAGAAATGAAAGGCCTGGATAGAGAAAGAATAAGTTTCAAGAATGTAGGGAAAGGCAGTAAGATTGAAGAAAGGTGGCACAGTGATAAGAATAGATAAGGAAGGAGGACAGAGCCAGATCAGCTATGGTGTGCAAGACTTTTTAAGAATTTTACATTTTATTCTAAAAACTATGGTATCAGAAGTTGAAGCCTGAGAAAAACATACTCTGAGATGGAGATATGTGAGCCAGAAGTTTATTGCTGAGTGCTTTGACGTTATGCAATGAAAGCATAAAAGCACTGTGCAGTTGATGTTACGAGAAACAGTTTAAGGTGTTATAGGAACAAAAGAAGAGTGTTTACTTTTACCAGCAGGGGGTAAGGGCAGGAGGGAGAGAAGATCCCTGGGAAAACAACGGTATTTGAACCAGGACTTCAAAGATGACTGGGAGTTATTCAGGTAAAGGCAGGTGATATACTCCAGGGAATGTTTTACCACTTGGAAAATTCTAGAAGTGAGACAACATGAGTGTAGTTTCTTATGGTTGGAGCAAGGAGTGTTTTCAATGAATTACTCAGGGAACAGCCGCTAACATCTCAGGGAAGAGGCGGAGGATCATAGGATCTAACAGCTGCAAGTGATCTTAGATGTTTTCTGGTTCAGACTCTTTGTTACATAGATGAGAAAAGGGGGGCAAATATGCTCAAGAAATTGCTCAAGGTTCAACACTTAATGAATGACATATGAGGGATGAGAGTCCAGGCCTGACATGTAATCTGAGAATCTACAATTTTTTTTTTTTTTGTAATTGTACTTTAGATGAAGGTTTACAGAACAAACTAGCTTCTTATTAAACAGTACACATATTGTTTTATGACATTGGTTAACAACCCCATGACATGTCAATACTCTCCCTTCTTGACCTTAGGTTCCCTATTATCAGCTTTCCTGTCCCCTCCTGCCTTCTAGTCCTTGCCCCTGGGCTGGTGTGCCCCTTTAGTCTGATTTTGTCCTATGGGCCTATCTAATCTTTGGCTAAAAGGTGAACCTCAGGAGTGACTTCATTACTGAGCTAAAAATGTGTCTGGGGGCCATACTCTTGGAGTTTCTCCAGTCTCTGTCAGGCCAGTAAGTCTGGTCTTTTTTTTCTGAGTTAGAATTTTCTTCTACATTTTTCTCCTGCTCTATCTGGGACCCTCTATTGTGGTCCCTGTCAGAGCAGTCAGTGGTGGTAGCCCGGCACCATCTAGTTTTACTGGATTCAGTCTGGTGGAGGCTGTGGTAGTTGTGGTCCATTAGTCCTTTGGACTAATCTTTCCCCTGTGTCTTTAGTTTTCTTCATTTTACCTTGCTCCTGAAAGGGGAGACCAGTGGAGTATCTTCGATGGCTGCTCACAGGCTTTTAAGACCTCAGAAGCTACTCACCAAAGTAGGATGTAGAACATTACAAATTTTTCTCAGAACCATTTGTCATGGATTGAATTGTGTCCACCAAAAATATGTTTCAACTTGGCCATGATTCCCAGTATTTTGTGCTTGTCCTCCATTTTGTGATCGAATGTAATTGTCCTATGTGTTGTAAATCCTAGCAAGATTAGGTTATGCTAAAGAGGATTAGGGTGGGGTGCAACACCCTTACTCAGGTCACAGCCCTGATCCAATGTAAGGGGGGTTTCCTTGGGGTGTGGCCTCCATCACCTTTTATCTTACAAGAGATAAAAGGAGAGAGAAGCTAGCAGAAAGAGAGGGACGTCCTACAACCAACAAAGAACAGCTGAAAGCAGAGTGTATCCTTTGGACCTGGGGTCCCTGCACTGAGAAACTCCTAGACCCCGGGGAAGATTGATGACAAGGACCTTCCCTCAGAGCAAACAGAGAGAGAAAGATTTCCCCTGGAGCTGCCACCCTGAATTTGGACTTCTAGCCTCCTCGACTGTGAGAGAATAATTTTCTGTCTGTTAAAGCCATCGACTTGTGGTATTTCTGTTATAGCAGCACTAAATAACTAAGATGCCATCTTAACAGCATAAGACATACAGATGAATTTACTGTAAAGGAATGCACACAGCAAGGACTTAATACTTGATTAGGGATTATAGATAGGTTGATAAAGGCCAAGTATTCTTCATCAATGAATAGGATAGAGTCAGAAGCATTGCATTATAGCTGATTTACAATTTCAATATAATGATAAGGATGACTAATCCTTATATTATTTGGGTGTAAGAAGATACATGCGCTCTTGATAATTTTCTCTAATTTAGAAGTTTTTTACATATTTTTTTCTGAAGGCATTTGTGGGACAATTATAATCAGTTACATTAAAATTGTTTACCTGTGGTTGTTAACTAAGGAGCCCTGGTGGCACAATGGTTAAAGCACTTGGCTGCTAACTGAAGGGTCAGCAGTTAGAACTCACCAGCTGCTTTGTGGGAGAAGGATGTGGCAGCATGCTCACATAAATATTACAGCCTTGGAAACCCTATGGGACAGTTCTATTCTGTCCTATAAAGTCACTATGAGTCAGAATCAACTTGATGGCAATGGGTTTGCTTTTTTGGTTTGGTTGGTAACTGCCTCAATAGAACAGTTAGATAGATTGTCACAAAATATCTGAATGTGTGTGAGATAGTTTGACTTTAAACTAAGGACTGTATGTCATAAAGAAAATTAACTTTTGTTGGATCCAAGAGGTAGGTCATCCTCCTCCAGAGTAGCTAAAATAGGTATGGCTAGAGGCTCATGAAACATCCTTAAGAGACACAGCCATAGTTTATTAAGGTGACAAGGACCAAAAAAACAAAACAAAACAAAAAGTCTATAAAATATGAGCCCCAAATTGAAAGCCTCAGGGGCAGGTGTTCTGAATTGCACGTATGGTTTCCTATGGTGTTGCATCTAACGTAGACAACTTGAGTGAGTGGCGAAGGACATTTATTTACTTAAGGCTGGTTAATGACTTACCAAGCAGCAGCTGTAGCAGCAGCAACATCAAGAGCCACTGTTTATTAGAACCCGTTCAATGTCAGGTACTCCAGTAGTCATTGCTCATGATTTCCAACCTTCTCATCAGTCTCACAAGATGAGGAACGGAGGGCCAAAGTAGTTAACTAACTTTCTGAAGGTCATACTGCTAATTAAATACATAAAAGCCAGGTTTGTTTGACTCCAAAACCTGTAACCTAGACTGCCATAATTGCGTGATTGTGTGTGTATCATATTCACATATATATGACATATATATGATATATGTATTACACTTTTAAGAGTATGATAATTTATAAAAATTCTATATTATTTGGCAGCCTGAAAAATAGGATGTATTTACAATAATTTTATATAATTATGATATACATCCATTAATTTTCCATATTTCACACTTATGAAAAATCTTAGCTACAAAACTTATCCAATACTGGTGAGCAATACCAGTACTTGTCAATTCTTCCATTCTTTCCAATAACACCTAGGTTATGCAACCTTTGCTTCCAAGCAGAAAATGACAATATTAGTTAATGGGGTATTAGGGTATGTATTTAACTGAGTCACTGTGTGCAGAAATATCTTCAAGTACAAAGGCTTTGGGATTAAACAAATTTGGGAAGTGACTGGTGAAATTTTACTTCCAAGATTTTTTCTAAATAAAAGGGAGTTAAAACGTCTTTAAAAAAATGAAAAGCAAGCTTCCTTTCAATGTTTTCCGGTCAAAAGTATTCTTAGTAAGCAAGGGAGACCATACATGAATCAGCTCAGGCTCACTTGGAATTTTCCCTTAACAATAACCTGTATTTAATAAGCTGGTACCAAGAGTGCAGGCCATGCTGCTTCAAAGTGATAGCAGGACCATGAGGAAGATCAAAGAGAAATGGTCATGGGATATGAACTGCTCAACTAAGAAAGAGAATTGTATCTGTAGATGTACACAGCTACTTTTTGCTGTGTCTATATAGAAAAAGAATTCACTTTATTTTCTATAACTGCTTAAAGATTTTAATCCAAACGTCCTTTCAGTAGTAGAGACCAAAACTCTAGATATTGTTGGGTTATGGAAGAAAGAGACAATATATCTTCTAAAAGAGTGAGAGAATCCTAGGGGTTGTTCCAGGAAGTCTTCAGCGCTAATGGGACTTAAAATGTGATTGGAATAATTCTGAAGCAACACTTGTAATGGTTAGACTGGAAATGCCATGAAACCCAATCATTCTAGTGTTGTTTAATATTGATAACCACCTCTGCATCCTCTAACACTACTAATGAACGGATGCTTCAGCAGGATCCACAGAAGACCGTTCTTCCTGTATAAAACTGTGTTTGACAAACAGTATAATTAATACCACTCTCCTGAGAGTCCCCTCAAAGTAGGCTCAGCCTGACACATACTCAGACTGAGACATTGCCTCCTCTGTATTAGTTGTTGTTTGTGTATGTTGCTTTGCCATTGCTCTTGCTGCTGTTGCTATTGCTGTTGTTATTCTTTGTATGAAGCAGGGAAGGTCACCTGCCCTTACACCTGTTACTTAATATCTGCCATAAGCCTATGGCTTAAAAGTCTACAACTAAGTTGGACCACATTCCATTCGGTTAACAAAATAATTTTTTTAAACTAATATATTTAGGAATACAGACAACGAGATTTTAAGCTGTTTTTATTCATACACATTCAAGTAAATATTAATTTATCAGGTTATCGTCTAACAGCTCTTTGTTGAAAGCATGTCACTGAGAAATGAGTGCCTCAGTTTGTGGGAAAGATGTTCTACTGAGAATGAGAAATAAGTGGAAAGCACAGGGTAATGCTTCATGAGGGAGGAACTGTGCATGAAATGTGGACAGAAAAGAGCTCTGTGCTTCTAGCACAGGAGGAAGAGGCAAATGTGAAAAGCACAAAGGGCAAATGGTAAGCTTAATTTTCCATACAACCTAAAATTCTGTTATTGCAAGAAAATCATGTTCATCTTTATCTTTCATTTCAATCGCAAGTTTTCAGATACGGGGTTTCTTTAAGACAAGTTGTAATTACAATATTCACCAATTATTTATCTTCATTTCTGTAGATTATTGCCTTTATGGTGTCATTTCAGGAATTACACAAAAGTTCCGGTAATGATTTCCTCAAGAGCCCTTCATCTCTTCCCTAATGCCTTAACATTTTAAACACAGCCTTTTATTTTACAACTAGAGATAATTCTTAAGATGAGCCTAATCCTAAATGAAGAAACGTAGGGATTATACTAATTACAATGCATTCATGCTAAAGTGTAAATGACTGATAATGCTTTCATTAAAATAAATAAATAAATAAAACAGAGACAACAACAGGCAGTGCTGGCAGGGATTGGAGAATACAGGAAAAAAACACTAGGGCCCAGAAGATAAATGTGACTTACTTCTCAGTTGTGCCTAAGGCAAACTCTAAGTACTTCTTACTGCTCCTGAGTCATAATAATGGTTATGAAATTTGGAGAGATTCTCTGACAGTGCAATTTGGCTCAGAAGCCTGAAAAATAGTCTTTATGTGAAGGGAGAACCATTTGGGTTCTGATATTAATACTTTCTCCCTCTCCACTAAAGACAAACACAATTTTACATAATGAATAATGTCCTTTCACTCACCACTCACACATAGCCTTCCAGTCAATTCTGACTTAACTAAGCCTACAGAACAGAATAGAATTGCCCCCTTAGGGTTTCCAAGTCTGTAAATCTTTAAGGAAGCAGACTGCCACATCTTTCTCCCTTGGAGTGGCTGGTGGGTTCGAACTTCTGACCTTTTCGTTAGCAGCTAAGTGTTTAACAGCTGCGCCTCCAGGGCTCCTTAATCTCCTCTTACGAATGTATTTTTCCCTATGAGGCTTTTGCCAGTTTGTTGCTTCTTGCCTCCTTCTAGAATAATTGGAGGCGTCAGATATGAGAAGGGGCAATCAGCTTGCATTTCCTTATTTAGGCAACAGCCTTCCAGTATACTAAGCTAGTTTGTGTGAAACTTGGTGACATTGAATTTCTCCCTCTGTGCCTGTCATGGGCACAGCTTTGAGATTTTTTTTTTTTTTTTTAATTCTCCTGAAACTGACTAAAAATGAGAAAAGAACTGAAAGCTTATGAAAACCTACGTATTAGGTTCTATGATTTAGTTGCCTTTGGCTTTTTCTGGGGTTTTCTCAATGAATCTTTTTTAAAGCGTACTATCCCCTCCATGTCAATGATTGTGTAACTTTACTTGTCTTTCAGGGAATGCACCCCTGGCTAGTGGATGAAAAAATGTGGGATTTTCAGCAAAACACTTATGATCTCAATGTTTGGCTCTGTACTCATTAGTTAAGTAACCTGGAGGAAGTTACTTTCCTTTCTGAGCCTCAGTTTGCTCATCTGTAAAAGTGAAGCTAATGAATACTTAGAAGGATAATTAGAAAATGGTGCAATTAAAATGCAATGGTTAGTGGTACCCAGAGGTGCAGAGAAGGCTTGCCAGGTGATGGCAAAGCCAAGATGCCTCACTGCATGACATTGACCTTAGTAACTGATGTGTCTTGCCTCCCTGCTGGCTCAGAAATGTGTTTCCTTTGATTTACTGGTTATCCATGGATTTATTCAAATTATTGGTCTAAATCTATGTGCCTTAGAGCTATACTACATGAATATGTCAACATCTAGTATGTCTAGTATATTAATTTTCTTTTTAAAAAGTATTTTATTGAGCTTTCGGTGAAAGTTTATGTAGCAAATTAGTCTTGGGAACTCAAAGACTATAGCATACTAACCAAAAAGCATACCCAAAGGAGACAAACCCCAGAATGCCAGCATATTAATATAGTATGGGATCTATAACCATGAACCAATATACTCAAGTCACCATGATTGGCAGTCTCTTTGTAATGGGGAGTTAAGTCATAGTGGGAAGCCACAGTGTTAATCCCCCATGATGAATCATTGCCACAGGAAAAAGAAACACTTGAAGTCCATTGGACAATGCATTCTCTTCTACCTTGTCTGTGATTCAAAATGGATACACTGTGTATCAGAACCCCGATGGGGATTGTTCAAAATACATGTGCCAGTCTCAGAAGATCTGGATACAGACAACAGTTACAGAAAGATGAACCCCATACCATAGGTATGCTGACATGGACCACCAAATATAATGAGGAAATCAATTGATGAGCCTTGAGCAAGAATAGCGAGAATTAGACAAAACAAGTGTTAAATGCCATGAGAAAAATGGATCTTTTGTGGCCATCTCACAGAAGAGAAAATATTGCCAATGTGTCTAAAACACTCAAAGACTGCTAAGATCAAAGACGGGCAGGAGATGTTTATTGAATCCGATGTACTTGGCTCATTGATAGTTGATCAAAGATTTCTTACCTGGAAAAGCTGACTGAATAAATGTATGGAAAAATTAATTGGAGGTGAAAGACAGGGGGGCATCACTATAGCAGCATTACAACCCATATGCATTTAGTACAGTTTTATTCCCCAGCTTTTTTTTTTTTTTTTCTGCTTTTTGCTTTTTTTTTCTATAATACAAGCAGTATTTTGGAAAACAGCAAACAAACTGTGCTAACTACTGGCAACTGCTCGTCTTGTGTGTGCTTATGATTGTTCATTGTTACCATCCCTGTTTACTGTGTTTACTACTAATCACAATTTTTAGACTGGAAAAAAAGAACCCCACAATTTTCCAGAAACAACTCCGTTTTTGGAAAAAAATCTCATGCTGCTGTTTTCTTTTTAAAAGGTTGACTTCAAAAACTGTATGCTCATTCCTGAAGCATGTGCCTAAATTCTGCCTTGGAGTCGGCATGACAGTCTATTCAAGAAGAGTAAGCATTGTAGCTAGTGGTGCAGGCACAGCTTATGCCCTTGTGGGCTCAACTGAAAAACAGGTCAACAGGTTTCTCATCTTATAATTCCCCCCCCCCCCATATTTCATTAGAAAGCAATTTTCTTTGTCAAACTTTTTTTTTTTTCTGTAAATTATATAATAGGACACAGCTGGTTGTATACCCCATATATGCTGATACAGTGTTGTATATAAATTGCTGCATAAAAACATGCCAAATGGGCAAAAAATACAACATGAGCGAAATTATCAGATTACATTGGCAGATGCTTATATTAAACATGTCTGTTTACATTGTGTATAAAAGGTTTTCATGGGCTTTGATTTTAGATTCAGTAGAGCATCTCTGTCTCTTTTATGAGATCTAAATTACACTAGTTATTACCGGTTTTAGAAAATATAAGTTAAATTACAGAAATAATCATATGCTTTTGCTATTTATTTTTTTCTTTACAAATCATATCACAAATGGAGTAATAATATACTCCAGGAGCCTGGTTACCACCAGTTATTCCTAAATGTAGGTAGCATAACTATCAGTCTAATTGCCTGCTTTTTGAAATCAGAAAAAAAAAGAAGATAATAATAATTGTCATTATTACTAATAGTAATAATTGATAATACATAAATATATACAAAATTATTATTATTATTACTATTGTATCCTTGTACCACAATTTACAAGTCCTTTAAAGACAGAAAATAAAATAAAGAAGGCCCATTTTGAGCGAGACCACATTATTTGGCTACTGGTGGGGCCGTATTTTAGAGTATTCAGTTGTATTCAGAAAAAGAACTTCCAAAAAAAAGTCTAGTAATAGGGTATATTATATTTCAAAAAAGCATACTGAGAATGCAGGCATTTATATACCTATATAAAAGCATATCATCACCTCATCCCAATCTAAAATGTGTCCAGCAATTTTTAATATCTAGAGCATATCAACATCAGACAATGAACATGTATTCGGTGTAGATCCTTTGAAGAGAGACCTGTTCTTCCCAGAGCACAGTGAGCAGGAAAGCTTTCGAAGTCCACTCCAGAGTCATACATTCTTTATAACATCCATTCAGATACTACCCCTAGAATTTTTCTGATTTATCAGACTTTCAGGTGCCTATACTGCATTACACTTTTGAAGGGTCAAGTTCTCGAAATGAATATCTAGATCCTTATATGGACTATAAACATGCACATTGTTAGCTGCCATGGTGTCGCCCCTGACCTATGGTGACCCCATGCACAACAGGATCAGACCAAATTAACAGCAACTGGTTTTACTCTGCTTACCTACGTAGTTTACACATTTGTTTTTTAAGAAAACTTTTTTTTTAATTGAAATATAGCATACGTATTGAAAAGTTCCACAAACCATAATTATCAGCTCAATAAAATTTTTATCAACACGAACCAGTTGACATTCAATTGATTCAGACTCATGGCTACCCCATGTGTATCATAGTAGAACTGTGTTCCACAGAATTTTTATATGACTAATTTATCAGAAGTAGATCACTAGGCCTTTTTTCCAAGGAGCCTCTGGGTGGACTGGAACCACTGACCTGGCGGTGAGCAGTTGAATGCTTAACTGTTTGCACCACCTAAGGATTCCTAAATGTTGTCACACCTGTGTAACTACAGTCCCGATAAAGAAATTGAATATTTCTATAAACCCAGAAACCTACCACATGTCCCCTATCAATATTTATGACCCAATCCTAGAGATAACGGTTATCCTGACTTATACCAACATTGATTTGTTTCACTTGCTTTTGAGCTTTAACTAAATCATTGTCCAGTATACACTCTTTTGTGTTTGGCTTCCTTTATTCAATATTATGTGTGTTAGATTCATCTATGTTATAGTGTATAATAAGTTCATTCCTTTCCATTCATTTATAGAATTCCATTGAATGAATATAACACAATTTATTTGTCCATTCTATTGTTAATTGACATTTAGTTTATTTCCATTTTTTAGCTATTTGAATTATGTTGCAATGGACATCTTAATACATGTCTATGGTGTTCAAATGTGCACATTTCTGTAGGGTATATATAGAAGCATGGGATTGTGGGCTATTACGAGTTGAAATTGACTCAACAGCAGCAGATTTGGTTCTGGTTTACAGGAGTATAAAAACAATTGATTTTACCAATTAGCAATTGCACTAACAGAATGAGAGCTCCAGATGAACCATATTTTCATCAACACTTGATATTCTCAAACTTATTTAGATGTTCCAATAAGTGTGTTCCCATTAGTTTTTAACTTGCCTTTCTCTAATGATGAACTATGCTCAGAAGCTTACTTATTTGTTGGATATTGAGTATCTTATTTTGGCTCTCCCACTCTCTCTTTTGATGTGGCTATTTATTTCTTTTAGGTTTGTAGGAGAATTTTATATAATCTGGTTACAGGCCATTGTAGGTTGTGTATTACAAATATCTTCTCCTGGCCTGTCTTTTCACTCTTCTAATGGTTTCTCTTTTAAGGGGGTGATGTGATGAATAGAGTTTTCTAATGTTAATGGAATCAAATTTATCAATTTTTTCCTTTATGATTAGTGCCTTTCATATCTTGTTTAAAAAAAAAAAAAACCTGCTTATACCACAGTTATGAAAATAGTGTCCCATATTATTTTCTAGAAATTTTGTTGTTCCAGTTTCACATGTAGATCTAAAATCCATCTGTAATTTATTTTTGTATATGGATTAAAATAAGTAACTTTTAAAATATTGATTTGTAGTTGACATAACACCATTTATTGAAAAGACCATCCTTCTTCCACTGTACTGTACACACTTTGATAAATTAAGTGTCCATATTTGTGTGAGTCTGTTCCTGGAATCATTATAAATATCTATATATAGATCTTTGTACAAAAATGACACAGTAGTAATTTCTGTGGCTTTTTAGTAAGGTAAGTCTTGATATCTGATAGTCTATATTTTCCAACTTGGGTCTTCAAAACTGTCTTGGCTAATGCGCAATTTATTTTATTTTTTATTTCAATTTTCTATTGTAGAAATTGACATAGAGTTCTTCCACATCTTTTGCAGATTATCTGTTTTAGGTGTTTGATGTTTTATAATCATCAAATATGGTACGTTTCAATTCCTGATTGTTCCTAATATATGGTAATGCAATTGATTTTTATGCACTAACATTCTCCCTAGCAAAATTGCTAAATTCACTTACTGATAATTGCTAGATTCCTTTGGATTTTCTATGTATGTAATAATTTTATCTGAGAGTAATGACAGTATTTTTTCTTTCAAGTCCTTACATCTTGATTTCTCTTTCTTGCCTTATTAAACTAGTAACTCCAGTACATGTTGAATAAAAGTGGTAAGAACAGGCTTACTTCTCTTATTCCCAATCTCAGGAGGAAAGCTTTTAATATTTTATGATTAAGTATAATGTTATCTATATGCTTTATATAGCTAACCATAAGTAGAAGAAAATTCTCTTTTATTCTTTGTTGATAGTATTTAAAATTAATTTGTGTTAGTTCACATAGTCAATATAATCATACAGTTTTTCCACTTTATTTTCTCAGGCAATTGTCTGGGTTTATTTTTTAGGGTATAGCAAATCGTACATTCTTTGAATTAATCAAACTTGATTAAGATTTATTATCACTTAAAATGTATACTGGGTTCTATAGGTTAATACTGTTTAGAATTTTTCTGTTTATGGTCATGAGATGTCCTTGGTATGAAGATTATGCTGTTCTCATCAAGCAGAGAAATGTTCCCATTTTTTTCCCTCAAATATTTGGAAGAATTTGTACAGGTTAGGTGCTATTTATTTCATAAATATTTAGAAAAATGTACTTGTGAAGCCAATTGAATCTAGTATTTTCTTTTTGGTAAGGCTCTTATTTAGATTTAACTTCTGTAATAAATATAGATAATTCAAATAGTATAATTATCCTAATATCAATTTTGGCAACTTGTATTTTTCAAGGAATTTGTTCATTTAATCTAAATTTTCAAATTTAGTGGTTTGAATGTTGTTCATAATATCCTCTTAGTAGCTTTCTAAAGACTGTAGGTATCTGCTTTTTGATTCATGCTAATGGTCTTTTTTTTTAGTCATTCTTGCCAATTGTTCACAAATTTTACCAGTGCTTTGAAATGTTCAACTTTTGGCTTTGTTGATGTTTTCTACTGCATGTATGTTTTCTTTTTTTATTAATATCTGCTCTTATCTTTATATTAAATTTGTTTATTTTTCTCAAACTTTGATTTATTGTTCTTCACCTAGCATCTTACAGTCATTGATTTTCAGCCATTCTTCTTTTGGGATCAATACATTTAATGCAACAATTTCTTCTAACAGCTTTAGCTGCAGCCCACACGTTTTGACATATTTTATTTTTATTATCCTTTAGTTAAAAATATGTTTTCCATTGTGATATTTCTTTTGCCCACATTTTTTTAAAAAATTAATTCCTTAATTTCTAAAGATTTAGGATTTTTTTAAACTTATTTTTTTTTATTGATTTCTTGCTTAATACCACTGTGGCAAGAGTACTTTCTCTGTAAGATTACAATATGTTGAAGTGTATTGAGATCAGTTTTATGCCCTAGAATATGCCAATTTGGGTAAATATTTTATGTGTTGGAATTCTATAAGGTTTGAGTTTAGTGTTGTATGTGTGTAAACAAAGTGATTCTTTTAATCATCTTCTCCAAATTTCCTGCAGCTCTATTGATTTATTCTTTGTCTTCTTAGTAGAAGTGAAATGTTAAAATACCCCTCAGTTGTGAATTTCCATATTCAGACATTTATTTCCATTATTTATTTATTGTATATTTTGAAGCCATGATGTTAAGTGCGTATTAATTTTGAATTACTGTGTGTCGTCTTGGATGATTGTCTCCTGTAGCAATATACGTCTTTCTTTATCGTAATAAAATGTATTGCCTTCAAGCCCATGTTGTCTGCTATTAGATATCTTCCTTCTGTATATTATATGCATAGTATATTTTTTCCTTTTTTTACTTCCAACCTTTCTTTTTTCTCATATTTAATATATGTGTTTTGCAAGCAAATATTCTTTTAGTCATACACACACACACACACACACACACACACATACATATATATACTACTTTTGATGTTATATTTAGTTTAAATTAATATTTTTATTAGCTGGTTTTTTATTTATCCCATCTGCTCATGGTCTCTTTTTTTTCTGCTTTCCTACCTCCTTTTAAATTAATCAATTGTTTTTCTTTTGTTGTTGTTGGTGGGTACTGTTGAGTCGGTTCTGACTCATAGTGACTATGTACAACAGAAAGAAACACTGCCCTGTCCTGGGCCATTCTCACAATCGTTGTTATGCTTGAGTGCATAGTTGCAGCCACTGTGTCAGTCCACCTTGTTGAGGGTCTACCTCTTTTTCGATGACCCTCTACCGAGCACGATGTCCTTCTCCAGGGACTGATCCCTCCTGATAACATGTCCAAAGTATGTGAGATGTAGTCTTGCCATCTTTGCTTCTAAGGAGCATTCTGGCTGTACTTCTTCCACGACAGACTTTTTCATTCTTTTGACAGCCCATGGTATATTCAACATTCTTTGCCAACACCATAATTCAAAAGAATCAATTCTTCAGTCTTCCATATTCATTACCCAACTTTCACATGCATATGAAGCTACTAAAAACAACAGGGCTTGTGTCAAGTACACCTTAGTCTTCAAGAACATCTTTGCTTTTTAACACTTTAAAGAGGTCTTTTACCCCAGGTTTGCCCAATGAATGCATCTTTTGGTTTCTTGACTGCTGCTTCCATGGGTGTTGATTGTGAATCCAAGTAAAATGAAATCATTTACAACTTCAACGTTTTCTCTGTTTATCATGATGTTGCTTATTGGTCCAGTTGTGAGGATTTTTGTTTTCTTTATGTTGAGGTGTAATCCATACTGAAGGCTGTGGTCTTTGATCTTCATCAGTAAGTGTTTCAAGTCCTGTTCACTTCCAGCAAGCTAGGTTGTGTCATCTGCATATAGCAGATTGTTAATGAATTTTCCTCCAATCCTGATGCCCCGTTCTTCATATAGTCCAACTTCTCAGATTATTTGTTCAGCATACAAATTAATAAGTATGGTGAAATGATACAACCCTGACACACACCTTTCCTGACTTTAAACCATGCAGTATCCCCTTTTTCTCTCCTTTAGGTCTTATTTTCTAAAATAAACATTTATCTCTGTTCTAATCTTGACTTTTAAAAAAAAATTTTTTCTACACTTAAGTTAAACATAGTTTAGACCTTTTAATATTGTCCCACAGATCTCTGAGGTTCTTTTCTTTCTTTTTTTTCCCCCTCAATATATTTTCTCTCTGTCCTTTATATTGAATAATTTTTATTGCTATGTCTACGCATTTACTGATTTTTCCCTCAATTACCTCCACTATGCTGTTAGGCACACTCAGTGTATGTTTTAAATTTCTGATAGTGTTCCAGCATTTTCATTTGTTATTCTTTATAGTTTTGATTTTTCTGATGTAATTTTCTAAGAGTCCATTCATTGCAGACATGTTATCCTTCACAGTTTTGAGTATATTTATGATTCTAATATCTGAGTCATCTCAAGATTGGTCTCAGTTGATTGTCTTTTGCTTGAGAGTTGGTAACATTTTCCTGCTACTTCATATGTCATGTAGTTTTGAATTGTATTTTATGGGGATGTTAGATTCAGTAATATAGCTCTGGAAAATGTTGACTTCTATTTGTTTGTTTAGTTTGGCAGGCAATTACCTGAGTTGGAAACAAACTGCAAAGTCTGTCTCTAAGAGAGTACAGTAGCTCAAATCGTAGTCCAACTACTTTATTCTTAAGTAGGCTGCTTGCAGTTGGCTCTGAGCTGGCTCTTTGCATACATTGTTCAGGGGTCAGCTAGAAATGCTTGCAGTTTATGCAAAAAAAAAAAAAAAAATGATTCTCTTTTCTCTACCTCTCTCCATTCCAAGATTCACCTTCCATTTTCTGTGGTTGCCCCCAAACTCTGTCTTCTGTGTATTTTCTATTGAAGTTTCTCTACTCTGCATGGGGTTTGATGTGGCCAAGGTTAAAACTGTGGAAATGGGTAACTCTCCCCATTTTTCAATGTGCCAACTCTTCTCCAGTATCTGTCTGTCTGTCTGTTTGTTTTAATTCTTCAGTGCCTTAAATTCATTGTCATTTTTGTATTTTGCCTGGATTTTATGGTTGTGACATGTGTGGAGAGTCCGATTTGGTAGGAGCTTGTTTGAACATTCCAGAATCAGCATGTCTACCATTAGATTTTAATATGTAAACTCTATAAGCTTAATGTGAGTACATGTGTGTATGTGTACATTTTTAAACGCTCTGCTTTATTTAAAACAAAACTGAATTTTCTTTTGACCTAAATAGTTCTTTGTTCAAGAAATGAACGTTAGTAAACTTTTGGCTAGATTACTACCTTGAGCTTGTGTCCATAATGAATGTAATTAGTACGTGTTTTCTACTCACTAAGTAGTAAGTGTAACTGGATATTATTATGCATTATTTTATGTCATTTAATAACGACCAAGTGTTATCTACTTTATCAAGTATCTGTATACCGATCAGGCACATTTTGTAGGGCAAGAATGGAAATGAGGTGCTATAAACCTTCTCCAAGAAATCTAAACCTAGTGGAGGCAGAGAGAAGAGGCAATAAAGATAAAAATGCATAATCTACATGTTATAATAAAGTGGGAGGAGAAAAATATAAATCACATGCTAGAGAGGCTTGAATCATGGCAATATCACAGTTAAGAAAAGCTTTCTAAGTGATATTCCGTTAGAGGTGGCCCTTTAAGGGCAGGCATTACTTCAAGACAGGAATGTAATGATGAATACATTTTAGGAAGAAAGAATAAATATAGACTATTAGGCAGAGAAAAGCATAGCATGTTCAGGGAAGTTAAAGGAAATATATTTAGTTGGGGCTTAAAGTTTTGTATGAAAGTAAAAAAACCTTAAAGGAAGTTTGGGACTAAACTTGTAAAGGGCTTAAATACAAGACCATTGAAAACTGGGAGAGTCTAAAGATTAAAATCTGTGATTTAGGAACATTGATTTGTCTACTCTGAATAGGTAGAGTAGGGAGTTATTAAAAGAAGAAAGAAAAATTAGGAGACAATTGCAATACATGAGACAGAGATCGACTGTTTCTATTTAACGGTGATTCAGGAATGAGAAGAAAGGGGGAATGTCAACATATACCAGTAGTAGCTAGAGAATTTAATAACTTACTAAAATGATACGAAGAAAAAAATGGGATGTTTGCATGAAGAAGTAACTTAGTTGGAAAAGGAGGGAAAAAAAGGATGAGTTTAACAAACATTGAATATGTAGTGACTTTAAGTCATAATCAGAAAAGAGCTGGAAATAAAGGCTGGAGTTGAGTATAAATACCAAGGATAGAGATACATGGAGTCATTTGACTAATTATAATTAATAATAATTGTAGCTAATATCGATACACTGTATGCCAGGCACTCTGCCAAGGACTTTACCCAAATAACCTCATTTGCTCATCAAAAGAGCTATATACATACTAATTTTTATATCCATATTACAGATGAGGAGTTTGTATTTCAGATATGTTGATTTTCCCAAGGTCACACAAATAATAAATGACAGATATAAAATTTAATCCCAGGAAGTCTGATTTCTTTTCTTACATTCTATTGACTCAGAAATTAAAACTGATGTCAGAATCCTTTGAGATTATCAAAGCATATGGAGTAAAGAAGAAAATAAGTGGAAAAATAAATGACCCCTAAATTTGGGGAGGCATGTGCAAAAGGATGTAAGGAATGAAAATTAGCGATCAGAACAGCAGGAAGAGACACAGCAAATCATTATAGCATGAACTTGAATGAAACTATATTTATATAGTGGTAGAATTGTCACCTTCTACGTGGGAGACCAGGGTTGGATTTCTGCTCATGACACCTCATGTGTAGCCATCACCCGACTATCACTGGAGGCTTGTGTGTTGCTATGCTGCTGAACAGATTTCAGTGTAGCTTCCAGACTAAGGCCAACTAGGAAGAAAAGCCTGGCCATTTACGTCTGAAAATCAGCCCATAAAAACTCTATGGATCAGCACAGTTCAAATTGCAGTTGATCATGGGGATGGCACAGGACTGGTCATGGAGTTCCCAAGAGTCGAAGCTGACTAGATGACAGCTAACAACAACAAATATATGTATGTGTGTGTGTGTGTGTGTGTGTGTATGTGTATTTTTTTGGGGGTGAAAAATTATCCCCTATCCAAGTTAACGTTAAGTGTCACGTATGCTAGCTTTTTTTCTACTTTTTCCACTGTGGTATAATCCTTATACCTCTTCACTGCCTGCCACTCCTTCTCTTGATGATTTCTGTGAGTCTGCGGCTCCTCCTGGACCTGGTATCTTCTATGAGTAGCAATGCTGCTCTGCTTTCAGGCCTTTTCCTCTAACCTCTGACACAGCTGAAGTCAGGCTATCATTTTTAATACAATTTTACAGGAAGGGTTAAGGAACGCTGCATTTCAGGAAATATCTTTGGACTGCTGTATAAATGTAGACTTATCGCAGTCCCTTATTCAATCAGTTATTGGCCTAGCTTCTGTTCTGCTTCTGCATGGCCAGGGGCAGCTCACCCCCACCACAAAATCCTGCTGACACCTCTGCTTTTTTTTTTTTTTTTTTTAAATAATATTTTATTGTCTTTTTGGTGAAGTTTTACACAGCAGTTTAGGTTCCCATTCAACAATTTCGATACAAGTTGTTCAGTAACATTGGTTACATTCTTTCATAAGGCATGAACATTCTCATTGTTTCTGTTCCGGTTGTTGCATTTCCATTAATCTAGTTTCCCTGCCCCCTTACATTCTCATCTTTGTTTTAAAGTAATTGATGACTGTTTGTTCTCATATAGGTAATTTTTTAAAGAAGCACAGTACTTATGGGTAATATTTTTTTTTTTTTTGAGCTAATTTATTATTTAGCTACAAGGTGACCTAAGAGGTTAGTTCTGGTTCAAGGCTTGAAGAGTGTCTTGGGGCAATAGTCTCAGGGAGTCCTCCAGTCTCTCAACCAGTTCAGTAGGCCTTTTTTTTTTTTAGAAATTTGCCGTTCAGTTCCACATTCTTCTCCTATTCTATCAAGGTCTATCTATTGTGGCCCTGATACCTCTGTTTCTTTACAGTGGGGCTAAATGAATTTCTGACCTCACAGAGGAGAAGTGTTTTTTGTCCGTTTGTTTCCGCTATTTTTTCATTTTTCATCCAAATGATGTATGTCTTTCCTTAGAGAAATCTTATTCACAGCTCTAGGCTTAAGCTACTCAAAGATGAAGTTTGGAGATTTTTCTCCATTCTCTAAATGTGAGACTATAGAGCTCCACAGGAAGGCTTAGGAAGTAAGTAGTTAAATCATAGAAGTCACATACGCCTTCCTTTCACTTTCTAATTCCTACCCAGCGAAAAATAAAAGAAAGAGAGAGAGAACCCCTATCGGTTTAACAGATTCCATGTAAGCGATTGCTGTGGAACCGCCTGACAACCACCCTTAGGAAATCGCCACCACTGAGTTAGAAAAGTTGTCCTTTTTTAAAAAGTACTACTGTCTTCTTGTCACATGTGGTATAATCGTGTTGGTATCAGTTTTAGTGGTACTCCTGAAGAAGTGAAAGAAATGATGAATTCATTTATGAATGAAGTGGTTGAGAGAAGTAATTCCTGTGTCTGGCTGTCCGTGGCCATGCATAGTCTCAGCCAAGGGGGCTTCCAATTGCTGACTGTTAAAGGCAAGCATGAAGCTTCAGGAATTTTTGAAAGCAAGTGCCAGATAATTAATGCCAAGTCCAGGATATTAAGTAACTGGCACTGAAGAATGGAGACATTTTCTTCTCATAATAGTCATCAGATACAATACGTGGCATTTTAAATATTTTATAAAATATGAATAATAAATAACACTGTAAATAAAAAGGTCAGAAGCTGGCCTAGCTCGAGGGATCTCTAACACTTGAAGGGACAAAACACTGTAGTATTTATTCTCCATAACTGTCCTCCATGGTCTCCAGGGGACGGCCTGATGGACTTGAAAGGTCTTTCCCATTTTTGGTTTATTTGGTTTTATGAAAAATAGGCTCTAAGATGTCTGTACTCAAGAAATACTCAGGAGGTCCCATGTCTTCATCAGATAAGGAAAACACTAAATTGTTTGATCTCTAGGATCATATTTATGTTTACATTTCAAGCTAAAATCTATAGGTCTTGAGCTCTGTCAGATCCGGCCCCTCGATTTGTGGGTTGGTTGAAATACTGTATCATTTATGTCTTTTCGCTGGGGGAGGCCAACTTGTTTAGCCCCTCCAAGAATTTCCTATTCTAGTCCCAGACTGAAATAATTCCACAAAAAATGAACCCAGGAAAGAAAAGAAACAAGTACAATTTATGTAAGGCAGTGGCCAGAAAGACAAGTGGAAAAGAAAAGGAAATGATTTTGGTGTTGAAGCTGAAAAATTAACATTACCTGCTGATAATTACCAGACAATCCAAATTTGAGAGTTCATTTTGCACTCCTGTTGTATACAACAGACGTAGTTTCACCCCATTGCTTGTTTAGCACAGTTGCCAAAGTATAAAACAAATACTAGGCTACTGAGGGGAAAAAAAAAAATCTTTTTAGCTTTCTGCACTCTTTCTGTTGAAGCTTCTCCTTTTGGGCCCATTTCATCTTCAGGCTTTGTTGCGTTCTTATGTGCGGTAAAATGTATATAGGTTTTACTTAACAACTGATTTGTTTCTTAAGTGATGTAGCATGGCGTCAAGTTGCACTTAAGCTTGTGGCAAAACAGAATCCTTTCTCAATTGCACAGACTGTGGAAAACACAGTTTACTTTGTGCGAGAAGACTGGTAATTAATGCCTAATCAGGAAACCTCTAACGAGTTCTTCCCACCCATCTTAAATTAAGCTCGATTTAATGCCAAATGTATTATTAAAACCAATACTTTTTGCAAACCTCACACACTGTGCGTATTCAGAGTTCATGTCAAGGGAGTAAGAAATACCGATAGATGAATAATACACTTTACACAAATAACATATAAAGCAAAGAACTTAAAAATTCCGAATACTCTTTACCTTTCTTTGACGACGTTTATCTATTATTTATTCTGAATTGTACTTTATAGCAAATTGTTTGAAAAATCTGAAGCACAAACAACATATGGAAGACTAAATATTTTGTAGGCTTAATGATGTAGTAGTATTTTGCTTTGTATAAATTCTAATCACCAGATATGTTTATCACTGCAGATGGAATATGCAGGCCCTCAATACCTCAGGGGATTACAGAATCCAAACATCTGTAACAGAGGGAGAAAAAAATCCCATTACAATATACAAAATTTAAAAGAATGATTAATGAGAAAAATGAATGGAAATAAAAGTTTATTATTAATACCATCTTGTATTTATAATTACCAAGGAGCTCTACATTCCTTAGAGATCTTGATTCTCTCCTTTAAAAATGTAATGAGATAGTAAAACAATCTAGATATAGGTTGGGGGAATGTGCAATGCTCCTCATTCCAGTTTTAGTTGGATGGTTTGGAGCTGAGATAAGATGTGCCGTAATTAATGCAGTCCACATCTTAGGTTATTTATACAATCGAAACACCTGGTTCGTAATTGGCTGTTTCACTAAATTCAACCAGATATTTTCTAAACACAGGAAAAACCTATTAATTGGAAAACGAAAACTGATGGGTTGTTTAGGTTATGTGAATTTCCCCGTTTAAGTGATAGGATTCAGAGAGAATGAATTTGAAATGTATAAACCAAAAACCAAATTCATTGCCGTTGAGTCAATTCCAACTCACAGCGACCCTATAGGACAGAATAGAACTGCCCCATAGAGTTTCCAAGGCTGTAAATCTTTACAGAAGCAGACTGCCAGTCTTTCTACTGCGGAGCAGCTGGTGGGTTTGAGCTGCCGACATTTGAGTTTCAGCTGAGGGCTTAACGACTGGGCCACCAGAGCTCCTTGAAATATATATTGACTCTAAAATGTATATTACAGTTTATTTGTTTGAAAAAGACTCTATACGTCCTCTTGTTCTCATGATTTGTCTGACGTGCAAGGGAACAATAGGGTAGCGTTTAGTTCTGATGACTTATTTATCAATTTATTCAAGTCATTTTAGCTTTGAAAAAGTGTTTTGAGGAGCTCTGCTAGGAACTCCTAGCTTGGTAAAGTGCAGGGTCAGCATAAAAAGAGGAGGACCCTCGGCGAGACGGATTGACGCAGTGGCTGCAAGGATGTGCTCAAGCATAAGGATTGTGAGGCTGGCGCAGGACTGGGCAGTGTTTCGTTCTGTTGTTCATAGGGTCTCTGTAAGTCGAAACCGACTCCAGGGCACCCAACGACAACAGGAACAGCTAGCAAGTAGGATGAATTGGAAAGAGTCTCACGGTCATGTGTGAAAGATAAGTATGTATACAAGGGTCACCTCTCAGAACAGAATTTGCCTCATGATAAGTTCTAACATCTATGGAAGGATTTTTGCATGAAATTTTAAAGTCTGTATCTTCTAGTTTAGGCAAATTTGGAGTCCTGCCTTTGAAAATAATATTTGAGTGGAATTAGAATTTGAAAAGAGAAAGGAATACTTAAACAATAATGTTGTGAAAAGGATACTAATAGCATGAATTCTATTCTGGATCCAGGCTCCCTGGGTTCAATTCCTGCATCTGTCAATTAATAGCTCTGTGACTTGGGGAAAAATCAATACACAGTGCCTCCATTTTCACATCTATAGAATATGGATAGTAGTGGTATTAGCCTGATAGTGTTATTCTGAGAGAAAAAAATGTAAAGTATTATCTAGATTTTGCAAGAAAATTGACCTGCACAAATTGAAATCAGACTTTCTAAATATTATTGTGGATATTTTAAGTCACTAAATTCTGCTTTCTTTAAATTAAAAAAAAAAATCGTATTTTAAAGCTCATATGTAGGAAAGGAGAAATTTTTTTTTTTTTAATATTTTATTGTACTTCAGGTGAAGGCTTACAGAACAGATAGTTTCTCATGTAACAGTAACACACATGCTGTTTTATGACATTGGTTAACAACCCCACAACATTTTAACCCTCTAAATTCTCAACTTTTTTTTTTTTTTTTGGTGAAAATACACATAGCCAAAGATATGCCATTTCAAAAATTTTTTTTACATACACATTTAAGTGACATTGACTACGCTCTTCTAATTGTGCTGTTATTCTCACTTAAGATGAAGGCTTACAGGACAAAATAGTCTCCCATTTAACAGTTACTACAAATGTTGCACTATGACAATGGTTAACAATCTCACAACACATCAACAATATCCTTACTCTACTTTGTGTTCCCTATCATCAGCTTCCTACTCCCCTTCTGCCTTCTGGGCCTTGTCACTGGACTCCTGTACCTCGTTACTCTCATGGTTTTACTGGGCTGTCCACTCGCAGGCTGAACAGTGAACCTCGAAGGTAACTTCACCACTGAGCTAAAAGGGTGTCTGGGGGCCATACTCTCGGGGTTTCTCCAGTCTCCTTTAGGCCAGTAAATCTGGTCTCTTTTTTTTTTTGTTTGAATTATGCTCTACATCCTTCTCCAGCTCTGTCCAGAACCCTCTGTTGTGATCCTGGTCAGAGCAGTCAGCGGTGGTAGCCGGGCACCATCTAGCTGTACTGGACTCAGTCCGGTGAAGGAGGAGAAATATTTTAAAACAATAAAGAAAGCAGAAATTTAGAATGAAATCAGACTCACCTGGTTTGGAACAGAAAAGCAAGGCCTCGATTTCTCTGTGAAAAAACAAATGCATGTCTGTGAATTGCCTCTGCAATAAAACAAAATAAATATGTTAATAAAAAATTAATATCCAGCATACTGAAGTGCATGTAATACCATATATACATATATACACACACACAAATATGTACATATATTTGTGTTTATTTAGCACCACATTTTCACATTTTTGTACTTTTCGTGGGAGACTTAACTGTTTAAAATGTCCCCCAAGCGTAGTGCTGAAATGCGGTCTAGTGTTCCTAAGCACGAGAAGACTGTGATTTTCCTTATGGAGAAAATACATGTGTTAGATAAGCTCTGTCCAGGCATGAGCTATAGTGCTGCTGGCCATGAGTTCAATATTAATGAAACAACAATATATATTAAACCGGGTGTCTTTAAACAGAAACACACATAAAAGAAGGTTATGTATTATCAGCTGACGAAATGTAACCAGAGGCTCACAGGAACCAAATCCTGCATTTCTTCTAGTAGCAATGGCTCAGTATTTGCTAAATCAGTGTTCACGGTGACTTTATAGAACACAACTGTTACAAATAATGAGACTTGATTATAAATATATGTATAATATGTACAAATGAAGGATACCCTACAACCTTAGTGATATATTTTTTTTTTTAATCATTATTAACTGGATCAATCATGCTACTTAAAGTGATCTCTTGAATGATTAATACCTAGCCACATAATTTCAACACTGGTCAAGATAAAAGTCATTGCTTATATTAAAAATAGTGACTAGAAACCATGGAAACTTTTGCCTTTTAAACATCTTAATGTAGGTATCTCACAAAAAGCAAATAATTATATGCAATTGATTCAAATAAACTTTATTTGCTTTGCATTTTTAACCTTGAGTTCATCTTTTCCAGTTTTTTGTCATCACTATTTTCTTTTTTTTAATTAATTTTATTGTGTTTTAGGTGAAAGTTTACAGCGCAAATTAGTTTCTCATTCAAAAATTTATGCACAAATTGTTTTGTGACATTGGTTGCAATCCCTGCAGTGTGTCAGCACTCTCCCCCTTTCCCTTTCCACCTTGGGTTCTCCGTGTCCATTCGTTTAGCTTTCCTGTCCCTTCCTGCCTTCTCGTCTTTGCTTTTTGTCGTCACTATCTTCTTATTTGTATGATTGCAATATAAACGTTGGATTCCCTTGGTAGAGTAAAAGCTTTTCTAATGTGTAATGAAATGGTGGGAAGGTCAAAAAGTTGCAAATTTGGAAAAAATATGAATTTTTATGACTTTTATTGACAGAAATGTTTCCATACACTTCAAAATACAGACAACAGTGGAGATAAATAATGGAATGAAGTTTTTTTTAAAAAAATAATGATCTTTAAGCAGGTTAGTTTTATAAACACATATGAATGATGTTTAACATCAAAAACAGTTAGGCTTGATTGCATTATAGATGAAGTCTTTTTTCTATTATTCATTTTCTTTGAGAAGTATTATTTGTGTGTGTGTGTGTGTGTGTGAAGGTCTCCTCATTAGGTTTATTAAATTAGAGAAGAGGTCAGCAAATTAAGGCATTTGTTTGTAAAAAAATTATTATGTGAACACTGCCATGCTCATTCTTTCATGCATTGTGTATGGCTGTTGTCATGCTAAACAACTCAGCCGAGTAGTTGCCACACAGACTTTAATGACTTGCATAACCTCAAATGTTTACTTTTGGACCTTTTGAAGAATAAGTTTGCTGACCCCCGAATTAGAGGTTGGAAATGCATTATCATATGAAAATGTGTACTCAATGCATGACCACTTGTAAGTTTTGTCTCCACTCAATCATACCTTCTTATGGAACAATGTCATTTATTGCTTGAACACTTCTAGATCACTCACTAATTTTTAATTTTCAAATTTGGCAGTGTTAAGCAAATGTAGAGTAATGGGTTTGCAAAGTGACACTGCAAATTTTGCAGAAAGGCACAAGATTTCATAATAGATGAGAGTGATATTGGATAAATTTTCTAATAACTTGCAAAGCCATTAATTAATGCAGGAGCATCTGGCAGTTAGCAACCAACAATATAAAAAAGTGACAAGAAATGTGAAATAATAGATGCTTCAGAAGAGCATGATTTAAATATCAGAGTTAAGAAAGGTCCTTGGAAAAACTTATAAAGCCCTGAAGTACTTTTTGGATAAAGACCCTTTTCATGATCTCACAGAAATTAATTTCAAAGTGAGAGATGTCATTCCACAGTACCATAAATATTTACCAGAAAAATTACACACTAAAAATGGCAGTTGCTCCATGACAATTACTCTTCCGTTAACTCAAGGAGTGCATAATTATAACTAGAATGTAAACATTGCTAAATAAAAATTAATTTTTTAAGATAAACTTCCAAAGATCCCCTTTTCACTGTATACTAGGGGATTCATCATTAAGTAGATGTATCCTAAGATCCCCATTACTTTAAACAAAACAGAGATTTCCTGTATGGCTCAATCATCTACTACAATCTGATATTTGGGAAAAACACACATAACGCATACATACATTTTTTAATGAACATTTCAAATATTACAAAGCTAACCTGCCATCAGTCAATGTTTCCAACAAACGTTTTCAAGTAGAAGTCTAAAATTTTCCATATTCTCATTTGTTCTGAATATCGGTTAATTTGGCTGCACCATCAGCTCTTCTGATGAATCAGATCATGGCTCTTTTGCATATTATTTTTAAAACAGGATCGATGAGCAGACAAAATGCAAATGCACACTAGGGAAATTTTTGGTGTTTTATGCATGAGGAAAAAAAAAGAATAATTAGGACTTAGCTTCCTAAAGGGAGTGAACCACAGGACAACTTATTTTCAAAATTCTAATATGTAAGTTTTATATCTAGTTAAATTGGAAGCAGAATTTTGTTTTCATTTTCTAGATTTGTTTGATGTGCACTAAATGACATTGGTACTTGACAACAAACACCAAATCTTCTCCAAGCTGTTTCTTCCCCCACAGAGCATTCATTTAATTGTTCTACCTTAAAGCTCCCTTTTGCCGTTGAAAAGACCATAGCTAACTGGCTGATAAAGAAACCCCTGAGCTAACTCTGTATACTGAAGACAGTCTGAGAGCAAATTGTTTGAGTTATCCAGGTACCTTGGACAATGCAATAAACCAAAAAAAAAAAAAAAAAAACCCTTCCCATTAAGTACATTCCAACTCATAGTGACTCTGTAGGACAGGGTAGAACTGCCCCACTGGGTTTCCAAGGAGCAGCTGGTGCATTCAGACCGCCAACCTTTTGTTTAGTTGCCTGAGTTCTTAATCACGGTGTCACCAGGGCTCCTGCAAAAGATAAGGACAGACTTATTTAGTCACCGTGGACATTGCAACTGGATCCAGAACTCTGCGGCTCTCTTTGGTTTAAGTTTTATCTGTGGGCTGAGAAGTCTAGGTTTAAAATGAGATATGGGTCAATTATTATTTAAACAGCTTAATCCCAGCCTTAGTTAAAAATACCATCATCCTAAGGAAAACATACCTGACAGATTTTTTGACTTAATGATAGATAATACTGTAGATGTTTTCTTGTATCAAAGCCAACGCATCATTTACTCCGTTTTCTAGAGTTGTGAGTGGCATTTAGTTTAAAGTTTTCTTTTTGTAGCATTCCCGAGTGATTTAATTTTCTCATTTTGCAATGAGAGTTGCAATCATGACAGAAAAGGTTATGTCCTTCAGAGACAGATTTCTATGAACAGTAAGGTCTGCCAGGATTTTTATCAGCATTCGCTAAAATATGCTGTTCGTGTCAGATAAAGTTATCCATAATCTCCAAGTTAAGCTAAATAATGTAAATTGAAAATAGGATTCGTTTACTGTGCTTTGTTGATGAGCTATTGCATTAAAAGCAGTTACCAGGCAAGGATTCACCATTGTACACAAGGCATTTTATGTATCTACATTCTGTTCATTTGGGCTTTTTCACAGAATGCAGGAATGATGTAAAATATTACCAAAAGATATCTGTCTTGACTTTTGTTTTCTTTAAATCTTCCATATGAATTACATTCCCTACTAAAAATTCTAACTACCTCAGGTGCTCAAAACTTGACTCATAATCAGATAACACATATATGTCATATACTGTTATTTACCTGGGTTGAAGGATCATTTTTGTCGATGAACCATGAAATGCGTTATGGCAAAGTGCTATGCTAAGAACTGATTACATGGAATTCGTGTGGTAATAAAACTGAAGGATTCAGTGCCTAAAGACATCACTATTCTTCTACAAAAGCTAATGTTTCATGTGTCACCAACAGAGAAGAGCGATCATGGGTCTCTACTTCTCAAGTTTTAGCAGGATTAATGATTTTACAAGATTTCGCCAAATAATAAATAATATATCTTACTTCTTCATAAAAAGGTAAATGTCATGGTTCATTTTTATGCCTGTGTCTAAGAATTTCTGATTCATAAAATTATATCATCTAAAGCAGCTTAAAAGACAAAGCGGTTGCAAAAAGATTGAAAAATGTTCCAAATACCCTCCTTGGTTGTATTTATTACTAGAACGTGAGCCAGTAACCCAAATTTCTCAATCTCCAACCCTGCCAATGGACTTAACACTGTGCTTCTTGGTTTCCAAGAGGACATTGGAACAGTCACTCTGTCTAATGTTATTCACGACTTCAGCCCAAACTCTTACCTAGCATATTTTGGCTGGGCTCTTGGAGGGTTTCCAAGGCCTCCTTTACACTTTTAGAGTAAGATTAAACTGTTGTTGTTGCATGCTATCCAGTAGATTCTGACTTATAGTGACTGTATATGACAGAGTAGAACTACCCCATAGGGTGTTCTAGGCTATAATCTTTATAGGAGCAGACTGCCTAGAGAGGGCCATTAAGAGAGGCAGTATGCATAATAGTTAAGAGCCAGATCTCTGCAACCAGACAGCCTGAGTTTGGAATCTGGCTTGTCATCTCCATGCTGTGTGACCTTGTTTGACCTACTTGATCTTTCTGTGCTTTAGTTTCTTCCTCTATAAAATAAGAATAAAAGTAGTATGTACTTCATATTGATTAAGGATTAAATGAGCCATTTTATGCATGACAAATAGTAAACACCAAGTAAATATTAGTTAATGTTATTATTAAACTACCTGGTTGTACTCCTCTTTTCCTAGGCTCTATCTTGGTTTTAGAGCCCTGGTGGTATAGTGGTTAAGAGCTACGGCTGCTAACCAAAAGGTCAGCAGTTCAAATCCACCAGCTGCTCCTTGGGAACTCCATGGGGCAGTTCTATTTTGTCTTATAGAGTCAATACGAGTCAAAATCGACTCGATGGCAACAGGATCTTGGTTTTGCTTGAATTTTCTAATTCTTCTAAACAACTGTAGAAAGTAGATTTAGGTAAGGAGAGAGTTTATTCAAATTTGTTCAAACAGACTGTTGTAATAGAGGGAGGAAGACTATTACAAGTGGGAGAAAGTTCCAATTGTAAGATCTGCAAGCATCTTAAAAGCTGGAAAGAACCTGGTGTGGAGGAGTGGGGCAGGCAGGTTGTGTGAGCAGGCGGTGTGATTGGACAGTTGTTCAGGGAATGTTTTTGCTTGTGTCCAGCTGATTCTTGGGGAGAGCTATTGAGGAGGAGTTATTCTACATCCTCATACTTGCTTGGAAACCCTGGTGGCATAGTGGTTAAGAGTTTGGCTGTTATCAAAAAGGTCAGTAGTTTGAATCCACCAGGTGCTCCTTGGAAACCCTGTGGGGCAGTTCTACTCTGTCCTATAGGGTCGCTATAAGTTGGAATCGACTTGACGGCAATGGGTTAATGTTTGCTTAACTTCAGGGCAAGTAAAATATTAGTGGCTTGGGGAGAGAAAGAAGCCAGATTAAAGTTTGGTCAAGTCAAGTCAGCAGGTATTTTGTATAGATTGATCAGTGGGGAAAAACAGTTCAGCTAATCGTTTATGAGACAAAGAATGATAATTTGGAGGGGTATCACCGGGTCTTGTAAATGAGAGGGTAATCCTCAAATCTTATCTAAGTGTTATGGGGAAGGGTAGTTCTTTGCAGCCAGCCATTTCTCAGAACACAAAAAGTGTGGAGAAATTTCTTAACCTTCCTTGTTTTCCAGAAGCACAGGATTCAAGTAAAATTCAACATCTTTTTCAGAAAATCAGAGCCTTCTTTGATAGCTTTCACATTCTCCACCCTTTTTAGTCAAAGTGCAACTCCTCCAAAAGATATTTCAATTAATTCTCTCTCTCCATCTCCACTACTGTTTCATCATACACCAAGCTACTGTCATTTCTCATCCAGTCTACTCTCAGATCATTTAACACTTCCTTAAAACTCTCATTGGCTGCCCCTGCACTTATAATGAAACATGCAATCCATATTATAGTCTGTAAATGCCTGAATGATATGCCCACATCAAGCCCTCCAGCCTCATCTTGTACTACTCTATCCGTTACTCACAGGGTCCCAGCCATACTGATTTTCCTTCTGCCCAAGCAATGATGCAAGTGCCACACACCTTCGTGCATGTTCATAATGTCTACCTGGAGTACCTTCTCCTAAATTTTTTGCACAAGCTAGACTTTCAGGTATCATCCTACTCATTGTTTTCTCAAGGATGAATTCCCTGAAAATTTATACCATGTTATATGCTGCTGGTCTCCATTCTCCACCACCTGTCTGTCACCAGTCTGTTGTACTGTTGTGGTTTACATATTGCTATGATGCTGGAAGCTATGCCACCAGTGTTTTATATACCAGCAGGGTTACCTGTAGTGGACAGGTTTCAGCAGAGCTTCCAGACTAAGACAGACTAGAAAGAACAGCCTGGAGATCTACTTCTGAAAATTAGCCAGTGATAACCCTATGGATCACAACAGCATATTGTCCAATATAATGCTAGAAGATAAGCTCCCTAGATTGGAAGGCACTCAAAACACACAGTGTCACAATGATGGACTAAAGCATACCAATGATTGTGAAGATGGTGCAGGACCGGGCAACCTTTCATTCTGTTGTACACATGGAGTTTCCCTGAGTTGGAGACAAGTTGATGGCACTAACAGCATTACTGTCCACTCTCATAGCACATGGTGCTTCTCTTTGATAGAAATTACCATAGTTCCAAAAACATAAACAAATTATTTATTTATTATTATTTATTGAATGTGTGTCTTCTTGACTAAACTACAACCCCCATTAGGTTTTAATTTTATCTTTCCTTTTTTTGCACTGCATAAGCAGTAACAAATACATTGTTGTGGTATTTGTCTTTTTGTTATTGAGGTTTTGCAGTATCTTATAGATTTTAGAGATTAGACGCTGATCGGATTTGTCGTAGCCAAAATATTTTTCCCAGTCTGTAGGTTGTCTTTTTACTCTTTTTGTGAAGTCTTTGATGAGCGGGAGTGTTTGATTTTTAGGAGCTCCCAGTTATCTAGTCTCTCTTCTGGTGCTTGTGCATTGTTACTTATGGTTCGTATTGTGTTTATGCCATGTATTAGGGCTCCTAGCGTTGTCCCTATTTTTTCTTCCATGATCTCTATCGTTTTTGATTTTATACTTAAGTCTTTTATCCATTTTGAGTTAGTTTTGTGCAGGTGTGAGGTATGGGTCTTGTTTTAGTTTTTTACAGATGGATATCCAGTCATGCCAGCACCGTTTGTTAAAGAGACTGTCTTTCCCCCAATTAATGGACTTTGGGCCTTTGTCAAATATCAGCTGCTCATAGGTGGATGAATTTATGTCTGGATTCTCAATTCTGTTCCACTTGTCTATGTATCTGTTGTTGTACCAGTACCAGGCT
>NW_004443947.1:14985226-14986665 GCF_000243295.1 Trichechus manatus latirostris | reverse complement strand
ATTCCATCCTTAATTTCTTCTATAACCCAGTAGTTTTTGAGCAAGGTGTTGTTCAGTTTTCATGTGTTTGATTTTTTTTTCCTTGCTTTTTTTGTTATTGATTTCTACTTTTATGGCTTTATGGTCAGAAAAGATGCTTTGTAATATTTTGATGCCTTGGATTTTGTTAAGGCTTGCTTTATGGTCTAATGTGTGGTCTATGCTAGAGAACGTTCCGCGGTCATTGGAAAAGAAAGTATACTTGGCTGCTGTTGGGTGGAGTGTTCGGTATATGTCTATGAGATCAAGTTGGTTGATTGAAGCATTTAGCTCTTCCGTGTCTTTGTTGACATTATTGTGGTTTTTGATGTCCGTTGCCCTCGAGTGGACCCCCAACTCATAGTGACCCCATGGACAATGGAAGGAAATGCTACTCGGTCCTACGTCATCCTCATGATTGGTTTTGGATCAGACTGTTATGATCTATAAAATGTTAATTGATTTTCTGAAGGAGCTCACCAGGCCTTTCTTGGGTATAATAAATATTTTTGAATTCATAAACACCCTTGTTTCCTTCCACCAAAAGCTCCAAATACAGAATTACTGCCAGTTTTGAAAAGCATTGTCTCAGAAATCTTCTACCTTGGATGTACAGTAAGGTGGTGCCCCAAAAAAGAAGAATCAGGGGATTTGGGTTTTAACCCTAACTGTGTGGCATTGTGCAAACTTCTCAAAGACTCAGTTACATCAGCTGTAAAAGTTGTAGCTTTGACTAAATAATTCGTATGGCCTCTTTATGTTCTAAACTTTTATTTTTTAACTGCCGTTCCTTAATCCTCTAAATTATCCCTATACCTTATTTTACCATAAAGAAAATCTCACATGAGAATAATTGTACTTTTTTGAGGTTGTTTGAGGAAATACACTATTGCAAAAGTAAGGAATCAATGGTTTCTTTAAATGAACTTGCATTTTATTTATCTCAGTAAAAACTATACTTGAAAAATGGTAGTATTTAAATGAGTGCGATAGTTACTGAGTCAAAAGACGAGGCTTACTGTGCTTAGAAATTTTCAATGCCTTGAGACCACTCTGCACCCTCTTCCCAACCCTTTTTCCCAATTTCCTCCTCACATTTTTCTACCTCCACTTATCGTCACTCCTAGCCCAGCTTGTGCCCTCTCCACCTTCTAAGATGGATTGAGTAATTGAACTCTCACTACCACTCAATCAAGTGGGTGACATTACCATCCTCTCATTGTACAGATGACAAAGTTTAGATTTAAAGAGTTGAGTAGTCAACAATCTCTTGGAGGTGTGGTCAACATGGTGGACTAGTTAGACGCTTCCTATATCCCTCTTAAAGCAAAGACCTGGAAAAACAAGTGATTTGATTCTATGTGAACATCTGGCAGCCCTGAACAAGGCAAGGTTAAGAAATCCATCTGAGTCATACCAGA
>NW_004443947.1:14974892-14982092 GCF_000243295.1 Trichechus manatus latirostris | reverse complement strand
TGATCTTATCAATCGATGCAGAAAAGGCATTCGACAAAGTCCAACACCCATTGATGAAAAAAAGTCTCAAAAAAATAGGAATAGAAGGGAAATTCCTCAGTATAATTAAGGGCGTTTATACAAAACCAATAGCCAACATCATCCTGAATGGAGAGACTTTGAAAGCATTCCCCTTGAGGACAGGAACCAGACAACGATGCCCTTTATCACCACTATTATTCAACATTGTGCTGGAGGTCCTAGCCAGAGCAGTTAGGCTAGGAAAAGAAATAAAGGGCATCCAAATAGGTGGGGAAGAAGTCAAAGTATCTCAATTCACAGATGATATGATCTTCTACACAGAAAACCCCAAGGAATCCACAAGAAAACTACTGGAACTAATAGACGTTTTCAGCAAAGTTTCAGGATACAAGATAAACATACAAAAATCAATTGAATCCCTTTACACCAACAAAGAGAAACTTGAAGAGGAAATCAACAAATCAATACCATTTACAATAGCCCCCCAAAAGCTAAAATACTTAGGAATAAATCTAACCAGAGATGTAAAAGATCTTTACAGAGAAAACTACAAGACACTACTGCAAGAAACTACAAGAGACCTGCATAAGTGGAAAAATATACCTTCCTCATGGTTAGGTAGACTCATCATAGTGAAAATGTCAATTCTACCCAAACCAATCTACAGATACAATGCAATCCTGATCCAAATTCCACCAGCGTTTTTTAATGAGATAGAGAAACAAATCACCAACTTCATATGGAATGGGAAGGGGCCCCGGATGAATAAAGCACTACTTAAGAAGAAGAACATAGTGGTAGGCCTTACACTACCTGACTTTAGGACCTGTTATACGGCCACGGTAGTCAAGACCACCTGGTACTGGTACAATAACAGATTCATAGACCAATGGAACAGAGTTTAGAATCCAGATATACGCTCATCCACCTATGAGCAGCTAATATTTGACAAAGGCCCAAAGTACATTATTTGGGGAAAAGACAGTCTCTTTAACAAATGGTGCTGGCATAATTGGATATCTATGTGCAAAAAACTGAAACAAGACCCATATCTCACACCATGTACAAAAACTAACTCAAAATGGATCAAAGACTTAAATATAAAATTGAAAACAATAAAGATCATGGAAGAAAAAATAGGGACAACACTAGGAGTGCTAATACATGGCACAAACACAATACAAACCATAAGTAACAATGCACAAGCACCAGAAGAAAGACTAGGTAAATGGGAGCGCCTAAAAATCAAACACTTATGCTCATCCAAAAACTTCACCAAAAGAGTGAAAAGACACCGTACAGACTGGGAAATAATTTTTGGCTATGACAAATCTGATCAGCATTTAATCTCTAAAATCTACAAGATACTCCAAAACCTCAACAGCAAAAAGACAAATAACCGAATTAAAAAATGGGCAAAGCATATGAACAGGCACTTCACCAAAGAAGATATTGAGGCACCAACAGACACGAAGAAATGCTCATGATCATTAGCCATCAGAGAAATGCAGATCAAAACTACAATGAGATATCATCTCACCTCAACAAGGCTAGCATTAATCCATAAAACACAAAATAATAAATGCTGGAGAGGTTGTGGAGAGACTGGAAACCTTATACACTGTTGGTGGGAAAGTAAAATGGTACAACCACTTTGGAAATTGATATGATCCAGCTATCCCGCTCCTTGGAATATATCCTACAGAAAGAAGAGCCATCACACGAATAGATATATGCACACCCATGTTCAGTGCAGCACTGTTCACAATAGCCAAAAGATGGAAGCAACCGAACTGCTCATTGATGGACGAATGGTTAAACAAACTATGGTATATCCACACAATGGAATATTATGCAACGTTAAAGAACAATGATGAAGCTGTGAAACATCGTATAACTTGGTGGAAGCTAGAACTTATTATGCTAAGTGAATTTAGTCAGGACAGGACAAATACTGTATAAGACCATTATTATAAGAACTCAAGAAAAGGTTTAAACACAGAAGAAAACATTCTTTGATGGTTACAGGGGTGGGGAGGGAGGGTGAGGGATATTCACTAACTAGATAGCAGATAAGAATCATTTTAAGTGAAGGGAAGGACAGCACACACTACAGGGGAAGCCAGCACAACTGGACTAAACCAAAGCTAAGAAGTTTCCTCAATACAATCAAATACTTTGAGAGACAGAGTAGCAGGGATGCGGGGTCTGGGGACCATGCTTTCAGGGGACATCTATGTCAATTGGCATAACAAACCTTATTAAGAAAATGTTCTGCATCCTCCTTTGGTGAGTGGCGTCTGGGGTCTTAAAAGCTTGCAAGTGGCCATCTAAGATGCATCAATTGGTCCCAACCACTTGGAATAAAGGAGAACAAAGAACACCAAAGACACAAGGAAAGTATTGGCCCAAGAGACAGAATGGGCCACATAAACCAGAGACTTCATCAGCCTGAGACCAGAAGAACTAGATGGTGCCCGGTTACCACCAATGAACGTCCTGACAGGGAATACAACAGAGGGTCCCTGATGGAGCAGTAGAACGATGGGATGCAGAACTCAAATTCTAGTACGAAGACCAGACTTAATGGTCTGACGGAGACTGGAGGCGCCCCAGAAAGCAGGGACCCTGGTCTCTCCATCACCCCAGAACTAAAACAATTTCCGAGGCCAACTCTTCAGACAGGGATTGGACTGGACTGTGGGACATAAAGTGATACTTGTGAAGAATACGCCTCTTAGACAAGTAGATATAAGAGACCAAAGGGGCAGCTTCTGTCCAGAGGTAAGAGGGGAAGGCAGAGAGAGTTAGGAGCTGGTTGAATGTTCAAGGGGAATCAGGGGCGGAGGGGAGGAGTGTGCGGTTGTGGGATGGAGTGAGTGGTTGGGATCTCATAACAATGTATGTTAAAAAATAAAAATAAAAAAAAAAAGAATCTCTTATTCATCTTTGTTTTCACCAGGTGTAACGCATAGAAAGTGCTCAGGAAATAAAGAATGAATGAATATGACGCCTTTATTTCTTCATCAGCTTAATGCTTTTCAATAGACCTCCCTTTTCCTATCATTTTATCAAAGGGAAGCCACTTTCCATGTCTCAAGCACTTTCCTATCTTTGAAGGCCTCATGTTATAGGAGTGAAAATTCACATTCCCATGATTTCCACTTGTGCGTGGCCCCACCTGCACAGGTAATAGAAAGGAAGCTCCTTCCCAAACAAACAAACAACAAAAAAAAAGAGTTGAGTAGTAAGAGGGACAGGTTGTATTGGCATCTCCAGTGGGCCCACTGGGAACAGTGCATAAGGTCCACAAAAAAGTTTTAAGTTTTCTTAATCAGAAGAAAAATTTGAAGAAAATTTCCTAACATATGTTAATATATTATTCTTTATACCAACATAATAAAAAAAAAAAAACCTTTATTTATTTATTATTGAGGTAGGGCACACAAGGCAAAAGTGCCTACAGCCTACTAGAAGCTCACCGAAGATTGTACTTGTGTTCTTAATTTTTCCACACTGCATAAACAGTAACATTAGAGGTGTAATATATACATTTCTACAACCCCAAGATAATGTATCCCTGTGGACAGGATTTCAAAAATAGCTGGTGTAACTCTAAGTTATTGTTCTTAACCACTGTGGCACAGTACTGAGTCAGGTGGAAACAAACATTAAGGAGTTCCCAAATATATATGGCCACTGTGTTTTATACGTAAAACAAGCCACCCATTATCCCTGCATTTGCGGGCTCCAGAATGAATGAAGTGAATTTCCTTGTGAGAATTCTCAAGTGGATATCACTTATGAATAAAATAATAAAAATAGCTGTTATTTACCTGCGCATTAATAGGTTAAGAAGTCTTGGATGGTCTAAAAGGCAAAAGGTTGGAGGTTCAAGTCCATCTAGAGCTACCTCAGAAGAAAGGTCTGGTGATCTACTTCTTGAGAAGCAGCCATTAAAAACTTCATGGATCACCGCTCTACTCTGACACTACGAGGTCTCCATAAGTTGAAATTGACTTGACAGCAACTGGTTATATGGGTTACAAATCACTTATTCATATACTTAACTCTTCCTACCATCTTCCCTGACTTCTGCCCTTGAGGATTTACACAGCCAAAGCTGATATCCTTCCCTCCGTATGGTTTTTCTTCCCTAAAGACATTTTTGCCTTTATTCTGCCTATGAGTCATCTGTTAAATTTCTACAGCTAACCACTAGTATGAATTGATAAAGTGGCTGATTTTATACTCTGGTTTAGTGCTTGAAGACATCTTTCAAATTATACCTAGAGATCATTCGTTTTTAAAGGGTTTTACATTGGTTTCTTTCATCCGATATTGAATGTTGTGCTTTTGTTCCTAAGTAAATCAACTAGCTATTCAGACTTGTGAGGAAAATGAAAAAATCTTCTGTTCCCAAGCAACACATACCTGTTGGTATTCACATTCTTGAGATCTGTTTCTAAGAGACTATCATTACTGAGGTTGTTAGTAAGTTCTTGAATGACAAATTGTTTCCCGTAATATGACCATAATACACTGGATGATGGGTTGATGCAATATGGAATTTAATTAATATGGACCATTTTGTTTAAATCTCCTTTTCTCTTAGGAGCTTTACAGAAGTGATATCTTGAAAGGCAGGACTGCCATGTATAACAATGACTTAATTCCACCTCTGTTATCGCTGTTTGAGGTGATTTTCCTTCTTTATCCCTGTCTATTTCTTATCTGTCTACTAATATTATTTGTAGCGGTAGTCACTATAGAATCACAGACTATATGAGATAAAAGGGACTCTGAGAGGTCACAAAGTGGAAATACTTTATGCAAGCTCCCCTAAAAAGATAGTTATATCTTTAAATTTAATAAAAGTGAAAGCACATTGCTCTATGTGTTATTCATTTATGTGATTCATAAGGTGAACATTCATTTTTTGATCCATTCTGTTACCCTTTCCCTGATTCTTTATTACTTAAGCCTAATACCTTGTGTTGTCCCTAGTCACATACAGCTATGCTTGAACATTTTTTCTTAAGTCTCTATAATCTCAATATGTCTGGAAAAACAATACCAACATGGACATTGTTCAATGTACACTAAAGGAATATATAAAGGCATTGTTGGTTCAGTGATAAAATTCTTGCCTTCCTTGTGGGAGACCTGGGTTTGATTCTCAGCCAATGCCTTTCATGAGCAGCCACACGCGTCTGCCAGTGGAAGCTTGCATCTTACTATGATGCTGAAGGGTTTCAGGAGAGCTTCCTGACTAAGATGAACTAGGAAGAAAAGTCTGGTGATCTACTTATGAAAATCAGCCAATGAAAATCCTATTGATCACAACAGTCCAATATTCAACTGGTCATGGATATGGTGCAGGACCCTGCAGCATTAAGTTTCATTGTGCATAGGTTTGCTATGAATCAGGGGCCAACTGAACAGCAGCTAACAGCAGCAACAATGGAATGCCAGGTTGTTTGGCTTTGGGTAAGATATGCACCACTTATATTGGTTTTTCTTCCTTTGTCAAAATAATGTTTGTTTTATTTTGCTCTGCTATCTAAGTTTCTCTCATTTGTATAAATGAAAATAAACTGATGAAGTTAATAAAAATTGTCAGAAGGGCTGTGGAATACTATGTATCAAGCACATAGACTGATGGTCATCAAATATTTCTCTTATTCAATAGCCCTTTGTTATGTACAAACTATTCACTTAATCCAGGAGACAGAAAGTTTAATGAATTGAGAATGTGGGAGATACCATCTACTTAGGTATACAATATAATTTCTGATGCAATGGGAAGATACATACAAAGTGCTAAGGTCCTTTTGCTCAGTAATTTTGCAGGGTGCTGTCATAGATTGAATTGTGTCCCCCAAAAATACGTGTATCAATTTGGTTAGGCCGTGATTCCCAGTATTATGTGATTGTCCACCATTTTGTCATCTGATGTGATTTTTCTATGTGTTGTAAATTCTACCTCTATGATGTTAATGAGGTACGACACATGGCAGTTGGCTTAATGAGTCAGGACTCAATCTACAAGATTGGATTTTGTCTTGAGCCAATCTCTTTTGAGATATAAAAGAGAGAAGTGAGCAGAGAGACAGGAGACCTCATACCACCAAGAAAAGCAGCACTGGAAGCAGAGCGTGTCGTTTAGACCGAGGGTTCCTGTGCAGAGAAGCTCCTAGTCCAAAGGAAGATTAATGACAAAGACCTTCCTCCAGAGCTGACAAAGAAAGCCTTCCCTTGGAGCTGACACCCTGAATTTGGACTTCTAGCCTCCTAGACTGTGAGAGAATAAATTTATGTTTGTTAAAGTCATCCACATGTGTTATTCTGTTACAGCAGCACTAGATGACTCAGGTGCCAACCCGACAATTACTTTCCTCTATAATCACCTAAATTAAACTTAGTGGGTCTATGTTACTTTTACTTCTTGGGTTGTTATTAATAATTATTTTTATTTTATAAAACCAACTATAATATGAGCTCCGAGGCCCACTCAATGCAAGATACTTTTGAAGAATCAAATAAATAAGCATCACTTCTTGGGAGATGTACTGCCTTTTCTTTTAAGACCACATTGTCTTCTATAGAAAACTGTACATACATGTCATATCAGTCTGTGGTAAGCCACAGATCTTAAAAAAAATGCAAATAAAAAATTAAATAACGATTAAAATAGCATGTAAATTACATACACAAATATATATTTTTCCTACTAGATTAAGTGTTCACTTGGCTTAAATCAGACCAGACGCTGCAAAATCATAGATTAGCTTGCACTCAGCCCACAGTAGGGATGAGATAAACTCTTTGATGCCAAGCTCCTGAACACTTTTCCAGTGTTCAGATCAAAATTTAGATCAAAACTACTGCTGCTTATTTTCCTTGTCAGCAACATATTGATAAAAGTTTGTTCTCAATCCCATTCCTGCTTCTTCTTCTAGCATGTTCCATTCCCTCAGACCTATTAATCTTGCACACACCCCGTATCATTAAAACTCACTAGAAAATTTGCTTGTTTCCCACCCTTAGCCATTCTGTGTATTCCCAGTAAGGCACAGATAAAGAAGGAAGAAACAGATTTTGGAAGAAAATAGTTTTAAGCAAACCGACCATTTCCTGCCCTTTTTTTTTTTTTTTTTTTTTTTTTTTTTTTTTTTT
>NW_004443947.1:14955059-14974792 GCF_000243295.1 Trichechus manatus latirostris | reverse complement strand
TACTCTGCTTGATCCTCTGGAATTGACAATGGGGATCCCAAAATATATCAACTTCACATTCTTGGACAGGAAACTGAAGACAGAGGAGAAGGGGCCACCTGCTTTAAAGGGAGCTCAGCTATCAGAAGAAAGTCGTGTTTTAGTTAAGGCTGGGAGGAATCCTTAGGTTTTCTTGGCAAGAGAATTTGAACACAGAAGAAAGGAGCATGTACAAGATGGGGCATTGAGATCCCATGATAGGTGATGGCTTAACTGGTTGCTGTTAAAATTATATATAAGAGAAGTTAAGGAGGTGGTTAGATTTGTTGGAAAAACTAAATCAGAACAAGAAGAAGTCAGGGAGTTGAGAAATAATTGGCGAGGACATAAAATCGGCAGAACCAATAGGTCCCAAATTCCGAGAGACTGAATTTTAAGGTCTCTACTGCCAAGTGCTAGATAACTAGGTTTTTTAAAAAATATTCTGTTTTTTATGAATTCTGTTTTATAAAATTGTTTCCAACTGGACCAGTTACTGGTGGAGAGTGTCAAGTTTTACAAAAGAGCCCCCTCAAATTTCTAACCTAGCAGAGAGCTTGTACATTATAGTTATTGAATCAGATTGGAATAATTATTCTGGAAAGTGGAACATAGGCTTTCAACTCTAGCAGAAAGTCAAAGATTATCAATATTCCATGATTTTGCTATTCTAGTTTTTATTTTCCTTTAATTTCGCCCATCTTTTCATGACTGATGCAAAACATAAGTAAGTCACAGAAACAGTTTTCTCTGAAAACTACTGTGAATTTGGAGTTAAATATGCATCACAATTGATTCTAAAAGACTTACGCCTTCACATTTTCATCATTATCTCTTTATTTATTTACATATTTTCATTTATTTAAAGTCAGACAAGTCCTCTCACTAAGTAATAACAGGTTTTTTTTTTTTTTTAGTGAAAGAGAAGGACATGTGAGTAAGTCTTATCCAATAATGATTTTCTTCTCCAAGTCCATTTTAAAGACATAGATGTCATTGAAAGTTAATATATATTTTATCACAGAGTTTAACTAATTTTTTAAAAGAATTTTAATATCTCATGTTAAATAGCTCAATAATACATAATACCTTATATATTTTCCCAGTGCTTTGCTAAATATTTCTGAACACTTTAGCTCTTGTTCTCTAATTCGGTTTTAACAACACACTTGAGTTAGTTGGGTCAAGAGTTTGCCCGTTGGGAAAAAAAAAAAGGATAGCATATTCTATTTTTATGGGGTAATTGGTAAAAGAAGAAATTAAAAAAGATAATTATTTGCAAAACCTACCATCTGGATAACACTGTAAATATAGGAATGTTCTCGTGAAAGTAGAAGTAGATAAGCAGTAGTTATTTTGATTTGTAGTAGAAGATATATTAGTATAACTGGTAGACTCTTTTTAAACAGCATACCTAAAAATTGTGTTACATTCACAGTGCATCTACAGTTTTTTACTTTGATAAGTTAAATCCTTCACTAGGCCTTAACGTTGTTCTTGTTATCTGCCTTTGAGCGGCATACTCACATACAGTGGAAAGAAATGTGGTTGCAGAGAGTTGTGATCCATAGGGTTTTCAATGACTGATTTTTCAAAATAAATCACCAGGTCTTTCTTCCTAGTCTGTCTTATAATCTAGACACTCTGCTGAAACTTGTTCAGCATGACAATAACACACATGCCTCCACTGACAGATGGGTGGTGGCTGCACATGAGATGTATTGGCTGGGAATCAAACCAGGGTCTCCAGCATGGAGAGAATTCTACTGCTGAACCACCAGTGACTTCACGCTTTAATATTAAATAGATCCAAATAGAATTAGAATTTGGCCGTTAGCTTCCACATTGCTATTTGGTGCTGAGCATTTTTCTATTCCTTTAGTATTGGTTGAGTTTGAGACTTAATCATTTTCAAATAGAAAAGGCTTTTTTTGTTTGTTTGTCAACTTGGTATGCCTTGAACATTAGCAGTTAAGCTCTTTCCCTCATGTGCCTGAGCTATGTGTTGTTCTGTGGTGGCATTTTATTGCATTTTTTCCCTAATGTAGAGTTATTTGCGGACATTTTAGCTCTTCCACTAGATTTGATGTTCCCTCAACAAAGCAAATGTGGCTTACTCACGTTTGTATCCCCTCAAACACCTACTTCTGTGTCTTAAAAATAGTAGACAAGCAATAAACATTGAGATTAAACTGACTTTAGGAAAAGGAACTCTATCAAATGTGTTAGCCCAGTTGTAGTACTTAAGCAGGCAGAGCAGTCACATGGGAAACAAAACTTTTAGCTGACCGGCTTTGCATAAACTAAACTTTGAAGAAGAAGAAAAAAAAAGGAGTTTGCCATTTGTTAAAGGGATATGCTTAGAAAGTAGTCATAACTGAAATTTAATAGTAGTAATAGTCATACCTGTTGCCTTCAAGTCAATTCTGACTCTTAGTGATCCTACAGGACAGAGTAGAAGTATCCCATAGGGTTCTCAAGGAGCAGCTGGTAGATTTGAACTCTGACATTTATGGTTAGCAGTCAATCTCTTAACCACTGCGCCACCAGGGCTCCAAATAATAGCCATAGTTATTGCTATTAAATTTCAGTTATGCTGATGTCACATGGATCTTGGAAGGAAGGAAGCAAAGAATACGAGAAAGACGTTAACATGTGTTTTATTGACTATGCAAAGGCATTGGACTGTGTGGATCATAACAAAGTATGGATAACATTGCAAAGAATGGGCATTCCAGAACAATTAATTGTGCTCATGAGAACCTGTACGTAGACCAAGAGGCAGTAGTTCAAACAGAACAAGGGGGTATCGCGTGGTTTAAAATCAGGAAAGGCGTGCGTCAGTATTATATCCTTTCCCCACACTTATTCAATCTGTATGCTGAGCAAATAATTCGAGAAACTGGGCTATATGAGGAGGAACATGCAACCAGGATTGGAGGAAGACTTGCCAATAACCTGTTATATGCAGATGATGAAACCTTGCTTGCTGAAAGTGAAGAGGACTTGAAGCACTTACTGATGAAGATCAAAGACCACAGCGTTCAGCATGGATTACACTTCAGCATAAAGAAAACAAAAATCCTCACAACTGGACCAATAAGCAACATCATGAAAAACAGAGAAAAGATTGAAGTTGTCAAGGATTTCATTTTACTTGAATCCACAGTCAACACCCCTAGAAGCAGTAATGAAGAAATCAAATGCCGTATTGCATTGGGCAAATATGCTGCAAAAGACCTCTTTAAAGTGTTCAAAAGCAAAGATGTCACTCTGAGGATAAAGGTACCCCTGCCCTAAACCAGGGTATTTTCAATTCCCTCATATGCATGGAAAAGCTGGACAATAAATAAGGAAGAGCAAAGAATAATTGATTCCTTTGGATTACAGTGTTGGTGAAGAATATTGAATATACCATGAACTGCCAGAAGAACGAACAAGTCTGTGTTGGAAGAAGTACAACCAGAAAGCTCCTTGGAAGCAAGGAAGGCAAGACTTTGTCTCACGTAGTTTGGACGTGTTATCAGGAGGGACCAGTCCCTGGAGAAGGACATCGTGCTTGGGAAAGCAGAGGGTCAGTGAAAAAGAGGAAGACCCTCAATGAGATGGACTGACACAGTGGCTGCAACAATGGGCTCAAACATAGCAACAACTGTGAGGATGACACAGGACTGGGCAGTGTTTTATTCTGTTGTACACTGGGTTACTATGATGGGAACTGACTCAATGGCACCTAACAAGAATAACAATAGCCATAGTCATACTAACAAAAAAGACGATAGCCAACATTTTTGAGTCTGTATCAGGCACTGGGACATCATTATGATTTGAGAACATTTAACAGGTAAGGAAGTTAAGGTATACGGATTTTTAAATGAAATGCCCAGCATCACATAGCTAATAAATGACAAAGCTCAAATTCAAACCCATGCTTTTAACCATTACATTTACATGTCCCTTAATAGGGTGTTCTATTTTGAGATGTCAAGGAATTTTTATTTTTCAATATGTAAGATGTAATTATACTCACCATTAGAAACTTTATTAAATAAAATACTTTATGTATCAGAGGTAACATGAGTAGGAATAGAGTTTGTATCTTTCTAAAAAACAATTTTAAATCGTTAATTTAAAAAACAGTATCCATCAATGAAAGAAAAACTAAACCAGTAGAAATAATAATTTACTATGAAAATATACAAATTGGAGCCCAAATCCATTTAAAATTATAAGCTCTTTGAAAATTGAGGATTATAATAAAAATGCCAGTACATCCTTAATAGGGTCAATAATGAAAACTATAGAAATCACTTTATAATGGAATATATAATGAAAACCTCCAGAAACACCTATTATATGATGGATTTTATAACATTATTAAATCATCACTTGCCCTTTAAGTTATTATTAACTGTTAGAAGATATTATATAAGATGCTGTGGAAAAAACCTTAAAGTAACAACAGAATCTGCAGAGCTCCACATTTGGCTGGTGTATTGCTGAATTTCCCTAGTAATATTTAAGTGCTAAAATTAAAAGATGCCAAAACAGTGCCAATTCAACCTAGAACAGTATTGAGATAGAGAAAATTAAATCTATTTTTAAGAGGTTTATTTTAAAAGATAGCTATATTTAAAAGTATATTTTGAGTTCTATTATAATTTAAATCATAGTTGATAAAAATCATTGAATTATGAACATGTTATGAGTTATATATGATAACTACAAATCTTAGCATTTACCTAGTTCAAAATAGCATATAAACTATAGTTATCAGTGAAATATTCCTTATTCATGTTAGATGAATGAATATGAGTTTAGAAAATATTTTCAAAATGATGACCAAGGTTTGTCTTTACTGCATAATAACCCAAAACCCCATTGCCATCAGGTCAATTTCGACTCATAGTGACCCTATAGTTTTTGGGTTACTTACTACATTGTAGATTTTGAAAATCTGACAGAGAAAAATATAAATTAATTGTAAATTAAAAAAAAAAATTGTATGTTCTATTTAAATAATATAATTATGCTACAAGCTTTAGAGACTATCAACATGCAAATAGTTTCAAATAACTTGATTGATGTGGTAACCAAAGCGAAAGGAAAAGGAAGAAATTAATTAAGTAACTCAGTAAACAGTTATTGAGTACATACTATCTGCCTGAATTAGACAGATGGAGTTACATGCTATGGAAAGAGGGTGAAAAAGAAAGCAAGATTCCAGTTCTCAAGGAAATATTCTTTGGGGAAAGATAGAGAATAATAAAGAAGTTAAATAAATAAGCAATATGCTTATGTATTTTGGTAAGGGTTCTGCAGGAAGTCAATAAACAAGGCAATAAAAGAGAATAAGGCAGTCCCCAGGTTATGAACAAGATCCATTCCTAAGTGTGTCTTTAAGTTGAATTTGTAGTTAAGTCAGAACACGTGCATACAATTCTTATTTAGCCTTATTTTAGTGCAAGAAAAGGCTGGGAGACTTTTCAATGATGCAAAAACTCCACATGCATCAAGTGAAGGTGATTGTGATGAAGAATTTGTTGCGAGGAAGGGTTGGTTCAGTTGTTTCAAAGGGAGAGCAAATTTACATAAAATTAATGGGCAAGTATGAGTTGTCCCTAAGAGAGACATTAGTAACCAGGGGACTTAATGTAACCTGGGATAGAGTGACCAGTAACAGCTTCTCTGTGGAGATGAGATTTATGCTAAGGCCTAAAGATAAGAATGAGTTAGCAATGAGAAGAACTGGGAGAAAAATATCTAGAGAAATGGAAAAAGTGAAAAGATCCGGAGTAAGAAAAATCGTTTTTCTGGGAATCAAAAGCAGTACAAATTTGTCTTCCCCTGGATATAATAACTTCAATGATGGCCTCAAACCGAGTCATGCTTCTTACCCCTCTGCAATTCTGCATCACGTTTGAAAATGTGGTTAAGGGTGGGCAAAGAGGACATGAGGAGTGAGTAGAACAGAAGAGGTTAGATCCTTGAGCCTGAGTTCCAGTAAGTAAAGCAGACTTGAATAAAGAGCAAAGACTGGAGGAGAGAATAAAAATGAACAGAGGGGAAATGAAGGGTTTAGGACCACCCCCCCACACTCACACTATATATATGTGTGTGTGTATATATATATATATATATGGGAGCCAAGTCTGTCAGAAAACTATAGGTCACCCCATGTGTGAGAACTCCGGGGTTTATACAGAACAGGTGCTTTTTAAAGACCATGCAGCCTGCACTTAAAGCAGACAGGGATCTGAAATAAGAAAAAAGGGCTGCAGCACGTTTCAGGCAATGATATGCAGATAGAAGCGATGATAAAAAGTGGTTTAAGGAACATTCTCACTATTTCATTTAGAATGGCAAGTGAAGGAAAAGGATTATCTGCCTCCTACTCAGTCTAAGGTAAAATCACAAAAACAAGATATCATCTAACAGTGGAAGCCTGAAGGAGAAGGAAAGTTAAAAAAAACAAAAAAAAACCCCATCTTTCTTATTCAGCATGCAGCACAGCTCACTCAAAAGGTATAGAACGAAGGTTAGCTTTATTAAATGTATGGTTAAATTATGTACACAAAGCACATATATTTCAATAAACTTTTCTTAGCATTATCTTATGTACACAATTTTGAGCTATACCTATCAACACTGACTGTCAACAATTATAGTGGGTAATCCTGATAGAATTTGTTGGAGGTAGTGTCCAGATACCAAAAATTTCTTTCAGTCTGACTGAAGAGGTTCAGACTATATTTTTCAATAATGGTTGCTCAATGTTTGAAAGCTAGACAGACTGTAGATTCTAAAGGTGAAATGGGCGTGAGTTCTAATCTACATGTACTCCAGTCGTACATTGTTTAGCCAGGTCTCTCCTAAAGTTAAGTGGTATGAGTTTTCACCAAAAGGGTTCCTGGGGTTCAAGCTGAGTGGAGGAAAGGGAAAAGAATCTTTCGTTCACACTGTTTTCACTCTCTGGCTAGCACTTCCAAAGATCTTAGAGTCCATGAATAAAAGAAGCCAAAGGTTGCTTGGCACCAATGACTCCCACACACATTAATAGAATTTATGAGGTTCTGGGAAATGGAAATGAACTGTTCTGGAAGAGCAAATTTGAGGATTATGGTTGGTTAAGTATCTAAAATTCATTAAGGAATATTGTGTGAGCACCTACCATATGATAGGCAATGTTGTAGGCACTGAGAAAACACCAGTGAATTAAACAAAGTCCCTATTAACATAAATTAATATCCTGGAGGTGTAGATGGAGAGCAAATGGAAAATAGAAAAATAAGTAAAATTATAATCTATCAAATCCTGATATCTTCTATAAAACAAAAATAAAGCAGCATCAGAGGAAGAAGGCATGCCAAGGTGGGGTGCAATTTTTAATAGAGGGTAGTGAAGGTATGGAAACCCTGGTGGTGTAGTGGTTAAGTGCTATGGCTGCTAACCAAAAGGTCGACAGTTCAAATCCACCAGGCACTCCTTGGAGACTCTATGGGGCAGTTCTACTCTGTCTTATAGGGTTGCTATGAGTGGAAATTGACTCGATGGCAACAGACTTGATTGTTTTGGTTTTTTAGTGAAGGTGTTAAATATTAACATGTCAGAGATAATATTTAAACAGAGATGAACAGAAAGGGAAAAAAGGAACCCCAAAAGTTTCTGGAATAAAAATATTCTTAAGAGAAGGAACAGTAAGAGTAAAGGTCTTGATGTGGGAATGTGTTTGACATGGTTGGGGAGCAGTAGGGGAATCGATGTGTTTTGAGCAGATTAATGAAAGGGGAGAGTGGTGACAGACAGCATAAGAGAGAAATGGAGGTAAGAATGTAGAGGGTCCAATAGCCAGATATTTTTTTTCCTCTCTGAGTGAGGAACAAAGTTAATGGGGGAGTTCAAGAAGGGAAATGAGGTTATATTAGAGAGAGAGAGGGCAAGAGAGCCATGGTGGCACAAAAGGTTAAGTATTCAGCTAGTAACCAAAATGAACAGTTCTAACCCACCAAGTGTCTCCACAGGAGAAAGACCTGGCCATCTGCTTCTGTAAATATTACAGCCAAAAAAACCCTACGGGGCAGTTCTGCTCTCTCACATGGGGTCACTATGAATCAGAATCAACTTGAAAAGTGAATATGTTTAGATGGTTAACAAATAAAGTTGATATAAAACAGTTTTGCACTGAAAAATTATTGTTTCTATCCCTGTCTCCATTCATTTGTTCACCTACATTTTCAGCTAACCATTTTTATTAATTCCCATATAAGGAAATATATATATTCCCGTATAAGGCAAATACAAGGACTTACCTTTTTATTGCCATGATCTCACTTTTAGACCAATATTTCCCTTTCTTATGTACTCCTTTTCTCCTTGCTTACATTCATTTCACTATATATTCTGGAGAGTTCTATATCAGTTCTATCCCCTTCTTTCTTTCTTTCTTTTATTTTTTCCAGCCACGTAGTATTCCATTGTATTTATGTACCACAATTGAATTATCATTACTCTATTTCTGGATACTTCAGTTGTTTCTAATCATTTACTATTATAAACAATGTTGCAGTAAAAACTCTTGTACCTATTTCAGTTCATTTATGTGTAGCACAGTCCCACAAAGGAATACATTCTCACAGGTGATGTTGTTCTGAGACATTATAGGTGCATGCTTTGGATAAACATTGTCAGATTCCACTCACAGGACTTGTGTCATCTGTGCTGTCTCTCACTAGCCACTCCACAAAAAGTATTATCAAACAAATGGAAACTAAGTGTGGTTTTGATCTGATCTTTTTGAAAATAAGATTGAGAATCTTTTCATATGTTTATGAAACATTTGCATTTTTCTGCTGTCTATTCTTCTCTGCTCATTTTTAAAATTAGGTTGTTGGACATGCTTTCTTTTCCATTTCAGTAGCCCTTTATATATTAGGAATAGTGAGATTTCATTTGTGCTATGAGTTACACATATTTTTCCCAGTTTATCTTTTTGCTTTAACTTGCCTATATTCTGGTCTTAATTCTTACGTAGTGAAGTTTATGACAAACTTTAAAATGATAATTCTGGTTACTTTGTTTGTACAGATTCTAGGTGGGCAACATGGAAGCAATGATATCAGTTAGGAGTCTATTACAATAATCCAGGGGGAGAATGATGGTAGCTAAACTAAAGTGACAGCACTAGAAATGATAAGTTATCAGAGCCTGAATGTATTTTGAAGGCAGAGCCAATAGAGTTTGCTAATTGGCATGGTTTGTAAGAGGAAAAAAAAAAGAATGAAGCCAATGTTTCTGATCTGATCAAGTGAAAAGTGGACTTGCCGTTAACTTATACCATGCAAGATACAGGTTTGAGATAAAACTTCCAAAAGGAGATGGTGAATAGACAATTAGATAATCAAGTCTGGGAAGAACTGTGGGCCAGAGATATACTTTGGAAGCTGTCAGTATATAAAGGATATTGAAAATCATAAGACTGGATGAGATCACATAGGAGATGAATGTAGGTAGAAAAGAGAAGAGGAACAAGAACTGAGTTCTGGAGAAATGAGGAAAAACCAACCAATGAGACTGAAAAGGTATAGGAAAAGGTATAGCTGGTGTTGTCAGATGAGAACCACAACAGTGGGATCCTAAAAGCCAAGTGAAGAAATAGTTCAAGGAACAAATGATCATCTTTACAAAATACTGCTTAGATGTTGAGTATGAGGAGAATTTAGAATGCTTCATTGAATTTAGCAATTTGGATGTTGTTATACATGACTTTTGTAACACCTGTTTTGGTGGAGTGGTGAGACAAAGGTCTAAGTACCATGTGTTTATGAGAGGATAGGAAGAAATAAATTAGATATAGAAGACAACTCTTACAAAATGTTTTCCTATAAAATGGAGGAAAGAAATGGAGCAGTAGCTAGAGAAAAATTGGGGATAAAATGAGATTTTTTTTATTAATGAGAAAAATTATAGCACATAATATGCTAATCAGAATGATATAGTAGAAAGGTAAAATTTAATGGTACAGAAGGAAGGAGGATGGTTCTTTAGTTATGTCCTTGAGTAGATGAGAGAACATTTGGTCTACCTTACGAATGTATTGTTTGGCCTCGGATAAGAAATACTGTCAGCATAATTGTATTTGCTCTAGCCTCATTCAGTTGTCTAGTTATTAGAATATACTAAGCAGAGAGCTTAATCGAACTATGATTTGGTATTTCCAGGAAATTATAAGTGAGAAAGAGAAAAGCGTTCAAGTTGAGATGAGATACAAGAGGTGATGGACCATGGGATTCAAGCTGGGTAGGGAAGGAAGTTAGGATAGGGGTGGGGAAGGGTGATGGGTAGTGAACATGTGTTAGGATCAGTGGATTGTGGGTGCTAGTAAGAATAACATTTACTGAAGCTGGAAATTAATGGGAAGACCTTGAAATATGATGGTGAAGTTTGGTGAACAGAATGCTTGGAGTAGAGGTAATGGAGAAAATGCAATAGTTGGTAAAAACAAACTATTAAGTAATATCACAGTATGGTTGCTGGAAGTCCAGTGCAATCATTTAAACAGGTGGTCAAGAAACTGAGAGCCAAGTTTCTGGAAGGTTTATCTATGTGAGTATTAAAATCACTAAAGAGCTAACAGGAGTATTGATGAAGAAATTAATAGGGAACTAGGTACTTTAATCTTCAAGGAATGAGTGGAGATTTTGCATCAGTCTGTAAATGACAACAAAATGTTTCACTTTTTATTTGTTTTACATAGCTTCACTTTTACAACTAGATTATCGCATCTATCATTAGTATTCAATGAAAACATTTTTAAAAATATAAATCATCTAGCACTAAAAATCTGAATTTGTTTTCTTCTTTGTTAAAAAAAAATTAAGAAAATAATTTACTTGCTTTAACAATCTTGCAAAAAGGAGTGTATTTTTTGTGTTCTTACCCTGTTAATCCTCCATCTTTTACTTCTTCAACAGTGCATTTATTTCCTTATAATAATTACTCAGGACAACCATCAAAAGTTAGAGTTTATAGGTTTATTATATATTACATAATCTAGTACTCTTATTTTACACATGAAAAAACTTGTTGTTGTTGTTGTTGTTAGGTGCTATCAAGTCAGACCTGACTCATCACGACCCTGTGTACAACAGAATTCAAAACTGTCCAGTCCTGCTCTATCCTCACAGTTCTTGCTATGTTTGAACCCATTGTTGTAGCCACTGTGTCAATCCATCTTGTTGAAAGTCTTCCTCTTTTTCACTGACTCTCTACTTTACCAAGCATGATGGCCTTCTCCTGGGACTGGTCCCTCCTGATAGACAAAGTCTTGCCATCCTCGCTCCTGAGGAGCATTCTGGCCATACTTCTTCCAAAACAGATTTATTCATTCTTCTGGCAGTCCACAGTATATTCAATATTCTTGGTCATCACCATCATTCAAATGCATCAATTCTTCTTTGGTCTTCCTTATTTATTGTCCAGCTTCCTCATGTATATGGGGCGATTGAAAATACCATTGCTTGGGTCAGACGCAACTTATTCCTCAAAATGACGTCTTTGCTTTTTAGAACATTAAATAAATCTTTTGCAGCAGGTTTGCCCTATGCAATAAGTCATTTGATTTATTGACTACTGCTTTCATGGGCATTGATTGCCCTGGTGGCATAGTGGTTAAACACTCGGCTGCTAACTGAAAGGTGGATGGTTTGAATCCACCAGCCACTCCAGGGGAGAAAGATGTGGCAGTCTGCTTCTGTAAAGATTTACTGACTTGGAAACCCTATGGAGCAGTTCTACTTTGTCCTATAGGGTCACTATGAGTCGGAATCAATTCAACAGCAATGGGTTTGAAAAAATTTAGATCCATAAAAATTGTTACTTTTCCAAGGACATGTGTCTAGTTAGTATCAATTCTCCACTGGATCTTGATACTAAGATTAATGCCCTGATTTCTGGTCCAAACTGACCCTACTTAGTGTTATGGCAGTAGGTCTGATGAAGCTGCTCTAAAGATAAAAAAAATAGCAAAATAAAACAAAAAACCACTAGCACTGAGTCAGTTTCATCTCACAGCAACCCCGTAGGACAGAGCAGAACTGCCCCATAGGGCTTCCAAGGTTGTAAATCTTTACAGAAGCAGACTGCCACATCTTTCCCCTGCAGAGCAGTTGGTGGGTTCGAACCTCTAACCTTTTGGTTAGCAACTGAGTGCTTAACCACTGCACTACCAAGGGTCCTTGCTCTAAAGATATAGCCAAATAAATCACATAGATTTTAGGACTTGCTTTTGATCTATTCAACCTGCTCTGAGGTTAGAGAAAAAAAAGGTAACACAAATTATAACTTGTCTCTATTCTGAAGAGGGTATGAGCTACAACTCTTATTTTAAAAATCACATCAGCTAATCCCGAGGGCTTCAAGTAAATCAATTTTTATACATTCAACTTTGGGAGGGTATTATATATTTTTTAAATCTCCACAAAGTTACTCAAACTGATATACCCATTATATATACAGTGACTCTCTTTTATTTTAATCAAGCAGTGGCCTCTACTGTGTCAATCTTGACTGTCATGAAGCAGAAAAAGGAAAACTGCCTAAACAGACTCTGGAGAAATTCTATATTGGAACTTAATTTGGTAAAGGATGCTCAATAATTGCACAATACATGGTCAAGACAATCCACTTGAAAATAAGTTTAGTATAAATCAATGCAAGCATTCAATAGAAACATAGTTTTTTTTTTTATCTTCTACTCAAAGCTGTCTTGTTTTAAAATGTATCTTATAATGTATGTTATTTATTATTATAATGTGGTATACAGATAGATAAAATCTGGTCTGTGTTAGGAAAGTAAGGGTAAGAGTATTTTCCAAATTCTAATTTAAAGAAAAAAGTAACCAAAAATAAAAGGTACACAGAACTTAAAAATAAAAGAGGTCTACTTTCTGAAAAAGATTGTTATTCAGAATTACCTGTACTGGTTTTCAGTTACATATAAAAACTGACTGCACAGAGCTGCTGAAATCCTTAGCAAAACATGTAATTTATCAGCAAAAAGAAAACACACATATACACAAACACACACAGACGCAAATACACACCGAACACACACACACACAGTGCTCCCAACAATTTTAAACATCAGAGAGAAGATATCTACAGTGAGCTTTCTCCACTCAAAATGCAAAGGATTTATCATTTGCACCATACACTTAACACTTGAAATTTCACTTATTTATGTCTCACCTTCTCAAATAATTTATAGTCAGGAATTATGATTAGATTTTGTACCTCTCACAGAGGTGAATAGGGTACACTGTACATGACCAGCTTTTAATAAATAGTTGATTGTTACATGAATCTAACAAGACATACCTTTGTCTAATTGGGAATGGAGAGATTAAAAAACAGTATAATTATACCAAAGAACGCCAGTATGACCATTACACTTGAGTGTATTTCCTAATAATAAAGTATATGCATTCACAGAGAAAAATAAATTTGAAGATATGCTTTGAATAGAGAGAAAGTCTAGTTCTTTAGTTCTAGAAAATAACAAAATCTTGCTCTATAAATTTCATTTTTGACTTATGAAGTCTTGAAGTCAAAAATGTTGTATTGCTTACCACGGCCTCCACCAGACTGAGTCCAGTACAATTAGATGGTGCCCGGCTACCACCACTGGCTGCTCTGACTGGGATCACAACACATGGTCCCAGACGGAGCTGGAGAAAAATGTAGAACAAAATTCTACCTCACAAAAAAAGCCAGACTTACTGGCCTGACAGAAACTGGAGAAACCTCAAGAGTATGGTCCCCAGACACCCTTTTAGCTCAGTAATGAAGTCACTCTCGAGGTTCACCGTTCAGCCAAAGATTAGACAGCCCCATCAAACAAAATGAGACTAGTGGGACATAACTGTCCAGGGACAAGGACTAAAAGGCAGGAGAGGACAGGAAAGCTGATAATAGGGCACCCGAGGTTGAGAAGGGACAGTGCTGACATGTCATGGGGTTGTTAACCATTGTCATAAAACAATATGTATACTAACTGTTTAATGAGAAACTATTTGTTCTGTAAACTTTCATCTAAAGTACAATAAAAACAATTGAAAAAAAATGTTGTGTTGGGGATTTTTGTTTTGTTTTGTTTGTTTTTACTCTTTACTTTAAAAAAAAAACTTTTTGGTGAAAATATACACAACAAAACATAACTCTTTTAACAATTTCTATATGTATAGATAAATGCCATTGGTTGGATTCTTCACATTGTGTCACTGTTTTCATTACCTCTACCCATATTATTTCACTACTGATAACTTTTACTCTCTATGCCCCTTAAAGTTCTCAACTCTGCTTTAGAGTCACTGTTGTAGAATTGATAGCATACAGATAATTCTTTAAAAGAGTGAATTGTTCAAGGCCAACATTCTTTATTAATTGAGCTAAACTGTTGTTTTGTTTACAAATGACTTCACAGGATAGTTTTGGTTCAAGGATCAAACATTATTTCAGGATTATAGATTTAGGGGTTCCCCCAAGCTCAATGCATCCAGTAAGTCTGGTTTCCATAGGAATTTGATGTTCTGATACACATTTTTCCTCCTTTTGATCAGGATCTATCTACTGTGTCTTTGATCAAAACATTCAGTAATGGTAGCTAGGCATCAACCATTTCTTCTGGTGTCATGGCAAAGAAGTTAGTGCTTCATGGAGGCAAATGAACCTGTAGACCATTACTTTCTCTTATTCCTGGGAGTCCTTTTTCTTCTACTATGCCAGTCAAATAGAGACTAATTGTTATATCGTGGGTGTGCTGGGAATTTTTTCAACTAGATGATCTTAAAACTATTTGAAGTATGGTAGAATATTTATTTTTGCCTCTTTATTGTTATTTCTGTGTTCCCTATCTTTACTCTTGAGACCAAAAGAAGCAATTTCTTTCAATTAACATTAGGAATGAAGAAAAATTGGAAAATATAGGTACAGGAAAATAATCCTTGCTGTTTTGTTCATTGCAATGTCAGTGTATGCTTCAGGGAGGCACTAGAGGAGAGAGACCAAGAGCACTGTCTCTAGAGTCAGGTAGATCTGGATTCCAATCCATCTCTACCAATTTCCAGCTGTATAACTTTGGGAACTTCACCTACTAATTGCAGGCTCAATTTGCTTACCTGAAAATAGGAATACATAAGGAGGTTGACAGAATACCAATTAAGATGTTTTAACAAATGGATACAGCACTGGAAGAGCTCACGTCTGTGACAAGAAATTTGGAAAACAGATACCTGCTCAACCAACTGGAAGAGATCCATATTTGTGCCCATTCCAAAGAAAAGTGATCCAAAAGAATGTGGAAATTATTGAATAGTATCATTAATAGCACACACAAGTCAAATTTTGCTGAAGATAATTCAAAAACGTTTGCAGCAGTACATCAACATGGAATTGCCAGAAATTCATGCCTGATTCAGAAGAGCACATGGAACAAGGGATATCATTGCTGATGTCAGATGGATCTCAGCTGAAGGCAGAGAATACGAAGAAAATGTTTACTTCTATTTTATTGACTATGCAAAGGCATTTGACTGTGTGGATCATAACAAATTATGGATAACATTGTGAAGAATGGGAATTCCAGAACACTTAATTTTGCTCGTGCGGGAACTTTACATAGACCAAAAGACAGTCATTCGAACAAAACAAGGGGATACTGCGTGGTTTGAAATCAGGAAAGGTGTGCATCAGGATTGTATTCTTTCAACATACTTATTCAATCTGTATGCTGAGCAAATGATCCGAGAAGCTAGACTATATGAAGAAGAACTTGGCATCAGAAATGGAAAAAGACTCATTAACAATCTGTGATATGCATATGAAACAACCTTGTTGCTGAAATTGAAGAGGACCTGAAGCAGTTACTGATGAAGGTCAAAGACCACAGCCCTCAGTGTGGATTACACCTCAACATAAAGAAAACAAAAATCTTCACAACTGAAGCAATAAGCAACATCATGATAAACGAAGAAAAGATTGAAGTTGTCAAGGATTTTGTTTTACTTGGATCTACAATCAAACCTATGGAAACAGCAATCAAGAATTCGAATGAAGTATTGCATTGGGCAAATCTGCTGCAAGAGATCTATTTAGAGTGTTCAAAAGCAGAGAAGTCTCTTTGAGTACTAAGGTGTGCGTGACTCAAGCCATGGTGCTTTCAATTGCCTCATATGAATGTGAAAGCTGAACAAAGAACAAGGAAGACTGAAGAAGAACTGATGTCTTTGAATTATGATGTTGATGAAGAATATTGAACATACCATGGACAACGAGAACAACAAACAAACCTGTTTTAGAAGAAGTATAGACAGAATGCTTCTTAGAAGCAAGGACGGCGAGACTGTCTCATTTGCTCTGGACACGGTATCAGGAGAAGCCAGTCCCTGGAGAAGGACATCGTGCTTGGTAAAGTCAGCAAAAAAGAGGAAGATCCTCAAAGAGATAGATTGACACAGTGACTGCAACAAGAATACCAACAATTGTGGGGATGGTGCAGAACTGGGCAGTGTTTCGTTCTGTTGCACATGGGGTCACTGTGAGTCAGAAACTGACTCGACAGCACCTAACAACAACAGCAACATTAACGTTTCTATTATTTAGGACACAATGCATAAAATACCTTTAGTGTTTTTGTAATTACTCTCCATGTGAGAATATAAAAAGAGAATTTGCTTTTCTTGATAGCATGATAGAATTTTACATAATTTTCACAGAAGTAAAAGCACTTGTGAGTTTGTTTCCAACTCTGGGTTCGCTACTTTTTCAAAGCTTCGTCTACAGTCCCCAACTCCTTCAACTAATGTCACAGCCAGGACTGCATCAGGCCGGCTCTGCAGTCCTACCATGGACCATCTGCCACCTAGAAGAGTCTTCAGGTCCTCTTCATTTCATTAACTCTCTTTAAATCTTTGCTGAAAATATTCTCTGCTTACTTACCTGTATCTTTTAACTCTTCTCTGCCAAGAATTTTAACTCTGTATCTTAACACTCTAATTTGTCTTAACTTTCTGTTTTTCTAATATCATTGCAGATATTTTATTTAATTTTTACCCACAGAGAAAGGTACATTACATATAAGTATTACAAATTAGCCTTAATTCATTGATATTAATGATTTTTTTTTACAAATTTTATTTTATAAAATATCTCAATCAATGTGTTTCAATTAGCAGGAAAAATGCATAATATAGAAAATAAAATTATGACATTTTTGCTAGCTGATATAAAGAGGAAAATGGGTGGTGAGGAATTAAAGTATAAAAAGAATGAATTCTGAGACTAGATTTGAAAAGGAAAGCTAGTAAGTTAACCAATAACTTACTTGGCAACCACTTATAGAGAGTCTGCTTTGTTCAAGTCACTGTACTAGAAACTAGAGGTTGGAAAATTCCAAGAATTTCATAATCTGCTTATGCACATAAATAGAGTATGAGACTTAACATAATTTCAAAATGCATAGAATAGATACAACTGAACCAAAAAAAAAAAAAAATATGCAATCCTGTTAGTAAGTAGACAAATGCAACTTAAAACAACAATAAGGTTTTTTTTTTTTTACCCATCAGATTGGCAAAAAATATACATGTTGATGATGTTAAGTATCAGTGATCTTGTTTGGATGAAAATTCTCCTTTTGCTTGGGTTAGCACTGCCTTTCAAAGAGCAGTGTGCATTGACTCTAAATTTAAGTAATGTCAATAATATAACAATGTGATTTTTGGTATCTATCTTGGAAAATATTTGCACGTTTGAAAATACCATAAACAAAACTTTTGCTGTAGCTTTGTTTTGCAGTCGAAAATTTTTTTGAAATATCCTAGTGTCCATCAACATTTTACTGAATAAATTAATAATAATGTATGTATATTACAGAATGCTTAAGCTGTGGTTAAAAAAAGTTACACATGCAGGCATATACATATGTATCTATAGGACATGAAGATGTTTTCCAGACATATGGTTAAGTGATAAAGCAAGTTGCTGGAAAATACGTAGAAAACATGTTGTGTATGTAAAAAATGATACCCGAGCCTAAAACACATCATATTAAGATATATTTTATAAGTTTATAAATTTATATTAAAATTTTCTTTAAAATTATAGTTACAAAATCGACATTATACCAACACTATGAGAATTTAAATAAGGAATTAAAATTATCCAATCTGACTTACTTTAACAAGATAATGCTTTATTATCTTTGTTCATATAATTCAAAATTATGTATAACCATACAATTTTACATAAATCTATATAGTGTTTATGGAGTCCCTGGGTGGTGCAAATGGTTAAACACGCAATTACTAGCTGAAAGGTTGGCAAATTAGAACCCACACAGAGGCACCTCAGAAGACAAGCCTGGTGATCTGCTTCCAAAAGTTCACAGCCTTGAAATTCTATGGGGCAGTTCTCCTCTGCACACATGGGGTCACCATGAGTTGGAATTGACTCAAAGGCAATTAACAACAACAACAACTTGTAGTGTTTGTAATTTTAATAGCTACATGTTACTTCATTGTATTTATGGGTCAAATTATCTTCTGTTTTTACATTTATAGTTCTACTTTTGACAAACTTTGGAATGCTAGAGTAAATATCTTAGTAAATATATCATTTTTATTTTGATATATTTTGAATAAAAATTCTAAGAACTAGGAATACTGGTCGAAAAGTATAGATGTTTTGTTGGATGATTTTTCAGTGATACTCAAGCAATTCATAATTCTAGAAGCAACATGTACACATATTGTCTATTGCTTTTAGCACAACTTAGCCAATATTTGGTATGATTATTACCTTCTTATATTTTTTCTGACTTAAAAATTGTAATGATACCATTGTGATCTAATTTGTAATATTTTAACTTTAAAAGGTAGAAAATTATCCAATACTTCGGTTTACTAAATATATATTCTGTTCCAAAATTATTTTCTTCTTTGCCTTTGCTTATTTATTCATGGGTGGTCTTAATATTCATGGGTGGTCTTACTATCATAGTTATCAGTTGATATGGATATAATATACACATTAATGATTTAATGGTTATATTGTTTTAATTCACTGTGATTCTGCTCTTTCTTTTTTAAATATTAGTATTAGTAATCATAGCAGTCATATTATCACTACATAGCAATACTAATATCATTATTAATATAATTTCAGAAACAACATCTTCCTTATTCCCCATTATTGAGTAAAATATATATTCAGAAATGTGCACAAATCATCATAATAATACGTCTTGATGAAATCTTACAAAGTGAGGGCATCTATGTAATCTGAATGCAAGTAAAGAAGTGAAAATATAGCCAAAACCTGAAGCTCTCTAATGCCCACTTTCAATCAGTTATTGTTGTTTTAGTTATACCATAATTTAATTTTATACAAAAAATTCTGTTGATGTTTATTGCTTTTGAATTATTTTCTCTCACCTCATATTTCAGAAGGGTAAACTGTTCTCAACAATCAGACAAATATACAAATTTACTTTCCAGATTTTTAATTCTTGCTTTTATGGTCAGACAACATGAATACATAAACTTTAGGAATGTAGAAAAAGTAATCAAAGCTCTACTTACATATTAATTTACCAATTAATATTCACATGCATTACATATATTAAAATAAAATTATCAAATATAATCTTTTAATTGGTAAAT
>NW_004443947.1:14920714-14954261 GCF_000243295.1 Trichechus manatus latirostris | reverse complement strand
GGAGTTTGGAAGTGTCTATGGAGCTTCCATGACCTTTCCTTGTACTAGATGTGCTGGTTTCCCCAGTATTGTGTACTGTCTCACCCTTTACCCAACATACCACTTATCTATTGCCTACTTAGTATTACCCTCACCCCTCCCATCCTTTGTAACCAACAAAGATTGTTACATTTTGTGTGTGAACTTTTTCATGGGTTTTTACAATAGTGGTCTCATACAATATTTGTCCTTTTGTGATTGACTTATTTCACTCAACATAGTGTCCTCCAGTTTCATCCATGTTATGAGATGCTTCACAGATTCATTGTTGTTCTTTCTCATTGCATAGTACTCCGTTGTGTGTATATACCATAGTTTGTTTATCCATTCATCTGTTGATGGGTGTACATGTATTTTTGATATCGTTGTTGTTTATCATCTCAAGAGCCCATTTTCTGCCGTCTATGTACTTTCCCGAGTATTTCTTTCTCACTGCTGCTCAAGGTTTCACATTTATATTTCTACTTTTGTAGAAATATAATCCATGTATACTGTTCTTTAATCCATGTATACTCTTCTTCCTAAGAGTTTTGTAACAAAACATAAATATCTATTTGCAAAACATATGGACTGATGTTAGTTTTTTCATTTGTTTATTCACTTGTTTTATCCTTCATGATGCTGAAATGGTTAATTATAGTCAGTTAATTTACTACACATTGATGCAACATCTAGCCTCTAACGGGCTTGGTAAATCACCTAGACTTGCAATTGGGAGGCACTTTTCTAGAAAAAAAAATGACAAAATCTGTATCAAATACATTTGACTCTTTTTCTTTAAACCAACGCTATCAAGTGGCATCTAAATGTAAATAATAATAATAATTTATTGACATCACTTTACACCAGTGTGTCTTCTGGACACTGTGATTTGTTGTTCAAGATCTAATAATTGAGATTATGTCCCAGACTATAGAATAGTTTGAAGAGATGTAAATAGATAATGACTCTATCTTTCTAAGTTTTAGGAAAAAATACTTTGTTTTATACCCTGGCATATTTAGTAACTGTCTTGTGGCTTACTTCTAGATTCCTATGAAAGTCCAAGAGTCCAAGTATAATTTGAGTCCTTAAAATGGAAAATGCTTTGTGTAAACATACTTAAACTACCTTCTCTTCAGAGGAGTTTATCTTTCCAATATTACATAGGGTTATGTAAATTATCTCCATGATATGTAATCTCATATCCACTCGTAATAACTTTCTGTCAGAAGTTCATAAATATATAGCATGATTCCTTATCTGAATTCAAATCTACCCTATACTCAAGTCTCAGTCCCCATCACTCCAGCAGATGCAGAGACAGAGTTCCAAAGTGTTGCCTCAGTTTCTTGGCTCTTTCCTGATATGCTTTGGCAAAAAACGCCTTCTGCTACTTGGCTCTGTACATCGTCTTCTCATTTTCTTTTTACAGCACCTATTGATTTTTCATTGCCTAGTAATTACCATGAAAATATTTAAATCCACATAAAATAAGTGGTGTGAAATATACATGGAATATCTGTGATAACTAATATCTTCTCCAAGACCAGTTGTATATAACCCTTTTCTTCTTCTTCTTTGTGTTTACTTCTATATTATATTTTAAGTTATCTATTAGAGATAAAATTCTGAGTTTTTATTTTAGAATTTCTAGAACTTTCCAGATATTTTGTTTTTTTAATTCTTCATAGTTCTGTATCTGTGCTATTTCTTCCTGGTATTAATTATTGAATGATAAAGTTAGTGCTTTTCATTACTCTTCTACATTAAAATAATATTTGATAATCTTGCCTCATTAGTCAAGAAGCATTTTTAAACCTATTTGTTACATTCCTATGAAATGCCTTTTGGGATTTTTAGAGGAACCACCTTAATTGTCTACATAATTTTAAAGAGAATGTTTTATTTGCTTGCTACACAATGCCCTTTTTTTGGCAGCTAAGTTACATTTCTATGAATTGTTTCGATCTTTTTTATCACTACCTAAGTTTGGAAGTTTACTAGAATTTCATCTGCCTCATAAAAACAGATGGCTGTGGTAAGGGTAGGAAACCTAGGTCAACCAGAACTAGAAGTAAAATCCAGAGAGGTGAATAATTTTTATTTGTGGTTCAGAATATTTCTATACTAGTCATTAAGGGAACTAGTATAAAGATGGCTCTATACTAAATATATAGCATTCACAAGTGAAATGCATGTGTTTTCCTCTGAAAGTTATGCTATTGTGTCTGCTAAGCCGTACCTGGTGCATGGTTTCAAAGAAAGTCATATTCAAAATTAAAGAACAAGGTAGCATAATGTGGAGAATACTTGGGTTAAGAGCATTTCATAACTTGAGTTTATTTTTGAATACATACTTTATTAGCTACGTAATAGACGAAAGAAACACCAAGAGAAAATTCAGAGGAGGAACTCCTATCCTAGGTCTTCTCCTTAAAAATGCCAGGTTACTTTTCTTTCTCATCTTGATCATTTAAAAAAATAGAGATGACGATTACAGCTGAGACCTATCTGCATTTGAAGCTTCAGCAAATTAATCCAAATTTGAACCCTATCCGTGGAAATAATGGTGGTAAAATTGCTCACCTATCATTGCATTTATACTCTCCTATGTTACCTATTGATGTCTAGTCGACTCCAATGCATATCGACCGTACAGGACAGAGTAGAATTGCCTCACAGGGTTTCTGAGGCTGTAATCTTCACAGGAGCAGACTGCCACACCTTTCTCCCGCGGAGCAGCTGGTGGGTTTGAATCACAGACCTTTTGGTTAGCAGCCAAGCGCTTTCACCACTGTGCCATCAGGGCTTCTTTCTCCCATATTAGCACAGGTTTATTTATTTATTATTATTATGTAATCTACTGTGACACCCAGTGGCTTAATAAAGTATCAAGTATTAGGAAAATACTCCATATAGCTACAAATCGCATGAAACTATAGGGTGTAAGTACAATTATTCTAATCTTCTGAGAAGCACATCGATGAGAACTTCTAAAGACCAGCGACTGCTATCTAGGCAGTAGTTACATTGACAAACGCATCACACATACACACACAAACATTCTTCCCAGGACATCTTTACTCTCTTCAGTTTAAAAATGGCTTTAAGTTTCCTATTAAATGAGTCAGTCAGGAAGCCTAGAATGGAGAAAAGGAAGAAGGGTTAGACTAAAAATGTGCTAATACATCGGTTAATTTTTTTATGGGGCATTTTGAAGCATAGGATATTAAATCACCTCTTCCTGTTCAGTTAGCTTTTGAGTATGGTAAGTATCAAAGGTCAGATAGAAAACTGAGGTCCAAAGAGACTGACATAAAAGCACATAGTTTAAAAATTCAGCAAGAGATGTAGTGTTGTATCTAAGATCTTTCTCATAGTTATTCTGATACTCTAGCTCGTCTCTATGGTGGTGTAACAAAAGCTGAAAATAGAAAGAAGGAAGGAAAGAATGAAAGAGAGTGAGAAAGAAAAAAAGGAAGAAAAAGAAAGAAAGGTGACAGAATCAAGCATTATGCAAGTGACTTAAGTGGCTTCCAGAGGCTGATTTCCACACCATTATTCAGAGACTCTCAGTGATGACGCCCCCCCCCATGCACTAGATTCAAATATATCTTTTTAATTCCCATATGTTTTCTGTAGCCAATGAGGGAGAATTTGGGAGAAAACTTGCCTTGTGTTCATACAGTGTGCTGAGCCAATAGCTCACTGACTGGCCATTAGTTGAACTACTGACCTCACAGTTGATGCAGCTTTCCAAAGTGCTTAACTTACTAGCAGAGAGTAGCTTACCCCCTGGTGAAATCAGGATCAATACTTATTAAATACTTCATGAACTCTATTCATTTCTAAAACAGGCACTTGTCTGCCCTTCCTGTCATGTTCTGAATTAATTTGATATGTAATACAATTCTTACATTTTATATTAGGTTACTTGTATGCTGAAAAGGGAAAGGCAAACTGGATGATTGGGGGATGGTAAGTGGAATCTGCCCATTGTTTTATTACTAGCTCTTCTCCCTTTTTCAGGAGATTGATTACAACACATTCCTAGACAATAATTTTCCAGTACATATCCTCCTTTTCTTTCTTTCTTTTTTTTTTAAGGCTTAAACCCACATGAAAACTTTAAGCATGTGTTATGTACTTTCCTCCCAGTTCTTTGAAAAAAACTGAAGTGACTTCTGTAAACAGAAATTAATCATTTTCCCCAAGTACTCTGTGGACAGTTTGCATTGAATGAAGCAAAATGCAGGATGTTAGAGTAATTACAAATGCATATTTTAAAATTATTTTGGGGAGGTTATTTATTCTTTATTTGTTGCTTACAAAAGTCAGTAATACAGCATATGTAATCTAGAAAATAAAGTCCAATGTAATCTCATGCTTTACAGATAAATGTTTATAATTTTTTGATAGAATTTTTCCTGACATTTATAATAACATATATGTGTATATCTAAATGACTATTATTGGTTAATTATTCTTATACTACTCTTTCCTAACAATAGCTTTTTGACATACAATTTTTAATCTGGCTGTATAGCTTTCCATTGTATGGGGAAATTGACAATTTTCCTACTGGTTGGTATTTGCAAGTTTTCAAAATTGTTATTTTATTTTAAACAATGCTACTGTGAATAGTCTTCCACATTCTAGTATATCTCTGTATATGTGAGTATTTCCCTAGATAACATTTATAGATTTAGAATGACAGATTCAAAAGGCTGTATCAATTTAGAACTCATCAACACTGCATCAAAGTACCGTTTCTCCACTGTGCCCAAAAAACATGCAATGTTAACCATCTCTATAAGCTTTGACAATTACACAGTGCCTTGTTGATTGGCCTCTTTCCTGATGCTGTGCCACAGAGTTAAAATTATTTTTATTATTGATAGAAAAACGCACATGCTGTATAGTGAAATCTGTGAGAGCCAGAACTTGACAACACTGCCTTGTTTTTCCAGGTCTTGCAAATTTTCTGCCTTTGACAGGGTGCAGTCTGATCACTTTTCTATTTCTATCTATTAGTCAAAAATATTTGAGTTTTCCTTCTATGACAGACTCCTGCCTTAGACACGTTCCAGCTTTCACAGGTTTTACTATAAATTCTAGAGAAAAGTAAAAATTAAATAAGTTAGTCTCTAACTGACTCTAGTCCAACTACTACTACCTTTTATGGTATATCCTTCTAGAAATTTATATTAATTCATAAATACCTAAAACTTTATCAAACGTTTTAAAATTTTTATTAATCTGATAGTATTTTAGGCTACCTTTGTTTTATTTTATTTTTTAATTTTATTGTGCTTTAGGTGAAAGTTTACAGAGCAAGTTAGTTTCTTGTTAAAAAATTATTACACAAATTGTTTTGGGACATTGGGTACAGTCCCTGAATTGTGCCAGCGCTCTCCTTTCCCTTTCCACCCTGGGTTCCCTGTGTCCATTCACCCAGTTTTCTCATCCCTTCCTGTCTTCTAGTCTGTCTTTGTTTTTAGGCAGGTGTTGCCTTTTTGGTCTCATATAGTTGATTGAACTAAGAAGCACGTTCCTCGCGTGTGTTACTGTTTGTTTTAGAGGATTGTCTAATCTTTGGCTGAAAGGTGGACGGCAGGAGTGCCTTCAGTTCTGAGCTAGCAAAGTGTCCGGGGAGCCATAGTCTCGGGGGTTCCTCCAATCTCTGTCTGACCAGTAAGTCTGGTCTTTTGTGTGTGTGTGTATGTATGTGTGTGTGAATTTGAATTTTGTTCTACATTTTTCTCCTGCTATGTCTGAGACCCTCTACTGTGTTCCCTGTCAGAGCCGTTGGTGATGGTAGCTGGGCACTGTCTAGCTCTTCTGGGATCAGGCTGGTGGAGGCTGTGGTTCATGCGATCCATTCGTCCTTTAGACTAACATTTTTCTTGTGTCTTTCGTTTTCTGCATTCTCCTTTGCTCAGGACAAGATGAGATCAATGAGATATATCTTAGTTGGCTGCTCACAAGCTTTTAAGACCCCAGACACTACTCACCAAAGTAGCACGTAGAACATTTTCTTTACGAAGTATATTAAGCCAATTGCCCTAGATGTCCCCCGAGGCAATGGTCCCCAGACCTCAGCCCCAGTAAATCGGTTCCTCAAGACATTTGCGTGTGTCTAGGAAGCTCCTATGACTCTGCCTTGTTCAAGTTGTGCTGACTTCCCCTATGTAGTGTGTTGTCTTTCCTTTCACTAATGTTACTACTTGTCTACTCTCTAGTTAGTGATTTCCCCTCCCCACCTGCTTTTTTCCGTCGTAACCATAGAAGTTTTTTTTCTATGTGTAAACCGTTTCCTGGATTCTAGTAATGGTAGTCTCATACTATATTTGTCCTTTTGTGATTGACTTATTTCACTCAGCATAATGCCTTCCAGATTCATTCATGTTGTGAGATGTTTCGTGAATTTATCATTCATTATCATTGCATAGTATTACATTGTGTGCAAAACCAAAACCAAACACTTGCCATCAAGTCGATTTCATCTCATAGCAACCCTATAGGACAGTGTAGAACTACCCCATATGGTTTCCAAAGAGTGAGGGGTAGGTTTGAACGGTTGATCTTTTGGTTAGCACTCAATCTCTTAACCACTGTGCCACTAGAGCACAGATGCCTGAATGTCTTCTTTGGTGAAGTATCTTTTCATATTCTTTGCTCATTTTTAATTAGATTATTTGCCTTTTTGTTGTTGAGGTGTTGAAGTATTCTATAGATTTTAGAGATTAGACCCTTGTCGGTTATATTGTAGCCAAATTTTTTTTCCCACTCTGTAGGTTCTCTTTTAACTCTTTTGGTGAAGTCTTTTGATGAGCGTAAGTGTTTAATTATTAGGAGATCCCAGTTACCTAGTTTTATCTTCTGATGTTTGTGCATTGTTAGCTATGGTTTTTATTCTATTTATGCCATGTATTAGGACCCCTAGCATTGTCCCTATTTTCTCTTCCTTGATCTTTATCATTTTAGGTTTTATATTTTGGTCTTCGATCCATTTTGAGTTAGTTTTCACGTATTGTGTAAGGTATGGTTCCTGCTTCATTTTTTTACAGATGGACATCTAGTTTTACCAGCACCATTCGTTAAGAAGATTGCCTTTTCCCCATTTGTTCTCGCTTGATTTGTGTTCCCCAAAAATGTTTGTCAACTTGACTAGGCCATGATTCCCACTGTTGTGTGATTGTCCACCATTTTGTCATCTGATTGATTTTCCTATGTGTTGTAAATCCTACCTTTATGATGTTAATGAGGAGGATTAGAAGCAGTTATATTAATGAGGAAGGGCTCAATCTATACTATTAGGTTGTATTTTGAGTCAATCTTTTTTGAGATATAAAAGAGAGATGTGAGCAGAGAGACATGGGGACCTCACACAGCCAAGAAAGTAGTGCCAGCAGCAAAGCATGTCCTTTGGACCCAGGGTCCCTGCACTGAGAAGCTCCTAGACCAGGGATATATTGATGATAAGGACCTTCCTCCAGAGATGACAGAAAGAGAAAGCCTTTCCCTGGAGCTGACACCCTGAATTCAGACTTCTACCCTACTAGACTGTGACAGAATAAACTTTTTGTTAAAGCCACCCACTGGAGGTGTTCTGTTAAAGCAGCACTAGATAACTAAGATGTCATTTAATGAAATTTAGTCCTTTGTCAAAGATCAGCTGAACATAATTGAATGGATTTACGTCTGGGTTCTTGATTCTATTCCATTGGTTTATGTGTCTGTCATTGTATCAGTACCAGGCTGTTTTGACTGCCATGGCTGTATAGGAGGTTCTGAGATCAGGTGGTGTGAGGCCTCCTACTTTGTTCTTTTTCTTCAATAACGCTTTGCTTATCCAGGTCTTGTTCATTTGCATGTAAATTTTGTGATTAGCTTTTCCATCTCGTTAAAGAGTGCCATTGGTGTTTGAATCAGGATTACATTATATCTGTAGATCGCTTGGGGTAGAATTAACATTTTCACAGTGTTGAGTCTTCCTGTCCAAGAACATGGTGTGCTTTTCCATTTGTGTAGATCTCTTTTGGTTCCTTGCAATGTGTTTTGTAGTTTTCTTTGTATAGGTCTTTTTCATCCCTGGTTAGATTTAATCCTATGTATATTATCTTTTTAGAGGCTATTATAAATGGTATTGTTTTCCTGATTTCCTTTTCAAAGTTCTCTTTGTTGGTGTATAGGTTGTTTTATTTTTTGTAAAGTCAAGTATGTTTTTGTATTTTAACTAGACATGTTATGTGAAATTATTTAAATATGTGAAAAAACCTGAGCGTTTTATTCTTCTCAGTGAAAAACAATTAGTAGTGTATAAACCTGGTTTCTTTGCATTACAGTAAAAATTTTCTAAAAAATTTTGAAGATTGAAAGCTTACTTTTTAAATTCTTCTTTCTCACTTAATTCAAAAGATATTGCATTTATTGTCTAGGCAAGCTTTCTACTTCCTAACATTTCAGATCTGTTAAATAGCAGAATTTCCTCTACTGAAGCACTGAAGTTTTCATGAACTTGTTTATCCTAATCTATACGTGTTGTGTTGCATACCATAAAATATAAATTAATTTTGCATAAATGACATGGCATATCATGGGGTCTAATATTTAAACTAAAAATAAATTCATTTTACTATCTAATATGTGCAATCAATTTTGATAGAGATAATTTGATAAAAACGTTAATAGTGAAATAAAACTAATGATGTATTGATGATTTCCGTCTAATTCTTTCCATTTTAATCTTCAATCTAAATTATTATTTTAAGAATCACTTTACTCTGATTTTTAAAAATTTGATAAATATAACTCTACTGTAATTTTTAATTTAATCATTCTACCTCAAAAAAGTTTGTTTAAAGTATTGATATAAGTGTGCCCTTTTATTTGTAAGAATACAATTGATATTTTCTAATGGTAAGATAGCTTTCCCTAGGGGTATGATTTTGGTTGGATTAGCTGTCCATTTCAAAAATGTTTCAACAAATATTTTTTACTAATTTTTATTTGTTGAATGTATTCTCCTAAAACAAAGATTTTTTGAAAAAGCAACAATAACATTAAGACTATTAAGAGTAATAACAATATTTATTTCATATTTTATATTTTAAGGGCTTGATCTGTTACCACTGCTGGAAGATAAAGCAGGAATTTTTTTATTTTTCTAAAATTGAAAAAGTAATATTATAAAAAAAATATGACTGCCCAAGCTCTAAAACTAATAAGTGTCCAATGGGAAATGAGAATCCTTTTGAAGGTTAAACCTGAGAGGGTCTATATACCTATTCAGGATAAGGCAAATTTGATACCCTTGAAACAACAAAATAAAAAATAAGTTTACTTGAGAGAAAGGAATAGGGCAGGTGGTGGAAACATAGGGAGATTTTGGGAATTCAGCAGAGTTAAAGCAATGTGAATATGTGGAAACAACAGGACAGAAAAGTGAACAACTATGGTTTTAAAATGAACACAGATGAAATGTCAAATGACATAACTTCAGTAAAAACTATTCAAGCTTAATTGTAGGGTGAAGAAGATTGAGTAAAAATGCTAGACAGGGAATTATTTGAATTTTCTTCTTCACTATATCTATGCCCCTCTTCTATATCCATTTAGCAGTTAACATTGAGGCTTTCCACAAATCGATTCTTCCCTTTTAGGTATGTCTCTTAAGACTGTATCAGTTTCTCAAATACATCATTTTCTCATTCTTAGTTTCCTAACTTTGCTCAATATCTTCCCCAGGCTTGAGATGCTCTCTTTCCCCTTCAGTTACTCAGTCAAATATTTCCGATGCTTTGAATGTGAAAGATCATGTTCTTCTGTGCAGCTCTTTAGTCAATGTCACCCCAAATAAACCCACCTCCTATTAATTACCATCAAATAATAACAATTATTGTTTCCTGAAGGCTTATTATGTGCTAGGGTCCCTTATAAGTGATTTGCTTGCAACATTTCTTTTAATTGTATGGACAACCCTATGTTGTTGTTATTTTTGTTAGGTGACATCGAGTAGGTTTTGACTTATAGTGACCCTATAGGACAGAGTAGAACTGCCCTATAGAGTTTCCAAGGAGCAGCTGGTGGATTTGAACTGCTGACCTTTTGGTTAGCAGCCAAGCTCTTAAACACTATACCACCAGGGCTCCAGGACAACCCTATGAGGTGGTAATAGTTTGAACCTCATTTTAAATATAAATAAACTGAGACCAGAGTCATTAAGTAAATTTCCTATGTTCATACATCTAGTAGGTGACAGAGCCTGCATTGCTTGGCCCATAATTACTTTTTTTAAAAGATCATTATTGCCACTTTTTATTCTTATATATCTTTACGTTGGTAGTAGTACTTAGAGTGATGGCACACAGTAGGAGCTTAATAAAACTAGGGAAAACAATAAATAAATTTTCAATACTAACAAAAACTCTGTGAAGACATTAAAAAGTTAGAAGAAACAAAGTACAATTGATGGTGATGTGGAACATTTGAATCTAACTTAGTTATGATCTTTATATGAAAGAGAAAAACATGCATGTGACAGCTGTTGTATCCAGAAACCTTTGTTGAAAAAAAATCCATCTCTTGTGTTTCAATTTTTCTATTTACACTGAAGCTTTTTGTTTGTTTTCATGATTTTTTAAAATTCCCCAAAAGTTATTTTTGCCCAAGTTAGCTTTGTTGATATGGTGTTAGTAGCTCCTATCTGAAATCATTAAGTCAAGAAACTTTTTTTTTTTTTTCCTTTTTGGCTAGTTCAGAAAAGAAAAAATACTTAATATCAGTATGAATAACACATGTGCTCATTGCAGCATAATGTTGATGCAATCTGTGCTTGATACAGTTATAAATAAGTCTTTGAAAGCATTTTTCTGTATTTTAAATAAAGGCTATAGAAAGCCACAAGAAGGATCTAGTCTTGTTAATATCACAAGCTGTTTCCCCACCTGCACTCAGAGCAGCTTTAGTACAGCAGCTGTCTGGATTCGTGTTGGCACATCACTGTCTGCACAGGAACCCCATGGTTTGCACAGAAAATGAATAGGCCACAGTTCCAATGGGGGTCTTTAATAAGCCTCCCTCTAATACTACCTTGTGTGAGCATCGGACTTTGAAGGGGTGTGAGGTGAGAATTTTCAGGAGGATTATTTAAAGCCACTCAATTTTGAAAAGTAGAAAAGAGCATTACAGAAACCAGAGAGCATCTTTGCATTCTTTCTGCATGTTAATCAAATACTGTTTGTATTGATATTAGAGCTTCATGACCAGCATGTGATAGAAATTGAGGGGTTTGGTATAACTATGGGATTTGCTCCATTGGCCTTCTTTAACATTGACAAACAAAACCCAGCACGGATGTTTCATTGATTGTTTTTACCAAATATTAGCTGTGAAAATATTAACCTGGTGGGAACAAATATATATTTAGTAGTACCTATGGAGATTAAATCCAGGGAGGAAACCTGGTGGGAACAAATATATATTTAGTAGTACCTATGGAGATTAAATCCAGGGAGGAAGGAATTTCTACACTGAACTTGCTTATGTATAACTGGGTGACCATTGGACATCCAGGAATGAAGTAGTCTTTTTTTTCCCCCTTTTCACTATATGAACTTCTAAAAGTAATATCCATGACAGTCAATCAACTATAGTCTTTGAGGCCACGTGCATATTTGACAGATAAATTATTTTATGAATGACAAGAATAAAGAACCCAGGACTCCTTTTTGTAATTAATCTAAGCATTTTTGTAGGAATATAGTGTGATGAAGATGATATAGTCAGTCACTTGGGATGTACTGTGTTCAATTACAGAATCACAAAACTAGGGGTCTCATTAGACACTCACTGTCCCAAATTTGAACTTAAGCTCAAAGAATCTTTAAGAGATGGAATGCCCAATTTTCACTTGAGAAATTTTTATCTCCAGTAATATATCAAAAATGCTGGTAAAGAGACTGAATATTCAAGCAAATATGCATTTCCTCTGTAGATCAGGCACTCTACTAAGCACTTCAGAACTAGACATGAATGAGATGTGGGACCTAGATCGAAAGACTCTTGTTCAAGTAGGGATGACAGCAATGTAAACAAATAAGTACACCAGCAGAAAAAGATACAGAGGCATCTTAGAAGAAAGGACAATTGACTCTCTCCAGGGGTTGAAGAGGAGGGGCCTCTGAGGTGGCATCTTAGCAGGGCTTAGAACAATAAATGGAATTTTTCTAGGTGAATTAAAAGGCAGAATAAATAATAGGTGCAAAACATGATTGTAGACTATATGGAAGTTGGTATTACTGAATCTCAAAATAAATAGGGAAGATGAGGCTGGCAAGGTAGGCAAAAGGCAGATCATGTAGGACATTTTATGGTTACCTAAGAGTCTCAGATGGAGAGCTATTTATGTGAAAGAAGTGCACGTTTTAAGAAGGTGCTTCTGTCAGAGAACAGTGTGGACTAGAGGGAGGCCTGAGTAATGGTGACCACTGGGGAATATTTTGCTACAGTGATAAGTCAGGTAAATGAAGGAAATAGCAGGAAACATGCAATGTGGTGGAGGGGGGCAAATAACAAGACATTTAGGAGATAGATTTGTCAGGGCTTATTGAAGAGTTGATGAAGTGAAGGAAAGGTGGGCAACTTTCAGACCTCTGACTTGGTAAATCTCTTTCAAATGCTTATTCATGATTCAGAGAACATCACCCTTCTCTTAAGGTATGAAAGATGCTAGTGGCTTCACGGTCCCAAAACCCAAACCAATTGCCATCTTTTGCTAATCTTTGAATAGTCTGAGTTTACAAAAACAGGATGGATACATTCTATAGCCTTGTAGGGTAGAACAACCAATGGCTGGTTCCAATAGAGCTTGACAGATACTTTGTGCCTGTCATTGTTTTGCAACACAGTTTTAGGCCACAGACTAAAGATGATTGTAGCTACCACTGCCCTCCTTAAAGTTAAAACAGCTCACAATATTTGCCCCTAACATTGTCAAGAAGCACATTTCCTTTCCCAAAAAACTGCTCTAATTGGATTCCATGGACCTTAACTGGCTTGTCGCTACTGTGCTTAGGGTGAAGGTGAAATTTTTGAGGTGTTTGTTCCTGAAAATAAGAGCAGAGTATCTCTGATGAAGGCATTTTAAGTGTGTGTATCTTTATGCAAATCTTTTCTGGATTACTTTTCTATGCACTTTGTTTTATCATATGTGACATGTGACTAGAAAAAAAGGAAAAATTTAAAGGGTTGTGGGGAATGGTTTATTGCCCCAAATCTTACATGCATGTACTTACATGTTTAAAAGTATATTGATAAATGCATATAAAGTGTGAACTATTTTTATTTTGAATTAAAAAAAAAAATCTCAATTTAAAATTTTGGAACAGGTAAGAAGTTGCTGCTAAAGCCACACTGCTTGTGAGGAATTAAGCATGTATCCTGAATAATCACATGTTTGGGAGAAGAACCTTAATAACTTCGTAAGGTAAGTGCTTTTCTTAAGTTTCTAAAATATGCACATTATACCAAGCCATCTGTCATGTCATGGATTGACTTGTGTCCCCCCAAAATATGTGTCGACATGGCTAGGCCACGATTCCCAGTATTGTGTGATTGTCCATCATTTTATCATCTGATGTGATTTTCCTACGTGTTGTAAATTCTACCTCTGTGATGTTAATGGGGCAGGATTAGAGGCAGTTATGTTAATGAGGCAAGACTAAAACTACAAGATTAAGTTCTGTCTTAAACAATCTCTTTTGAGATATAAAAGAGAAAAATGAGCAGAGAGACAGGGAGGTCTCATATCTCCAAGAAACAAGAGCCAGAAGAATAGTGTGTACTTTGGACCGGGGGTCCTGCACTGAGGAGCTCTTCAGCCAGGGAAGATTGATGGCAAGGACATTCCCCCAGAGCCAACAGAGAGACAAAGCCTTCCCCTGGAGCTGGCACCATGAATTCAGACTCTAGCCTACTAGACTATGGAAGAATAAATTTCTCTTTGTAAAAGGCATCCACTTGTGGTATTTCTGTTATAGCAGCACTAGATAACTAAGACACTATCATTTTAAATAATTGCTTTAAATTTTTCTAAATAAGCAGGAGTAATGTTAATTCACATTTTTAGAGAAATTTCAATAATTCATATTTTGGAGGTGGAGCAATTATGATTTTATGAGATTTTATAGAACACACACACACATTTATATATATACATATACAAATATATGAATACCCTCACATACTTACTGTTAAATATGGAAAAGCTTTATTAAAAGATTTCATTTGCCTAAGATACTAATCAGAAAATGTGACCACTTTTTGCAAAATATAAATACACAAAATTATTTAACTCTCTTGATGTCCCAGTTAGAATCAGGATGCTCCAAAGTATGCAAATATGAAACTATGTGAAGAATTTTCATTCTGAGGTGTAACTAAGGGATCGGTTACTTCATATTTGGTCTATTCCCTAGGAAGCCACAGTGATGTTCCAATAAGTAATGGAATATATTTTATCTCTCCATTTATTTACGTAGAAGAAGAAATGTGGCAGGGAAAAAATTGGAAGTAGGGCTTGAAGAGTGACAGGTACCAAGCTTCAGAAACAAACCTTCCTAAAGAGAAAGTAAACGTCACAAGAGGGAACATATGTTGGAATGTGAACCAATCAGAGTAGGTTCTGCTAAATGAAGAGGTTAAGAGAGAGGTGCCACTGTCTTCTCAACTTTATATTAAAAATTTCTGCTGTTCACCTTTTTTGAACCCGATTTCTTAACAAGCAGGTTGACATTAAGTCTTCATTCTTCAGAAATTTTAATATTTGGAAAGTGTATAAAGTGTGTCACCTAAAAATGCGAAAAGCAATTCTCAAGATATGGCACTCTATTTTATATTGGTAAGGATATAATTCTACTCTTTTTAATGAGCTGTTTGATTATCGCTATAGAACCTAGAATACTTAAATTTGATGGTAGTCTACAGAAATATGGCTGAAAAAGCAAGCAATTATTTTCAAGTAGATGAGCTTCAGTAAATGAATCACTCACTAGCATTAATTGTTCATTTGTCCATTTATTGAGAAAAGGAAAGACAAGGGAATGTTTTTCTTTAAGATTTTTAGGATATTTAAGAGCTAACTACGAGCCTTGGTGATGCAGTGGTTAAAGCACTTGACTGCTATCTTAGTCATCTAGTGCTGCTCCACCAAGAAAGCAGTGCCAGGAGCAGAGCGCATCCTTTGGACCTGAGGTTCCTGCGCTGAGATGCTCCCAGACCAAGGGAAGATGGATGACAAGGACCTTCCTCCATAGCTGAAGGGGAGAAGACAAAGCCTTCCTCTGGAGCTGACACCCTGAATTTGGACTTGTAGCCTACTGGACTGTGAGCAAATAAATTTCTCTTTGTTAAAGCCATCCACTTGTGGTATTTCTGTTGGAGCAGCAGTAGAAGACTAAGACAACTGCTAACTGAAAAGTCGGTGGTTTGAAACCACCACCTGTTCCGCGAAAGAAACGTGGCAGTCTGCTTCTGAAGAGATTTATAGCCTTAGAAACCCTATGCGGTCGCTAGGAGTCGGAATCGACTTGATAGCAGTGAGTCTGGTTTTTGGTTTTAAGTGCTACCTAGACCACTTAAAAGTAAGGGTGTGTTTAGAGGATCTTACTATGTTTTGTCTACTATCTGAAAAGCTCTCATCCAGGAATGAATTATGATAATAATGCATTAAATGGGCTCAGTGTGGGGTTTGAATAAGTGCTGCTCATTTGAAAGGGACCAGATTTTTTGAGAAAGCATTAAAAGTCTGCATCGATAAGAAAACTTTTAAAGCTTTAAATTGAACCTCATAAGGAATCTCTTTGAACTGATCTTTATCCTAGTTCCATGATGGCAGCTAGGTGAGGGTAAGCAAGGGGGACTTTTTTACTTCCCTCAAACCCTAAAATTTTTCAAGTTTTAGTCCTGTAATTTCTGATTAATGGCACTCTCGATTTTGATTTATATTATTCTATTATTCATTAGATGGGAGAGAAAGAAGTCACTTTTTTTTTCAATTTAATTTTAAAAATTAGGGCTAGCAGTGATGAAATTTAAAATCAAATTATCCTGTCAGAGTGACAGATAAATGTCAAGAGTTTCTAATGAGATTTTCCACTGGCAGGATGCTGAATTTCTCCCTTTCCCAGACTCCTTCATTCTGGGTTTTGACAGTGAGTGACAATGAACATCTGTGTTTTGAAATATGGTGTTATTGGTGGCATTTTGGTTCTTATTTAGAAATTTCAGAATGGCTTCCTTACTTGTTTGTTATAGATTTAAAGGGAAAAAATATATGCACAGATGTTAAGTGGGTACACCTTGCTCTATGGAAAACCATAGACAGTTGCCATTCCTGGATTTGATTAAGTATAGTTGATTCACTACCCTTGACTTTACCTGTTAACTATTCCTAAAGGAATTTCTGCTATAGAGCTGATGTAAATATTATACAGTATTCCTACTATACTGCTCTTTGATTTAAAAAAAAATTTTTCTCATTATCCTAAATCCGACTTGAAGTCTTAAGTCTTTTCATAGTAGCAGGTAGAGCCCCATAGTTTTGCATTCAAAGGACGGTTTTATTTTATGTAATCATGGATTTAGAAATTCTCTATTTCTAATAGCTGAACAGAAACTCTTCTTTATTAGTCTCTAAAAGGTGTAACAAAAAACAATTCTTAAAGGAAATAATGGATGTGTATGTTATTCCTCTGCAAAGGAATGTATCAAACATAAGCAAGCAGAATATTCAGTGACACTAACTAAATAACCAAATTGACAACTGATAACACATCTTGCCAAAACAAAGTCCATAAAATAGGCTTGATTAGATACTAAGGGACACTCTAACTTAAAAGTTTCTCTTGGAGTGCATCAAGAGCATTCCAATGTGAGACTGATTCTAGACTGAGCCTGTCCCTTAACTCTGCCTGAATAAGGAATACACTGAATGTCTCTATGCTTTAGCTTTCTCACATGTACAAGAAGGGATTTTTTCTTTCACTTTCTTTTATGTTCTATTTTGGTTTGTGTTATTAGCCAGAAGCTAGTCCAAAGCTACAGCTGTAGGGCAGAACTTTGCCTCTTCGTTTTATTTCTGTCTTTGCATGTTGTAGCAATTTTTAAAACAGAGGATATTAACCAGTAAGTGCCTCCTGAGAAGTTTGCTTTGGTTACTTAATTATTATTCCAAAATGAGGAATGGTGAGGATATTAGGTAATAATTCAAAGAACAGATGATACTCAGAAGAAAATGTGGCAAGTACCTATGCGTAGGCTCTGAAGAGCCGCACATACTGTACATTAGTTAAGAATCTTAATAAAAGAACAGAAGGAAGGGAAAATAACACAAAATGAAGAATGAATTACTTAAGATTAAGTAGTTTCTATTACAGAAATAGGCTACATGTAGAGCTAATGGCAGGCATTTTCTACAGACAGATGGAATGCTCTCATCTCCCAATAGTGTTGATATGAAGTCTCTGTTAAGATTCATTTTTCCTGAAACATTTGCATATAAATATAAACATCATTACTAGGGGCTAATTGCCCTGTAGGAACTAAAATGTGGGAATTAGCATCTTTAGTCGTTTTTATTATTATTTTTTAAAGTATCTTTAACACGCATCATATTTGGTACTGCATGGCTGCAATAGATAATTACCACCATTAAGAATCTCAAACGCAAAATCAAAACCATTTGGAATGGCTTCCAGGGCAACCCAGCACAGTAAGTAGCCACCAAAATGAGTATATGAGGTTTATGTTTATGCATATTCATAAGGATAGTTAATTCGACATTCATAGTAGGGGGCTTTTGAAAGCTTGTCAAAAGAGCAGCCCAAAACAGGACCAAACATCAAAGGTAAGAAGATGCAGTACATCTCGCTCCCACACACATACAAATACCACTTGCAGGAGGCAATGAATACCACTAAAGGAATTACTTATTTTAACTACTCAGAGGAGATGGCAGCTTCTACAAAGATGTAAACCACAAGTCTTTGCCTTTAGCATTCATCTTCTTGATCAGAAAGGTCAAGAGTGTAAGTTATTCAAAGAACGGATCATAGGCAACAGTTCTGGACAAATGGGCATGTAGACATTTGTGATTAATGCTCCTTGCTTGTGCAGAGTATGAGGAAGAGTTTGAGGGCACGTCTTAAGGACAGAAGAAAAGACAAGCATTTGAAAGAATACATCCGTGGCTGTGGGAGAAGCTGACTGTATCTGAAGCATAGCCCGTTTTGGGGGTGGGCCGGTGTGTTTCAGCATACAGGTGCTGCCTGGTTCAAGTGTGGTGTTCAGAGATCTTGCTGACACTATACTTTTCAAAACCATCTCCATGACATTCAGCAAATGTTTGTTCTAGTGGAACAAATCTGTTAAATTATAGATTAGAAACAGTACAAAGAAACCTTTACAAGTGTTTCAGTTTCCGTTTTGTGCAAAGCAAACAGCATTATATTTAAATGAAACACTTCTTGTTGGAATAAAATATCTGCGTAACAAGGTACTATACTCCGTTTTCTAATTCTGTTCTTCCTCCTTTTGGAGTTTTTTTTTTAAAAAAACCCAAACCCATTGCAGTCAAGTGGATTCTGACTCATAGCAACTCTATAGGACAAAGTAGTACTGCCCTATAGGGTTTTCAAGGAGCGCCTGGTGGATTCAAACTGCTGACCGTGGCTCATAACCACTATGCCACCAGGGTTTCCTTTGGGAATATGGATGCCTTAAATTCTGAAAGACCTAAATCACATTGGCAGTGATATCTCCTCAGTTCCTTTCAAATGCCCACCTTTACGATTTCCTTCTCCTTGCCTGCTGTACTCTTATCTTTCCCAGCTCCTTTTCCTTAGTTTTCTTCCCCATTCCTCACATTTCCCCCCCTTGACTCTCCATTGCCCCCAGGAATGTTCTAAATATGAAACCAAGATTCTTTTTCCACAATAATGGTGTCATATTATTTAATGAGCATTTAGTTCTGTTCACCTTCAGAGAACCATTATATTGAAAAAATATTGGAAAATGACATATTAGTTGTTTTAAAAAAAATCCAGGGAAGAATGCCAGGGTACTATTAAATGTTAACATAGGTTTCAAATAGTCTGTTTATGAGCATAATTTAGATCCATAAATCAAACATTAAATCTTTTCGTAAGTTAGGAAAAACAGTAAAGTTTAATTTAGTGATTCTTTGCCTGCCAAATAAAGGTTTATAATGACTTATAATGGCTTAAAAACCATTATTATTTTAAAACGATGATGAGAAGATTATTTTTTATTTGCTTAGAGTCCCTAGTGATAATGATTAAAAACACAGATGACTTGGTTAGGAAGACAATAGCCAAAAAGTCAAAATTATCTACATTGCCAACTCTTCAAAATCAGCCATGAAAAACTTACCAACATGGCATGAAAGAAAAATATAGCTTAGGTGGCTCTAAGCATGCTTTAAAATATATTTTAAAGTATGTTTTAAATATATTGAAACATAAATACGGAAACAAATTATAGAGACACAACATTAAACAACAGTACAGAAATAAGAATTTCCAAACAGAAACATCTAGTTGGAATGAATGGAGAACACAGAAACACCTGGGTGTGTGAAAATTCAAAATGTACACCAAAAGAAAATATTCCAAACCATTTGTAAAAGAAGAGTTACTTAATAAATAAAGTTGAAAAGATTGACTATCTTCTTTCTGTGCATGGGGGAGGGGAAGGGGACAATAATTTAGCTCCTCATTTGACATAATATACTAAAATAAATTTAAGCAGGAACATAATATCTAAAATCATAGATTAATGGAAAGTCAGTTTAGGTAAATATAAAGCTAAAATTTTATAACAATGAAACAACAATTTAGATAATTACATTTTGCAATCTCTGGGCTTCCAAGCATAAACACAGTTTCTAAGCATGAAAGCAATGGAGGTGATCACCAGGGGAATAATCAATACATTTGAATTAAAGTTTACAAACATTTATATATCAAAAAGTGTTAGCAAAATTAAAGAATAAATAACTGAGGAAAATACTTTTCCAAAAGAAAGATAAAGAACTTTAAAAGCTCTCAGTTTGTTTTTTTAATTTTTTCAGTGACGAAGAGCAGTCAAAACACTTTAAAGTATAGGAACTACAAAAGAGTAATAATCATATGAAAACATTTCAATTTAAAATATAAGGGGATGCAAATAAAAAATAAATAAAAGTTCAGCCGCTAACCACAAGGTCGGCAGTTCGAATCCACCAGCCGCTCCTTAGAATGGGGCACTTCTACTCTGTCCTGTAGGGTTGCTGTGAGTGGGAATCGACTTGACGGCAGTAGGTTTGGTTATTATTTATTTATTTATGTTGTTTTGTCTTGTTTATTTTATTTTGCAAAAGAGAAAAACATTTTATAAAAACGAAAACAACCCTGTGTGGGAGAATCCATGTAGAAACATACACTGTCTCATAAACAACCGCTTTATACGTAAATTAGTAAAACAGTTTTACTACGATGAAATGAGAGCTTTAAAATTTTATAGAATGCACACTAACTGTTCGAAAATATTAGAATGCTTCCTGCATAAATGATCAAGAATTAAGAGAATTACACATAAACAAAGATTGTCATTATGGAAAAATATTTAAATTATTAGACAAAATAGTATAGATATAGAAAGTGTTACCACTATGTATTAAAATGACTAGAAGCCACTGGTCCCCAAGCCAGATTTATAAGAGGTCTTCAGATTCTCAAGTTTTGTGTAAGTGTCACAGAGACTCCTTAAGGAAAATGTCCAGATTCTTAGAGACTCCTTAAGGAAAACATCCATGTTCTCCAAGTAGGTCAAAACAGTAGAATACAAAGGGGCAACCACACTTTTCTTCAGGGAAAAGAATGGGGGGAAAGGCAGAGAAGCTCCAGTTCAAGTTCCCTGAAGCACTACAGTATTAGCAATACTGAAGAAAGATACGTACAGACTGAGTACATAACACATTTGTTCAGCTAGTATTTATTTGGAAACCCTGGTGGTGCAGTGGTTAAGAGTGTGGCTGTTAATCAAAAGGTCGGCAGTTTGAATCCAGCAGGCACTCTTTGGAAACCCTATGAGGCAGTTCTACTCTGTCCCATAGGGTCGTTATGAGTCGGAATTGACTTGATGACAATGGGTTTGGTTTTTTTGTTTAGTTGAGTATTTGTTTATGTCCTATTTTATGTAAAGTGCATGGATACAAACTGAGGATGATAAAATGATGAAGCAGACGTGGACTGTGCTGTACGGAAGCATAGAGACTTCAATAGGGGATAAACGTGTACGAGTGTGCATGTATGTGTGTGCGTGTGTGCATGTATATGTGTGTGTGCGTGCATGTATGTGTGTGCATGCATGTATGTATGAAATATACATTATATATTATGCTGTTGTTGTTGTTAGGTGTTATGGAGTTGGTTCCCACTCATAGGAGCCCAATATGCAACATAGGAAAACACTGCCCCGTCCTGTACCATTCTCACCTTGTTGCTATGTGTGAGCCCATTGTTGCAGCCACTGTCATTCCTCTAGTTGAGGGTCTACTTCTTTTTTGCTGGTCCTCTACTTTACCAACCATGATCTCCAGGGACTGGTCTCTCCTGATAATATGTCCAAAGTATGTGAGAAGAAGTCTCACTATCCTCACTTCAAAGGAGCATTCTGACTGTACTTATTCCAAGACAAATTTGTTCGTTCTTATGGTAGTCCATGGTATATTCAATATTCTTTGCCAACACCATAATTCAAATGCATTAATTCTTCTTCCTTCTTCCTTATTTGTTGTCCAGTTTTCTCATGCATATGAGGCAATTGAAAATACCATGGCTTGGGTCAGGCGCACCTTAGTCCTCAAAGTGACATCTTTGCTTTTTAACACTTTAAAGAAGTCTTTTGCAATAGATTTGCCCAGTGCAATATGTCATTTGATTTCTTGACTGCTGCTTCCATGGCATTGATTGTGGATCCAAGTAAAGTGAAATCCTTGACAACGTCAATATTTTTTCCATTTACCCTAATGTTGCTTATTGGTCCAGTTGTGAGGATTTTTGTTTTCTTCATGTTGAAGTGTAATCCACTCTGAAGGCTGTGATATTTGATCTTCATCAGTAAGTGCATCAAGTCCTCTTAACTTTCAGTAAGCAAGTTTATTTCTTCTGCATCTCACAGCTTGTTAATGACTCTTCTTCCAAAACTGATGTGGCATTCTTCTTCATATAGTCCAGCTTTTTGGATTATTTGCTTTACATACAGATTGAATAAGTATGGTGGAAGGATAAACCCTGATGCACACATTTCCTGATTTTAAACCACACAGTATCCCCTTGATCTATTGAAAAGGCTGCCTCTTGGTCTATATAAAGTTTCCTCATGAGCACAATTAAGTATTCTGGAATTCCCACTCTTTGCAATGTTATCCATAACTTCTTACGATCCACACAGTTGGATGCCTTTGTTAGTCTATAAAACACAAGTAAACATCTTTTTGGTGTTCTCTACTTTCAGCCAAGATCCATTTGACATCAACAGTGATGAGCCTTGTTCCACATCCTTTTCTGAATTTAGCTTTAATTTCTGGTAGTTCCAGGTTGATGTACTGCTACAACCACTTTTGAATTGTCTTCAGCAAAATTTTACTTTCATATGATATTAATGATATTGTTCAATAATTTCCACATTCTGTTGGATCACCTTTTTTTGGAATGGGTACAAAAATGGATAACTTCCTGTCAGTTGGCCAGGTGGCTGACTTCCAAATTTCTTGGCATAGGCAAGTGAGCGCTTCTAGCATTACATCCTTTTGTTGAAACATCTAAATTGGTATTCCGTCAATTCCTGGAGCCTCGTTTTTCACCAATGCCTTCAGTGCAGCTTAGACTTTTTCTTTCAGTACCGTTGGTTCTTGATTGTATACTACTTCTTGAAATGCTTCAAAGTCGAACATTTCTTTTTGGTACAGTGTCTCTGGATATTTCTTCCATCTTCTTTTGATGTTTCCTGTGTCATTCAATATTTTGCCCATTGAATCCTTCAATATTGCAACTTGAGGCTTGATTTTCTTTTTCTTCAGTTCTTTCAGCTTAAGAAATACCAAGCATGTTCTTCTCTTTTGGTTTTCTAACTCCAGGTCTTTACACATGTCATTATAATAATTTACTTTTTCTTCTCAAGCTGTGCTTTGAAACCTTCTGTTCAGCTCTTTTGCTTCATCATTTCTTCTGTCCACTTTAGCTACTCTATGTTCATTCACGAGCAAGTTTCAGAGTCTCTTCTGAAATCTGTTTTGTCTTTTCTTTCTTCCCTGTCATTTTAATGACCTTTTGCTTTCTCCATGTATGATGTCCTTGATGTCACCCCACAACCCAACTGGTCTTCAATCATTAGTGTTCAGTATGTCAAATCAATTCTTAAGAAGGTCTCTAAATTCAGGTGGGATATGCTCAAGATCCTATTTTGGCTTTCATGGACTTGTTTTAATTTTCTTCAGCTTCAACTTGAACTTGCATACGAGCAATTGATGGTCTGTTCTGCAATGGGCCCTGGCCTTATTCTGTCTGATGATATTGAGCTTCTCTGTTGTCTCTTTCTACAAATGTAGTCAATTTGACTTCAGTGTATTCCATCTGGCGAGGTCCACATGTAGTTGGTGTTTATGCTGTTGAAAAAAGTTATTTCCGATTACTAGGTCCTTGGTCTTGCAAAATTCTATCATGCAATCTCCACTGTCATTTCTATCGCCAAGGCCATATTTTCCCAACTACTGATTCATCCCCTTTGTTTCCAACTTTTGCATTCCAATCACCAGTAATTATCAATGCATCTTGATTGCATGTTTGCACAATAGCAGACTGCAGAAGTTGGTAAAAATCTTTAATTTCTTCATCTTTGGCCTAGTGGTTCGTGCGTAAGTTTGAATAATTGTCATATTAATTGATCTTTCTTGTAGGCATATGGATATTATCCTATCACTGACAGCATTGTATTTCAGGATATTTCTTGTTCTTTTTACCAATGAATGTGTAACTGTTCGTCTTCAATTTGTCATTTCTGGCATAGTAGAACATGAGAATGTCTGATTCAAAATGGCCAATACCAATCCATTTCAGCTCACTAATGCCTTGGATACCTATCTTCAAGCATTCCATTTCATTTTTGAAAACTTCCAGTTTTCCTTGTTTCTTACTTTGTGCTTTCCACATTCGATTATTTATGAATGTTTGCAGCTGTTTCTTCTCATTTTGAGTCATGCCATATCAGCAAATGAAGGTCCTGAAAGCTTTACCCCCTCCACCTTGTTAAGATTAACTCTACTTTGAGGAGGCAGGTCTTCCTCAGTCATATTTTGAGTGACTTCCAACCTGAGGGGCTCATCTTCTGGCACTATATCAGACAATGTTCTGCTGCTATTCATAAGATTTTAACTGGCCCGTTTTTTTTAGAAGTATATCTTCTGGTCCTTCTTCCTAGTCTATTTTAGCCTGGAAGCTCTGCTGAAACCTGTCCACCATGGGCAACCCTGCTGGTATTTGAAATACTGGTGGCATAGCTTCCAGCACCATAGCAACATACAAGCCGCCACAGTAGGACAAACTGAGACAAGTGATGGGGGACATAATTATACTTAAAAAAGGCTTGTATATTAAAATTAAAATGTGCATCCTATAGTTTTACTTGTTAAATCTGGCAACTCTGTTAACATGAAAACTTGTTTCTCTGGTTTGCTCCTGGGTGGCACAAGGAAAGTATTTGGACTTAAGGTCTGGAGAGTTGAGGTAATCATATTTTTTCATTTTCTACTATGTGGTTATCACTAATCTACAAAACACCTACCTGGTGTTTCATTCATTTATACAATTTTATAATGATTTCCCACACCCGTTTCCTTTTCTACCCCTGTAGGTATACATTCTAAGTTATTTGAAATACACTTTTTTGATCTTTTTTTTGAAAATAAAAGCCCTCCTCCTTCAACTCTTCTCAGTAAATATTAGCCTACCTACATTATTTAATTGCAAAAAGCCTCCTTCCAGTATGTCCACCCCCTCTTCACTCTGTTTTTATTTTGTTTTCATAACATGTATCACTCATTGCTTATTTATTTGACTATTGTTTATTATATATCTCTCCTTGGTTACAATGTACTATTCATGAGGACAAGGTTGTTTGATTTTTCCACTGACATAACAAGTACCTAGGACTGTGCTTGGAACATTGTAGATGATCAACACAATATGAACTACAATAAATAAATAAATTGTTGCTTTCTGTTCACATACTTATATTTGATATGAATACTTTGTATTTTAAATCTCTTTTTACATGTTCTTTTATTCAGCATTATGCTTTTAGATAGATGCTTATTTTGTGAAGAGTAAACTTTTGCATGTATCTTCTGCAAAGTATTTTATAGTGTGTATCCACCACATATTGCTTTTTTATCTTCCCATTAGTGAACATTTGGATTGCTTCCTTGACTCCCATCTCAATGTGTCACATAGTTTTGTTTGACACTTATTCTTTCAACATTTTTTGCCACAGTCTTAGAAACCAATCATTATGCCACCTGTCTTAGTTTGCTAGTGCTGCCCTAACAAACAATACCACAATATGTGGTTATAAAGAACAGAAATTTTTATTCTCACAGTTCTGGAGACTAAAAGTCCAAATCAGGGTTTTGATTCTGTTGATTCCTTGCGTGGGCTTCTCTCCTAGTTTCTGGAGTCGGCCTACAGTCCATGGCATGACGGGTCCTCACACGGTGTCTGTCTTCCCCCCTGCTTCTGTGTCTCTGTGTCTATTCTGCTTTTTTTGTGAGACATTACTCAGAAATGATTAGGTTGAGAATCCACCCTTGTCTGGTAGGATATTATTAATATAACAAAAGAAAATCCTTATTTCCAAATAGGGTCATATTTACAGGTATAAGAGTTAGGACTTCAACACTCATATTCAGGGAATACTTCAGTCCGTAACACTGTCTTCTTAAGAAGATGTACTAAAGGGGAGGGAGCTATCACTCAGGTCCTGACTCCTTAGCTGAGCTTCTATTCTAGGCACTTGATTATTGACATAATCTACTTACAAACACTGAAGAATTCCATTTACAAAGCATCTTGACATTCATACTGAAATAAAACAACAAAACTTAAATTTAAATTGTAAATAAGACTTAAAGATGCACACACACATACACACATATTATCCTTCTTAATAAATAGCCTTGCTTGGAGACAGGAAGTAGATGAGAGGTGAGACGTTCTAATATTTCAGGGTGAGAATAATACTTTTTTTTAAATAATATTTTATTGTTTTTGGTGAAAGTTTACACGGCAAATTAGCTTCCCGTTTGACAATTTCTACACAAGTTGTTCAGTGACATTAGCTACATTTTTCACACTATGTCGACATTCTCATTATTTGCATTTGGGTTATTCCATTTCCAGTACTCTAGTTTCCCTTCTTCCCCCCACCTCCTCATCTTTTCATCTTTGCTGTATAGTAATTGTTGACCTTTTAGTCTCGTGTAGATGTTGTTTTTAATGTAGTCAGAACAATACTATTTTAGCAGAGGTGTTCTAAGTCTGGGGCACTGGTGGCACAGTGGTTAAGAGCTCAGCTGCTAACCAAAAGGTTGGTAGTTCAAATCCACCAGCTGCTTCTTGGAAACCTTATGGGGCAGTTCTACTCTGTCCTATAGGGTCACTATGAGTAGGAATCAGTTTGATGGCAATGGGTTTGTTTGTTTGTTTTTTGGTTTGTTCTAAGTGTATTAGCTGAATAGGAAAGTTATTAGTCATTTAGAGACAGTCTATGTTAAGATGATTTCCAGAAGTGAAATGGGAAAAGAGTGTAGTTTAGTTTTTTCTGCTGCCTTCCAGTAAACAGCTAATACTTCTTTAATTTGAGATTTCTGTATAGTTACTTGTATAGTAAGTCTATATCCACTCTCATTTAATAAGCCACTATGCTCCACAAATTCTATTTTTAAATATTTCTATAATTACTATTTTATCACTAAATATAAAACTTAATCATATATCTTATATTGTCAAACTATTCTCAAATAACTATATTATGATCAAAAAGCAATAACTAGGATCAATTTCTTTTTTCTACTCACCATAGGTCCCAACACAACATTGAACACTTAGTAGGTACTTAAAATTGTTTATTTAATTTATCTACATGGTTATTGATTAAAAGTAATTTATCTATTAAGAACAGGAACTTCAGAGTCAGACAGATTTGAATTTGAGTCTCAGATTAGAAGCCGTGCGACCTTAGACAAATTGCCTAATCTACTTTCATTTTTTTTTAGTAAAAAAAATTTTTTTCTAAATAGATACCTTATTGCTTCATTTAAGGAGTAAATGCATTATATATGTAAAGGTCTTAGCACACGCCTGGCAAAAGATAAGCCCTTAGTAAAGTTTAGTTATTATTACTAATGTCAATGTTTTTCTTTTTTTTTCCTCCTTTTTAAAAATTCATAGATTAATAGAAATGACAGGACTAAGCAACTCAAAGCATCTCGCATCCCTCTTTTTTTTTTTTCTATCTCGAGGACAATTCCCTTTCTATGGTAAAAAAGTAGTGAATCATAAATATCACGGACATATTAATTGTACATTATACAGATTAAAGAATAGTATGTCGGATTTACTTTCCTTTGCAAGAGACTACAGGTTCCTATTGGGTAATCATCTAGGAGCATAACTCTCCTTAATTTATGAAAGTCAGCACATTGAGGTCTGCAATTATGATTGATACCCTAGGAGTGGAGTGGATTATTATGTGGCTTTCTGGCATTTAAATAAAAAAGGGAAAATAAACTAAGTGAAGTTTTAAAAAGACAGCGGCAGAGGTTTCCTACAGGCATGTTTAGGTAGAAAAATACGTAGCATGAATAAATAAAATGCATAACAATATGACATTTTTTAAAGGACAATGTGTGAATTGTTTTATTCGGCTTTTTTAAGATCTCCATTTGCCAACCATACAATATGTGATACAAGTAACTGAAATTTTTGGCATTATTTATCAAAGAATATGAATAGTTGAAATACTTCCTTCAATATTGAACGTAAGAACTATACGTGTTTCTAGTCTTATTTGGAAACATTCTTTTTCTGTAATGAATAATTTGAATACATAGCAATATTTCACTCTTTTACTGAAATGAAACAAAATTCCCCAGAGTATATGTTCTAGTTTGTTCCCATAGGATGCTGAATATGCTTGTGCTTGTATTTATCAGGTAAATTATATGCTTAGCAATATAATAGACCTTGCTTTTATGCAGGGTTTTTTTTTTCCCCCCTCTAAGGAATTCAACACATTTCATATTGGCTCTGGAAAAATGAAAAACAAGTACTCATTCTTGAGTCCCTATATCATTCCAGGAATATTTCCTTATTTTCTTACTTTTTTTTTCCTCTCAAAACTCTACAATGAGTTCTAAGAGACCTAAAGAGAGAGACAGAGGAAAGGAGAGCATCTGATAAAAAGTTTAATGCATTTGACTAAAATCTTTAATTTCCCAAATCACCAAAAAAACGTAAAAAACTTGGTGAAATTTTAGTCTTCTAGATCACTGCTACCTCTAATGAGATAAAACATCAATGGGATTTCTTTACTGGGGTGAAATATATGTAACAAAACAAATGCCAACTCAACAATTGCTACAGGTGCAATTCAGTGATGCTGATTACATTTTACAAGTTGTGCAACCATTCTCACTATCCTTTCCTAAATCATTTTACCACCATCAAAATAAACTGAATGCCTAGGCGAAAATGCCTCCTTCCCATCTCTGGTAACCACTAATAAACTTTAGTTTCTATATATTTGCTTATTTTGTGTAAGTGAGATCATACAGTGTTTATCCTTTTGTGACTGACTTATTTTGCTCAGCATGTTTTCAAGGTCCATCCATGTTGTGGCATGCATCAGAAGTTCATTTCTCTTTATGGCTGTGTAATATTCCATTGTGAGTATGTACCACATTGTGTTTATCCATTCATCTATTGAGGGATATTTCAGTTGTTTTCCACCTTTTGGTTAATGTGAAAAGTGCTGCAAAGAACATTGGTAGGCAGGTTCAGTGGGTTTTAAATATGTTTAAGGAAATTAAAGTGTCAATGGATCAATATTTCCTATTTCAAGAAGAGGACTTAGATTAAGCAAAAAACTTCATTCTGTGACTTAGTTCTTTGGGATCTTCATTATTGTGTGCTATACTCATAAGGGTGAGCCCTGGAGGCACAGTGGTTAACAGCTTGGCTGCTAACCAAAAAGGTGGGCAGTTCAGATCCACCAGCCACTCCTTGGAAACACTATAAGGCAGTTCTACTCTGTCTTACAGGGTCACTATGAGTCAGAAATGAGAATTCATACTCATAAGGGAGAGCATTTCTAGTTGGTATTCTGGTAGAAATGAATTTTATTGGTAAGGTCGTTCCAAACCTCTCTATTGTAATGCAGGGCATAAATTTGCAAGGTCCCCACAAGATGAACTGCTCCACGTAGTCATTAAATATATGACATTTCTAAGCGTGGAAATGTCAGCCTGAAATTTTGGAATAATCTAAATTAGTCTGATGAGAAACCAAGACTCAAAAATATTAAATGATTTGCAAAAATATATATAATACAACAATTAAATGTACCCACTAGAGGTAGATTACTGAGTTTTAAACCTGAGCTATAGTACTTACTGTCTATAATCTTGTACAGGTTAAGTAACCTGTTTAAGTCTAAGTTTCCTTATATATACCATGCATCTAATAATAGTACATAATACCTTAATTTATACTGAATTTACACTGGTATTTAAGTGACAGAACCATATCACAAATTTTTGTTAGAAAATTGAAGATTTGAAGGCTGTTACAAATCTCCATTTTTCCATTTTGACCCAATGTAGAGTTGTTCTATCTTCTGGGCCATTTATGGTTTCGTTTCTATTTGCTTCTTTACGTTGGTCACTTGATAATGTGCTTTGGGAAAATGGGAGAAGTGCTAGAGCACAGTGATTAAAACACAAATAAGATTAACTGAATGAGCCAAGTACTACTGCTATTTTTTAACTGTATTTCCATCTTTATATTCAGCACATTGTTGAGTAAATTATATTACTTCTTCAGCTTTCTATAATTACAGTATTCCTCTTATTCACTTCTGATTTCCATAGCAATTTTATTTCTAGGAACGCTTTGTAAATTATTGTGAACTAGGTATGTGAGTTCAGAAAAGAAAATTTCTCTATTAGATTTCTAAGATGAAGATACAACTCCTCTGTAATCAAATGGTCAGTCTTTTAAACAAAGCTAGTAGACACCAACACCAACCTGGGTAAATTTGAAGATTAATAGATGGCTCGTGTTTGACACAAAATTTCCTTATCACTGAACTCTGTATTTTTAATATTAGGTTCTGTTTTAGTTATCTAGGGCTGTTATAAGATAAATATCACAAGTAGATGGCTTCAACAAACAAAAGTTTCTCCTCTCACAGTCTAGTAGGCTATAAGTCCAAATTCAGGGTGCCAGCTCCAGGGGAAGGCTTTCTCTCTCTGTTGGCTCTGGAGAAAGATCCTTGTCATCAATCTTCCCCTGATCAAGGACATTCTCAGCGCAGGGACCCCGGGTCCAAAGGACGTGCTCTGTTCCCAGTGCTGCTTTCTTGGTGGTATGGGGTCTCCATGTCTCTCTGCTTGCTTCTCTCTTTTATATCTCAAAAGAGATTGGCTCAAGGCACAACCTAATCTTGTAGATTGAGTCCTGCCTCATTAACATAACTGTTGCTAATCCCACCATCAACGTCATAGAGATAGGATTTACAACACACAGGAAAACCATATCAGATGACAAAATGGTGGACAATCACACCATACTGGCAATCATGGCCTAGCCAAGTTGACATACATTTTGGGGGAACACAGTTCAATCCATGAGATTTCACTTTTTGTCCCCCCAAAATTCATGTCCTTGCCACATGTTAAATATATTCACCTCATCATTTCATAGCAAAAGTCTTAAATGAACGCTAAGTCCAAAATCCAAAAATTCCTTTTCATCTGTGAAATTGATAATACAAGTTATCTGTTTCCAAAGTACAATAGTGGAACAGGCAGAAGGTAGATATTTCCATCACAATTGGGAGAAATTGGAGGGAAAGAAGGCATAACAGGCACCAAGCAAGTTGGCAGAACACGTTACATTAGCCCTCAAGTCTTGAAAATAACCCTCTGTTCTCTGAGATCATTTACACAATGGCCCTGCCCTCTAGACTCTAGGTATTGGCCACCATCTCTGGATTCTGAGTGCAAGTCCCTCTGCCTGCACTTCAGCTCAACTTTCCAGGCCCACTGGAATGGCAACTCTGCTCCCTCAAGTTTGGGTGGCTTCATTCTCCTAGTCCATCTGAGTGGCGACTCTACCCTTTGAGGCCCCAGAGGTCATAGTTCTATCTTTTGAGACTGAGGTAGCTCTGCTTCCTGTGTTCCTTGTCTCTTCAGCTTCTGCTTCTTGTTTCTTGGCCTCTCAGCCCCTTGGGCCTCACTGCCTGCATCTGCCCTACTTGGACACATGTTCCAAAGCTCTGTAGCTCCACCAAGAAGTGCACAGAGGACGCCACTCAGCCAGGAAGCCTCCTACACAAAGGCACTCATCTCTCTTGCTCTGTGGGCTGGCTCCAGTGCTGTCTTGCACTGGTCTCCTGGTTCTGCTGCTGTAGTTTCTCAGCTGCTGCTTCTTGCCATCTACGCTGTCTCCAGTGTAACACTTTGCACACTTCCTTCTGAGTCCTCACAAGAATTGTTTTTGATGTCCATAATTCTACCAACAGTCTCTTCAAGGCAATCTTAAAACTCTTCCAGCTTCTATCTATTCACAGCTTCAAAACTGCTTCTACATTTTAGGTATTTATTAAAGCAGCACCCCACTCCTGGTACTAAATTCTGTCTTAGTTGTCTAGAATTGCTTTAAGAGAAATATCAAAATGGATGGCTTCAAAGATGGTGGAGTAGTCAGATGCTTCCAGTGGACCCTCTTATGACAAAGACCCAATCTGGGGGCCCTGAACATCAAAGGCAGAGTTGAGGAACTGGACTGAGTGGCAGGGAGAGGGAGAGACAGTTCAGAAGCAGCAAGGTGTTGCCAGACCTGACCCAGCAAGAGCCTGAGCCCTTCAGGCCTGATCAGCTTGGGGGTGAGCAGTAAGGCAGGCAAGCAGCGATGCTCAGGAGGCACGTTTTCCACACCAGGAGAGACCCAGTGCCAGAGAGTCTACTCAGCCACCCAGAACCAGTGAGAAGCAGCCCTCATCAGTGAAAGATAAATACTTGCGTACGGCTTACTGTGCAGATCAAAAACATCCCCCTTAGGGAAAAGTCTCTCTCTCATTTACCTCCCCACTCCCTGCTCTGCACTGGGTCCCAGATCTGCTTCAGCAACTGCTGAGTCCCCTGGGCCAGAAGTAGGATCCGTCACACGCCCGGAGCCATTCTCCCTGCCTTGGAGAGTGAACAAATTAACAAACGGGAAAAAATAAACTGTCGGCTCCCCTAAGCCAGGAACCCAGGGTAGGCACAGCTCCTTTGCCTAGGGGCATCCATAAGGGATCCATGGACTTTGAGTGCCTTTCCCCCTGCATAGACTTGTGTGGGCCCATCTCAACAGCGTAGGCCCTCATTACCACAGTACAACAGGGTATATACCTGAAGTCTAAATTCAACTGTCTCAGCTGTGAAGTGGCAGGTTCTTGACATTTGACACTGCTCTGCCCCTTAAGTCGGGTCTTCACCTGAGGACTGATGGCTCCACCCATGCCACCTAGCCACCTGTGATAGGGGCCCAAGAATAAGAGATGCCCCCCAGTCCTTATAGCCAACAGCATTAGTTGCTCATAGTCTGGCTGCAAAATCACCCACCTACACACTCTAGGGAACAGGGACACGCCTTCCTCCTAGACACTCAGGGGTGGCAGTCAGCCCCCTGCCTTGTTCAGAGTGTGTCCCCCTGCTGCAGCCAGATGCCTGTGCCTACACCAATCACCTATGCCTGTCTAGGACTATAGATGAGAGCCCACACCACACACTTGGTGGCTATCTACTTGGGCACCTGAGCTGAATCCATACAGGAGGAGTGGGTGGGCTCCTGAGCTCACATACCTAGTAACAGATCTAACCACCTGGCGACAGGACATTAGAGCTTCAGAGGTGCCAAAACTCAAACTAGCTCATACAAGCAGCCTATTTGGGCATATCAAAACAAAACAAGAAGCTGGGAAACAGTAAGCAAACATAAAATAAATAAATATGATAACTTATTGTTGGCTCAAAGACATCAGTCAATATCAAATCACGTAAAGAAGCAATCCATGATGGCTTTAGCAAGCTCCCAAATAAAGAATCTAGAAATTTGCCAGGGGAGGAAAATTTCTTGGAATTACC
>NW_004443947.1:14886619-14919847 GCF_000243295.1 Trichechus manatus latirostris | reverse complement strand
CAGAGCAACCAGATATCAACCCAGATAAGGAAGTCACAAAAGTAAATCAAAGCTGAAACACTGAAAATAGGGAAACAGGTGTCAATATGTAAAAGATGACAACCTGAAAACAAAAAAGAGGGACTTAAAAAATGTAGATACAGATTTTTCCTATGGAGAGAAAGTCAAGGTGATACAAAGAAATAAAAGACTGGTATAAACTTAGAAAAGTAGGGGTAAATATTAAGGTAACCAGAAAGGAAACTAACAATCATACAAGTTAAAATAAAAAAACTAGAAAAATATAAAGACTCAACAAACATAAAATAAACAACAATGAAAAAGATGAAAAGAAAATACAGAAATAAAAACGACTCAGCACAGAAAATTAAGTGGAACAAAGAAACTGTGAACAACCCACAAAAAAAGACATCAAAAAAATGGATGGCTTCAACAAACTGAAGTTTATTTTCTCACAGTCTAGTAGGCTAGAAGTCCAAATTCAGGGTGTCAGCTCCAGGGGAAGGCTTTCTCTCTCTGTCGGCTCTGGAGAAATGTCCTTGTCATCAATCTTCCCCGGTCAAGCAGCTTCTTAGCACAGGCACCCTGGGTCCAAAGGATGTGCTATTCTCCTGGCTCTTGTTTATTGGTGGTATAAAGTCCCTATGTATCTCTGCTTGCTTCTCTCTTATGTATCTCAAAAGAGATTGGCTGAAGACACAACCTAATGTTGTAGACTGAGTCCTGCCTCATTAACAACCGCTGCTAATCCCACCTCATCAACATCATAGAGATAGGATTTACAACACACAGGAAAACCACATCAGATGGTGGGAACCATGACCTAGCCAAGCTGACACACACTTTTGGGGGACACAATTCAATCCATGACAGGTTCTCCTTATCAGAATAAATTGGAGGACCAATTGCAGTGAGAAGCCAACCGAAGTTTATCTCTAGAAATCCATTTAAACAAATGTGATTCAGGCCTTAGAAAAATACGGACAGCAAGACTGACTTTTGTTAGTTTTAATTTGTGGATGGACTAGTGATAACCTTGGAAAAGAGTCCATGAGTGGTGACAATGGTTAAACACTTGGCTGCTAAACAAAAGGTTGATGTTTCATGTACATGCAAATATGCCTTAGAAGAAAGACCTGGTGATCTACTTCTGAAAAATCAGTCACAGAAAAGCCTATGGAGCACAGTTCTACTTTGACACAGATGGGATCACCATGAATTAGGAAAAAAAAAAAAAAACTTTGAAAGAGAGGACAAAATTTTAAAGAACAGACATTTGTTTTTTTGTTTGCTTCCCCGATGTCCACAATGGTAGGAAGACAAAAGAAACAAAAGGAGAAAGGTCTAGACATACAAACTGGAAAAAGAAAAACTGCCATAAATTAATTTTACCCTTATTAAAATTGCACCTGCAGCTCTGCCTGTCTCGAGAAGGTCACGGTAGTAGAAAAAAAAAAAAAAGCACAGAAGATTCATATAACAAACGAAAGAGAAAAAAGGTATATTTTTTGACTTACAGAGGTATATTCATGTTCCTTTAAGTTTTCCAAATGAGTAAATCACAGGCAGCTTTATAGTAATTACTGGATTCCAATATTTATATAAAACTGACCACCATGAATACATAATTATTCTATTATGTCCACTCTAATGAATAGAAAGACTATTGATTCATTTACCATGACACAAACATCTTGTTTTCTTCCTTGCCATGCAGAAGTGAATTCAAGCACTTGGTTTAGAAATATGTGGGTGGAATTTCTATTTTAGAGAAATTATATTCGTATGAGATTAATATGCTGAATTTGAATGGAAATATGTAGAAATATATCATTTACTTCAATACAAACAAAAACAGATTTAGCTTAAAACGGAAGGATTTCATAATATATCTAGATGAAAGTGGACACATTTATTATTCTCACGTTTCAATTTAAGAATCTGAGTGTTTGTGACAATGTTTCTTTATAGTTTTATAAAAGTAATTACATATTCAGTTGTGTCATTGTTTATTCTTTCTTTTATTGTGCATTAAGTGAAATTTTATGGTTCAAGTTAGTTTCTCATACAAAAATTTATACACACATTGTTATGTGACCCTAGTTGCTCTCTCTATAATGTGACAGCACACTCCTCCTTTCCACCCTGGATTTCCTGTGTACATTCAACCAGCTCCTGACTCTCTGCCTTCTCATCTTGCCTTCGGACAGGAGCTGCCCATTTAGCCTCATGTATCCACTTAAGCTAAGAAACACTGTCTTAACGAGTATCATTTTATGTCCCATACTACCGTCTAATCTTTGTCTGAAGAGTTGCCTTCAGGCATGTTGTCATTTCTGGGCTGACAGAGATTCTGAGGGCTGTGTCTTCCAGGGTCCTACCAGTCTCAGTCAGACCATTAAGTCTGGTCTTTTTATTAGAATTTGAGTTCTGCACCCCATTCTTCTCCTGCTCCATCCAGAACTCTGTTGTGTTCACTGTCAGGGCTGTCATTGGTGGTAGCCAGGCACCATCTAGTTCTTCTGGTCTCAGGCTAATGCAGTCTCTGGTTTGTGTGGCCCTTTCTGTCTCTTGGGCTAATGTTTATCTTTTTCTTTTTTATTGTACTTCAGCTGAAGGCTTACAGAACAAATAGTTTCTCATGAAACAGTAGTACACATATTGCTGTATGACATTGGTTAACAACCCCACAACATGTCAACCCTCTAACTTCTCAACCTTTTTTTTTTTTGGTGAAAATACACATAGTCAAAGATACACCATTTCAAAAATTTCTACATGCACAGTTCAGTGACATTGACTATGCTCTTCCAATTGTGCTGTTATTCTCACTTAAGATGAAGGCTTACAGAACAAAATAGTTTCTCATTTAACAGTTACTATAAATGTTGCCCTATGACAATGGTTAACAATCTCACAACACATCAACAATATCCTTACTCAACCTTGGGTTCCCTATCACCAGCTTTCTTGTCCCCTTCTGCCTTCTGGCCCTTGTCACTGGACTACTGTACCTCTTTAGTCTCATTTGGTTTTATGGGGCTGTGCTTGGGCTAATGTTTTTTCCTTGTGTCTTTGGTGTTCTTCATTCTCCTTTGCTCCAGGTGAGTTGAAACCAATTGATGCATCTTAGATGGCTGCTCTCTAGCTTTTAAGACCCCAGATGCCACTCACTAAATGGGATGCAGAACATTTTCATAATAAACTTTGTAATGCCAGTTGACCTAGATGTCCCCTGAAAGCATGGTCCCCAGACCCCCACCCCTGCTACCCTGTCCCTCAAAGTGTTTGATTGTATTCAGGAAACTTCTTAGCTTTTGGCTTAGTCCGGTTGTGCTGACTTCCCCTGTAGTGTGTGCTGTCCTTCCCCTTACCCAAGATAATTCTTATCTACTGTCTAGTTAGTGAATGCCCCTCTCCCTGTCTCCCCACCCTTGTAACCATCAAAGAATGTTTTTTTCTGTATTTATGCCATTTCTTGAGTTCTTATAATAGTGATCTCATACAATATTTGTCCTTTTGCGACTGACTAAATTCACCCAGCATAATGCCTTCAGAATTATGTTTCACAGATTCATCGTTGTTCTTTATTGTTGCATAGTATTCCACTGTGTGAGTATACATAATTTGTTTATCCATTCATCCGTTGATGGGCACCTAGGTTGTTTCCATGTTTTTGCTGTCATGAACAGTGCTGCAATGAACATGGGTGTGCATATATCTATTCATGTGATAGCTCTTATTTCTCTAGGATATATTCCAAGGAGGGGGATTGCTGGATCATATGGTACTTCTATTTCTAGCTTTTTAAGAAAGCGCCAAATCAATTTCCAAAGTGGTTGTACCATTTTACACTCCCACCAGCAGTGTATAAGTGTTCCAGTCTCTCCACAGCCTCTGCAGCATTTATTATTTTGTGTTTTTTGGATTAATGCTAGCCTTGTTGGGGTGAGATGGTATCTCATTGCAGTTTTGAATTGCATTTCTCTAATGGAAAATCATCGTGAGCATTTCTTCATGTGTCTGTTAGACGCCTGAATGTCTTCTTTGGCAAAGTGACTGTTCATATCCTTTGCCCATTTTTTAAGAGGGTTATTTGTCTTTTTGTTGTTGAGGTTTTGCAGTATCTTGTAGACTTTAGAGATTAGACGCTGATCGGATTTTTCGTAGCCAAACATTTTTTCCCAGTCTGTAGGTTGTCTTTTGACTCTTTTGGTAAAGTCTTTTGAGGAGCGTTTAAGTGTTTGATTTTTAGGAGCTCCCAGTTCTCTAGTTTCTCTTCTGGTATCTGTGTATTGTTAGTAATGGTTTGTATTCTGTTTATACCATGTATTAGGGCTCCTAGCATTGTCCCTATTTTTTCTTCCATGGTTTTTATTGTTTTAGATTTTATATTTAAGTCTTTGATACATTTTGAGTTAGTTTTTGTGCATGGTGTGAGGTATGGGTCTTCTTTCATTTTTTTGCAGATGGATACCCAGTTATGCCAGCACCATTTGATAAAGAGACTGTCTTTTCCCCAGTTAATGGACTTTGGGCCTTTGTAAAATGTCAGCTGCTCATAGATGGATAAATTTATGTCTGGATTCTCAATTCTCTTCAATTGGTCTATGTATCTGTTGTAACAGTACCAGGCTGTTTTGACTATCATGGCGGTATAATACGTTCTAAAATCAGGTAGTGTGAGACCTCCCACTTTGTTCTTCTTCAGTAATGTTTTACTTATCTGGGGCCTCCTCCCTTTCCATGTGAAGTTGGTGATTTGTTTCTCTAGCTCAATAAAATATGCCATTGGAATTTGAATCAGGATTGCATTGTATCTGTAGATTGCTTTGGGTAGAACTGACATTTTCTATCCGTAAGCAAGGTAAGTTTTTCTACTTAGGTAGGTCTCTTTTGGTTTCTTGCAGTAGTGTCTTATAGTTTTCTTTGTATATGTCTTTTATGTCTTGGTTAGATTTATTCCTAAGTATTTTATCTTCTTGGTGGCTATTGTAAATGGTATTGATTTGGTGATTTCCTCTTCGAAGTCTGTTTGTTGGTGTAGAGGAATCCAACTGATTTTTGTATGTTTATCTTGTATCCTGATACTTTGCTGAAATCTTCTAATGGTTCCAGTAGTTTTTGTGTGGATTCTTTGGGGTTTTCTGTGTATAAGATCATATCATCTGCAAATAGAGTTACTTTTACTTCTTCCTTACCAATTTGGATGCCCTTCATTTCTTTTTCTAGCCTAATTGCTCTGGCAAGGACCTCTAGCACAATGTTGAATAAGAGTGGTGATAAAGGGCATTCTTGTCTGGTTCCTGTTCTCAAGGGAAATGTTTTCAGACTCTCTCCATTGAGGATGATGTTGGCTGTTGGCTTTGTATAAATGCCCTTAATTATGTTGAGGAATTCACTTTCTATTCCTATTTTTCTGAGAGTGTTTATCTTGAATGGATATTGGACTTTGTCAAATACCTTTTCTGCATCAATTAATGAGATCATGTGGTTCTTGTTTTTTGTTTTATTTATGTGATGTATTATGTTGATCGTTTTTCTAATGTTGAACCATCCCTGCTGTCATGGTTTGAATTATGTCTCCCCAAAAATGTGTGTATCAGTTTGGCTAGGCCATGATTCCTGGTACTGTCTGATTTTCTTGTATGTTGTGAACCTGCCTCTATGATGTTAATGAGGGAGGATGGGTGGCAGTTGTGTTAGTAAGGCAGGACCTGATTTTCAAGACTGGATTGTGTCCTGAGGCAATCTCTTGAGATATAAAAGACAGAAGTGAGCAGTGAGACAGGGGGACCTCATACCATCAAGAAAGCAGTGCCGGGAGCAGAGCGCATCCTTTGAACCAGGGTTCCTGCACCGAGAAGTTCCTAGTCCAGGGGAACACTGAAGAGAAAAAGCCTTCCCCTGGAGCTGATGCCCTGAATTTGGACTTTTAGCTTACTTTACTGTAAGGAAATAAATTTCTCCTTGTTAAAGTCATCCACTTGTGGTATTTCTGTTATAGCAGCACTAGATGACTAAGACACTGACCGTCTATTTACCAAGCACGATGTCCTTCTCCAGGGACTGGTCCCTCCTGATAACGTGTCCAAAGTGAGACAAATTCTCACCTTCCTCGCTTCTAAGGAGCATTCTGGCTGTACTTCCAAGACAAATTAGTTGATTCTTCTGGCAGTCCATGTTATATTCAATGTTCTTTGCCAACACCATAATTCAAAGTCATCAATTCTTCTTTGGTCTTCCTTATTCATTGTCCAGCTTTCACATGCATATGAGGCAATTGAAAATACCATGGTTTGGGTCAGGCATGCATTAGTCCTCAAAGTAACATCTTTGCTTTTTAATACTTTAAAGAAGTCTTTTACAGCAGATTTGCCCGATGCAATACAACATTTGATTTCTTGACTGCTGCTTCCATGGGTATTGATTGTGGATCCAAGCAAAATGAAATCCTTGACAATTTCAGTATTTTCTCTACTTATCATGATGTTGCTTATTGGTCCAGTTGTGAGGAATTTTGTTTTGTTTATGTTGAGATGTAATCCATACTGAAGGCTGTGGTCTCGGATCTTCATCATAATTGTTTCAAGTCCTCTTCACTTTCAGCAAGCAAGGTTGTGTCTTCTGTATATCACAGGTTGTTAACGAGTCTTTGCCCAATCCTGATGCTGCATTCTTCTTCATATAGTCCAGCTTCTTGAGTTATTGCTCAGCAAAGAGATTGAGTAAGTATAGTGAAAAGATACAACCCTGACACACATCTTTTCTGATTTTAAACCACACAGTACCTCCTTGTTCTGTTTGAACGGCTGCCTCTTTGTCTATTTACAGGTTCTGCATGAGTACAATTAAGTGTTCTGAAATTTCCATTCTTCATAATGTTATATGATTTGTTATGATAAATACAGTTGAATGCCTTTGCATAGTCAATAAAACACATGTAAACATCTTTTTGGTATTTTCTGCTTTCACCCAGGATCTAACTGACATGTCCTCTTGTGAATCTGGCTTGAATTTCTGGCAGTTTCCTGTCAAAGTACTGCTGCAACTGTTTTTGAATTATCTTCAGCTAAATTTTACTTCATGTGATATTAATGATATTGTTCAATAATTTCTGCATTCTGTTGGATTATCTTTCTTCTGAATGGGCACAAATATAGATCTCTTCCAGTAGGTTGGCCAGGTAGCTGTCTTCCAAATTTCTTGGCATAGAAGAGTGAGTGCTTCCAGTGTTGCATCTGTTTGTTGAAACATCTCAACATTAAAATGCTGTCAGAGACAAAGCAGAGGCTGTTTGATACCATCAATTGGTATTCTGTCGTTTCCTGGAGCTAGTTTTTCACCAATGCATTCAGAGCAGCTTGTACTTCTTCCTTCAGTACTATCAGTTCTTGATCATATGCTACCCCCTGAAATGGTTGAATGTCGACCAATTCTTTTCCTGACAGTGAATCTGTGTATTTCTTCATCTTCTTTTGATGCTTCTTGTGAAGTTTAATATTTTACCCGTAGAATCCTTCAATATTGCAATCGAGACTTGAATATTTTTTTTTTCTAGTATGTAGGACTATAATAATTCATTTTGTTATCTTTTGACATGAATTTACTCTCAATATACTGGTGACATAGTGGTTAAGAGCCTGGCTGCTAACCAAAAGGTCAGCAGTTCGAATCCACCAGCTACTCTTTGGAAACCCTATGAGGCAGTTCTACTCTGTCCTTTAGGGTCACTATGAGTTGGAATCGACTTAACGGCAACGAGTTTGGTTTTGGTATAGTAATTTGAAAACCAACTCCAGAAACTGTATACAAGGAAACTCATTGCATGCAACATTTACTTTTAAGAGACATCCCTTTCCCACTCACTAGAGAGAGAGAAAAGCAGGAAGTGTGGAAGAAGGAAAGTGAGACTTTGGAAGGAAAGAGGAAGGGAGGGAGGGAGAGAGGAAGGAAGGAAGGAGAAGGAAGGAACAAAAGAGGAAGGGAATTTTGATACCTGTTCTGGCTAATATATGGTTAATATTTCACAATGTCTTAGTCATTGTTGTCTAGAAAATCACAGCCAGTGATTGATATATATATATATACACATACATATAAAATAAAAATATATATATAGAGAGAGAGATTTATTTTAAAGAATTGACTTGCTGGATTGTGGGCAGCTGGCAAGTCCAAAATGTGTAGGATGGGTGACAGCCTGGAGATTCCTGCAGTCTGTGTCCCAAAATGTATAGGTCAGGCAATGGGCAATGGGAAGAATGGAGGAGTGCTGGCAAGATGCCTACCTGTTGTCTGGAAGCAGAATATTCCCTGGGAAAAACTCCTCTTTAGCTCTTAAAGCCTTTGACTGATTGTTTGAGGCCCACCCATGTTTTGAAGGATAATCTGCTTAATTAAGGCCAACTGATCTAATCACGTGTTACTACTTTATAACAGTATCTAGGCTAGTGTTTGACCAAACTGCTAGGATCCGTAGCCTAACCAACTTGACATACAGAATTAACTATTCATACAATTAAATCGGTGCTTATTTGGTGGTCTTAGAAAATAATTTGCGTGATATATATCCTGGATCAGCTTTCAGTAAAATGCTGTCAGAGACAAAGCAGAGTCTCCTTCTAACAGCTTCTTGAAATACTCTCTTAATTTTAACTTTAAAGGAGAAATTCTTAATTAAAATTAAAAAATAAAAAATGTTCATATATTATTTAAAAAAAATGTTAAGATAATTGATTTAGTACCTCTCCTCTTAGGATGTTTTTCTTTCCCCTTTCTTTTTCCCTCCTCCTCCCTTTTTCTTCTCCTCCTCCTCCTCTTCTTCTTCTTCCTCCTCCTTCCCCTCCTCCTCTTCCTCCTCCTTGTTCTCTTTTTTTCTTTCTTATTTCTGTATGCTCCCTTTTATTTCTAGCTATAAAAAATGAACTGGTAGTCCATCGATAAAGCCTATTTTGTCAGATATAAATATTGCCACTTCTGCTCTCTTTTGATTGTTGTTTGCTTGATATATTTTTTTCCATCCTTTGAGTTTTAGTTTGTTTGTGTCTTTAAGTTTTAAGTGTGTCTCTTGTAGGCAGCATATAGAGAGATGTTGTTTTTTTATCCATTCTGCCAGTCTCTGTCTCTTTATTGGTGCATTTAGTCCATTTACAGTCAGTGTAATTATTGATAGGTATGAGTTTAGTGCTGTCATTTTGATGTCTATTTTGTGTGTTGTTCACAGTTTCTTTGTTCCACTTAATTTTCTGTGCTGAGTCATTTTTCTTTATGTATTTTCTTTTCATCTGTTTCATTGCTGTTGATTTTGTGTTTGCTGAGTCTTTACGTTTTTCTAGTTTTTTATTTTGACTTGTAGGATGGTTAGTTTCCTTTGTGGTTACCTTAATATTTACCCCTATTTTTTAAGCTTATACCAGTCTTTTATTTCTTTATATCACCTTGACTTCCTCTCCATCTGAAAAACCTATGTCTACATTTTTTAAGTCCCTCTTTTTTTGTTTTAATGTTGTCATCTTTTACATATTGACATCCGTTCCCCTATTTTCAGTGTTTTAGCTTTGATTTACTTTTTTGAGCTCTATATGGGTTGATATCTAGTTACTCTGTCCTATGTTGTCGTCTTGGGTTGTTAATTGATGTTATTGATTTTCTAACCGGAGGACTCCCTTTAGTGTTTCTTGTAATTTTGGTTTGGTTTTTGCAAATTCTCTATACTTCTGTTCATTTGGAAATGCCTTATTTCACCATTATACTTGAGAGACAGTTTTGCTGGATATATAATTCTTGGCTGGTAATTTTTTTTTCCTTCAAGGCTTTATATATGTCATCCCATTGCCTTTTTGCCTGCATGGTTTCTGCTGAGTAGTCCAAGTTTAGTCTTATTGACTCTCCTTTGTAGATGAGTTTTCATTTATCCTTGGTCTCTCTTAAAATTCTCTCTTTATTGTTGATTTTGGCAAGTTTTATTATAATATGTCTTGGTGACTTTCTTTGGGCTCTACCTTGTGTGAGGTTCAATGACCATCTTGGATAGATATCTTCTCATCTTTCATGATATCAGTGAAGCTCTCTACCAACAAATCTTCAACAATTCTCTCTGTATTTTCTGTTTTTCCCCTGTTCTGGTACTCTAATCACTTGTAGGTTATTCCTCTTGATAGAGTACCATGTAATTCTTAGGATTTCTTTTTTTTTTTTTTAACTCTTTTATTTGATTTTTCCTCAGATAAATTTGTGTCAAGTGCTTTGTCTTCAGTCTCACTAATTCCGACTTCCATTGCCTCAGTTCTTCTCCTATGACTTTCTATTTGAGTTCTCTAATTCTGAAGTTTTATTGTTAATCTTCTGGATTTCTGTTTGCTGTCTCTCTACAGATTCTTGTAACCTGTTCAATTTGTCATTATGCTCTTCTCTAATCTTCTTAAGTCCCTCTACTGCTTTGTCTGTGTGTTCCTTGGCTTGTTTTGTGTTTTGTCTGATCTCCTTCCTGATCTCTTGGAGAATTCTGTATATTAATCTTTTGCATTCTACCTCTGGTAATTCCAAGAAGTTCTCTTCCTCTGGAAGATTTCTTGATTCTTTGTTTTGGGAGCTTAGTGAAGTCATCATGTTCGGCCTCTTTCTGTGATTTGATATTGACTGTTGTCTTAGAGCCATCAAGAAGTTATTATATTTATTTATTTGTGTTTGCTTACTGTATCCTAGCTTCTTGTTTTGATATGCTGAAATAGGCTGTTCGTGTGAGCTAGTTTGATTATTGGTGTCTTTGAAGCTCTAACTCCCTGTTACCTGGTGGTTAGATCTGTTACTAGGTATGTGAGCCTAGGAGTCCATTTACTTTTCTTGCGTGGATTCAGCTCACGTGTCCAGGTAGTTGGTCAACAAGTGATACAGGCTCACTTACAGCCCTAGGTGGGCCAGGGTGATTGGAATAGGCACAGGTATCTGGCTGCAGTAGGGGGTTACACACAAGCAAGGCAAGGGGCTGAGCAAGGCAAGGGGCTGATGGCTGCCCCTGAGTGTCTGGGAAGAAAGTGCCTCCTTGTTCCCTATAGAGCATAGGTGGGTGTGTTTTGCAGCTGGACTATGGGCACCCAATGCTGTTGGCTATAAGAACTGGGAGGCAACACTTATTCTTGGACCCCTGTAGCAGGTGGCTAGGTGGCATGGATGGAGCTACCTGTCCTCAGGCCCCTGATGTGGGTAGGTGAGGACCCTGCTTAATGGACAGAGCAGTGTCAAATGTCATGAACTTACCACCCCACCATATAGCTGATACAATTGAAGTTAGGCTTAATGTATATACCCTGTTGTACTGTGCTGATGAGGGCCTATGCTGTTGAAATGAGCCCACACAGGTCTATGCAGGGGTGAAAGACATTCAAAGTCCTTAGACCCCTTATGCCTCTGCCTAGGCATAGGCGCTTTGCCTTCCCTGAGTTCCCAACTTAGAGAGGCTGGCAGATTATTTTTTCCTGTTTGTTAATTTGTTCCCTTTCCAAGGCCAGAAGAATGGCTCAGGGCGCATGACGTGTCCTACTTCTGGCCCAGGGGACACAGAAATTTCTAAAGCTGGCCCAGGACCTGGTGCATAGTGGGGAGGGTGCACATAAGTGGGAGAGAGGTTCTTCCCAAAAGGAGTGTTTTTTGATCCGTGCTATAGGTTAGATGCATGTATTTATCTTTTGCAGATTCTGTGCTACTTTTCACTGATTCTGGAGGCTTGAGTAGACTCTCTGCCACTTAGTCTCTCCCGATGTGGAAAACATGTCCCGAATGCCACTGCCTGCCTCACCATGCACTGCAACCAATCCAGCCTTCAGGGTGCTGGTTCCCGCCAGCTCAGGTCTGGCAACTCCTTACTACTTCTGAATCATCTCTCCCTCCCCCTGCTGCTCAATCTGATTCCTCAACTTTGCCTTTGTTGTTCAGGTCTCCTAGATTGTCATATATAATCAGTTCACTTGTTTTTTTGGGTCTTTGTTGTAAGAGGGGCTATAGGATGCATCTGACTACTCCACCATCTTGGCCCCACCTCTCGTCATTGTTTATTCTTGATGGAGAGGGATTTATTATGAGTACTAAAATTTTAGCAAAACCTATAAACTATTCTCTTGGATTATCTTATCAAAATTAATTAGAGACAAGGTAATAGAAGTTGTCATTTTTATATATTTCTTCAAAATTAAAACTGATAAATATAGGTTAAAACTAGATTAAAGGACATGATTTGTAAATGCTTTTTGTTTTTGTTTTATAGAAAGTTCCAACTATTTGTCACATATAATAGAGTTAGTAAATGGAGATTTTAGAAAAACTGAGTAAAACAATTCGCACATTTTTGTAAGCCTGTCAACAACTAACTACTAACACTTGCATAGCACTTTCTGTGTTTCTGTCATTGTTCTTAGTGCGTTATGTATGTCAACTCACTTGATCCTATGGCACAGATTTTATTATTACTCCATTTATAAATGAAGAAATTCAGCCACAGAGTGGTTCAAATGACCCAAGGCTACATAACTAAGTGATAATTCAGATTTCAGCAGTCTAGTCTAGAAACCTTGGTTGTCTTCTCACTCCAATTGATCCTCCATCTTATCTTGATAAGGTGAGCCTAATATTAAAAATACATAGTTCAGTAATAAGGAAATAAATGTGTCAAACACAAACCATCCGATAGTCCTCCATTTGCTCAGGTTGCTGTTGGTGTCTACTCACTTTGTCTGCTTAAAAGACTGGCTTTCAATAGAGAGGAGGTGAATCTTCATTTTAGACTTCTAATAGAGGAATCTCCTTTTCTGAATTCACTTACCTAGTTAGCATCACAATTTACAAACATTCCTAGTAATAAAACTGCTATGAAACTCAGACATGAAAAAAGAAGAATATTGTAATTATAGAAAGCTGAAGAAGTAATATAATTTATTCGGCAATTGCTATGGAAATCAGAAGTTGTCTTAGGCTAAGTTCTCTAGATAGGCAAAAACAGTGAAATGTATATATATATATACATACATATATATATGTATATATATATATGCATATATATATACATATATATGTATATATATATATGCATATATATATACATATATATGTATATATATATATGCATATATATATACATATATATGCATATATATAAATATACATATGTATATATGTATATATGTAGAGAAAGAGAGGGAGATTTATCTCAAGGTAATGGCTCATACAGTTGTAGAGGCTGACAAGTCCCAAGTCCATGGGTCAGGTGTCAGGTTGGAGGCTTCTCCTAACTCATGTAGCTGCAGGGACTGATGAACCCAAGATTGGTAGGTAAGACAACAGGCTACTGGCTCACAGGCTGTGAAGGCCAATGAATCCCAAGATCGGTAGGCAATATGGCATGCTGCTGACTCAAGTCCCAAGAACCAGAGGTCAGATGATGATGAGCTGGATGCAGGATCCATAGCAAAAACCAGTGAGCTTTGCCAAATTGTCCATATATATTGAATACAGGCCACACCCCCATGGAAACTCCCTCTACAACTGAATGGTGATCACACCAGATCATATTGTGGAGGTGATTACATTATATTACAAAACGGAGAACATCATTACCTAATTGCCAAACTACATAATTACATAAATCCCAAACCACATAATTACATAACTCCCAAACCGCTGAGAATTATGGCCCAGTCAAGTTGACACGCAACTTTAACATCATAGAAGTGAATAAGAGGAATACCATAATTATAGAAAGATGAAGAAGTAATATAATTTACTCAACAATGTGCTGAATATAAATATGGAAATGATCACATAAAAGAAAAACAGTCGTGCTTGACTTATTCAGCTAATCTTATTTGTGTACATGGTAACATTGAGTCAGATCTTACAAGTTCAAGGGCTGCATTAGATTTTTTTCTTCCATTTAGATTCAGCACTCAGAATCACACCCTTAGTGTTTCCTACAAATCCTCAGATAATTCACCAGACTAGTAAAAACCATTAACGCGAAAAATCCACGTAGTCTTTCCACAATAAATTCTTTCAGGAATTTGAGAGAAGAGGGAAGGATATGGCAATTGTAACTAGCTTAGAAATGAGCTACAAGTAGAGAGACATGACTACAATGTCTCCTAATGCGCTAAACTCTTATCTAGACATCAAACGGTCATTTTAAAAGTAAAAGAAATAATGATCACTATGACTACAACAATGATGGATATCCCAACTTGTCCTTCCATTGATTGGCATTCTTTGACTGCAATCTGACTGAAAAGTAGGTGAAAAAATGGACAAATATATTCCCTACAAAAACTAAAGCTAACTTTAGAAATGCTTACATTCTTGATAGTTCCAGAAAGTTATATGCCCATGTATAGAATGGAACCTTTGGTGAAAAATGGAGCTAATTCTCATTTAATGTTCTGAGGATTGTAAATAATAACAATAATAGTAATAGGAGGAGGGGGAGGTAGTTGTTTATGGAGGCAATTAGCCACACATTCCATTTCCTCCTCCAGTCCTGTGTGTACTTCTTCCTCTTTTGCTCTAGGAAAGTAGAGACCAATTGTTGTACCTTCTATGGATATTTTCAAGCTTTTAAGACCCTAGGTACTACACAACAAACTAGGAAGTAGAACAGAAACACTAAACATGTTATTAGGCCAATTAATTTGATGTCCTATGAAACCATTACCCTAAAACCCCAAACCAAGAAACCAAATCCCATGAAATGTTTGCTTGTACATAAGCCGCCTCAGCAACTGCTCTTTTTGTTTGTTAGTTTTTGTAAATGTATCACAAAACATTTGTCAATTCAACTTTTTAAAGCTACACAACTTATTGACATCTATTACATTAATCAGCTATGCAACCATTAACTTTAATGGATACTAATTTTTCATCACCCTAAACAGAAATTCAGTGCTCCATAAGCAATAACTCCCCCCTCCCCTCCCTCCCACCCGTAGTAACCATAATAAACTTTGATATCTATGCATTTGCTTGTCTTCTCTTTTTATATAATTGATGTCATATGATATTTGTCCTTTTGTGATTGACTTATTTTATTCATCATAATGCCTCCTGTGCCATAAGACCAGAAGAATGGGATAGTGCCTGGTGCCATTACTGAATGTTTTCATCAGAAGCTATAGAAGAATCCTGGTCAAAAGGGGAAAATGTGAAACTGAATTTCAAATTCTCATGGAAAACAGACTGTTTGGAGCCATTGAGGCTAAACAAATCCCCAAAACTATTGCTTTGAGATCATCTTTAAACCTTAAATCAAAAATATCCCGTGAAGTCTTCTTCAAACCATAGTTTAGCTTAATTAGTAAAGAATGAATGCCTTGAGCATTGTGCTATTTTAAAGAACAATCTATATAGGATCAAACTGACAATAGCAATTTGAAAGGTTATATAGGAAGATTAGGGGGCAGTGAGTTTATGTTAATGTGGGAGGAATCATTCAGAAAACGAGTGAGAATGGTTGCACAATTTGAAGAATGTAATCAGTGTCATTGAAGTGATCATGAAGACATTGTTAAACTGGTGTATGTTCTGCTGTGTATATTTTCAACAACAACTACCAAATAAAATAAATTATTAAAAAATAGTAATAGTAGTACTAGGAATAGTATTAGCAGAAGTAGAAGTAGTAGTAGTGGTAGTGAGGAGTCCTGATCATTCTCTTCTAGAAGGATCTGGTATTTATTAGCATGTTATCATTCTTCATATGTAATTTTCTTTGTAGATCCTTTTTTATTAACAGTCTTAATGTGTACAAACAGTACTCACAAAACAAAAACTGAAATTTAATTAAGCTCGATATAATTACCAGTATAGTCTTCTCACAAACTTGCCCATTTGACAAACTTTACAAAATACATGCAAATAAGCATAATTTTACAATAAAGCACATTTTCTTTCCAACTTTTTTAAAATCTCATATGATATTGTATATAAATTGCAGAGAAAAAATGTATTGTAAAAAGTGCAGAGGAAAAGAAAATTTCCATATCCTTACCTTTGAATTGGTTTCAATGAATTTATTGCTCTGAGAACTAATATTGCTGTAGACCACTTGAGCTTTGTCTAAGGCATTTTTTAATACCATAGCTCTAAGATTATTTATAAAGGACAGATATTGAGCTTTGACCCATAAACAACTGGAATGATGTAACTTTATTCAAATACAGAGGATAAACTATGGTTAAAAAAAATACAGCCGCTTCTTTAGGGACTTGTGGAACCTCATTATGATCAGAACTCATTGATAGGATGGATGAAAATCCAGTGGAAACATCTAGATTTTGATCCATTTTCCGATTATCAGATCTCACCATGAATAAATCACTGTGAGCGTTAATTTTCTCATCTGTGACAGGGAAAATATTCAACAAATACTTATCAAAATTTGTTTAATTATTGACTTTTGCCACATATTTTGGTTGCTGTAGATACTTGTGATAGCTCTGATTTCTAAAGTGAAATAAAAACTGCTTGATGTAATACGCTAAAATAGTTTTTTGACTGATAATGGTAGAGAAACAGCTATCTGTTAGGTATTTGTCAGTGAGAACTTAGAGATCTCCTCAGGTCACATTCTTCTTTTTCACCCAATCATGGAGAATCAAAGAAACCAGAACTGTAAAGAACAGTGTGTTAAAAAGCTCATATTTTATTTTTTTACAAAATGATCATAAACAAAAATTTACCATAAACAGTGAGGAAAAAGTAATTAAGATGAGAAACGATGACAAAAGTGTATTATACATATCTTGAACAGCAGTTTAAAATATTTTTAAACAAATATTAAAACAGTTCATTTATAATATTTCAGTGGATTTGATATTTAAGGCAGCTACTCTAGATTGTTGAGGTCTAGTCAATTCCAACTCATGGTGACCTCATTTGTGTCAGAGCAGAACCATACTCCATACTGTTTTTAATGGCTGTGATTTTTCAAGAGCAGATTGCCAGGCCTTTCTTCCAAGATGTTTCTGGATGGGTTGAACTACCAGCCTTTCCACTGATAGTCATGTGCTTAACAGTTTGCTTTCCCCAGGGAGCTAGGATGGCATTGGACTTGCTGTCAGGAGGGACCAGTCCCTGGAGAAGGACATCATGCTTGGTAAAATAGAGGGTTAGCAAAAAAGAGGAGGACCCTCAATGAGATGGATTGACACAGTGGCTGCAAAAATGATCTCAGACATAGCTGTTATTGGGAGGATGGCACAGGACTGAGTAACGTTTCATTCTGTTGTACTTGGGGTCGCTATGAAGCAGAGCCAATTCGAACACACCCAACTACAACTCTAGGTGAAAACGGAGATGTGTCCATTTCTTCAAAGCAAATAGCTTTCTTAAATCTGAAAACATATATTAAAGCAAAATCAATGGCCACAGAATCACCCTATATGATGAATAAATTATAATATTAACTTGTTATTTGTTCATCCAATAACTATTTATCGAGTGTCTGCCATGGTCACAAATTATATCCTATGCCCATAAATGCAGCACTGAAAAATAATTATACATAGCGAAAAGCCTGGCTAAAGGCTGCATAGTCTATTAGTTTAAGAAAATTAATAAAAAATCAGGTTTAAAAAATAAATATTTGTTTAGAATAAGCACCAAAATTACAAGTGAACATTTTAAAAAATCTGACTACTACCACAGATGACATATTACAAAAATCAAGAACATTTAACATTTTTAATTAATTGTTAATAATGCTCCTCCTACATATTTTGCTAAATACAACTTAACTGCCTTTTCACGTAACAAAGATTTTATACTTTTTTTCTAGGAAGATTCGAAAAATAATTTATTTTTCTCCTAGTGTAGGTATTAATTTTCTTTCTAATGAGTTAGAAAAGTTTATTTCAGCATCACAACTTACTATTGTAAATGCCATGTAAATACTTAGGATTATTATTAAATATGAGAAAACTTTTTAGAAACATCTTGTATGTTTAAGATGAAAGATTTGAAAGAACTATTCACAGGCTAGCTTCTGGCTTTTATATTTCAAACCTTGTCCCTTCCTTACCACCCACATACTTCAGGTGCCAGATTCTATAGGATATCTTCATTTCACCTTACAACATAAATAAAGCCCTGTACGTTCAAGTCTCAATGACATCAAGTCAACACAGTGCTCTGTAGAAGAAGTATTGGAAGCTATTCCTTCACTGGGACACTTAGGAATAACTTTATTTTAGGATGACAACAACCCATATAAAAAATTCCACTAATCCAACATTAAACGTGTTCTGAACACAACTTCTTAGCTGCATTTCCAAAAGCTCTTCTTCAGTCAAGTGCTAGCCCATATGAATAGAAGAAAAAGAGATGGAAAGTCAGATTAAAAGACACTGCCGTCTTACCCAATTTGGGTTTAAATGTCTTGTTCAAATTTTACAAACCATACAACCACATAAACACACACACTCCCAGTAGTTTCTGAGACCCATGAAAGTAAGGTCCTTTGAAGCTTGAATTTCATCAGCTTCATGGTAAATCCATCTCTGCTAACACATCCTACTTTTCGAGAGTTTAAGTCCAGCAGAATCGATATTAAATCATTTTACAAACTATTATTTATAATTGTTATAAGTGCTATGAAGAAATACTGGATGACATGAAATCTTATAGTAAGACGACCAAGTACAGTCCTGTAGGTCAGAGAAAATTTCTCTAAAGTGGTACTTGATGCTGAAATCTGAATGAGAAACCTATTTTTATTAGCTGAGGGTAGTAGTGGTGGGGGGACTTGGGAAGGATTCCAGGCATAAGAAAGAATATATGCAAAAATTTTGAAGCAGGGAAATACTACAATCAGGTGAGGAACTGAAAGGAGCTTAGAAAGTGGAGATAAAAGGGTCATCTGGAATAAGATTTTAGAGAAAAGCAGGACCAGATCTTGGCAGGCCACGTTAAGGATTTTGGACTTTATTCTAAAGGAAATGGGAAGACATTTAGAGTTGTTATTATAAGATTTGCATCCATAATGGAACACTCTGAACACAGTGTGAAAAATGCATCAGAGTAGGGAAGCCCCAACTGATGTAGGGTTTCTGCTAGGAAGCTATTACCCTAATTAAGAAGAAATTGGCTCAGGGTGAATAGTAGTTGTGAAAGAAATGATCTTGGTTTTGTTCACTCATTCTCAGCAGCCATACCAATCCTAACTGAATTTTACATTCATTTTTCCTTTTATAAATTTGATATGCATTTATTTCTAATTGATATAAACGTAGCAAAAAATGTGGAAATATTTAAAGTTTATACTTGTAAAATATTACTATAGCATTTTGGCCTGAAAATTAGGGTCAAATTATCCATTGCCAAATTTCATCAAAAGATCTAGAATTTAAGATCTAGGTATAGGTAAGAGATTCAGGAGCTTCCAACTCTTCTAGGTTTGTGTTGAGGAGGACGTAGTACAAATGGTACCTGTTAATTGCTATAGATCAGAATGAGTTAAGTCTTTGAAATATTCATGCAACATGTGATTGCTATGTGTTTATTACCCTGTTGGAAGGGGGCTGTGTTTACATATGTAATGAAAGTATACATAGTATAATTAATTAGGTTTCCTCATGCTAAAATCTTCAATTTCTATCCTCCCTATTTTCTTTTTATACTTTCCTGTTGTGGTGCTATTGTCATGACAATAATTTATTTTCTCATATGTGCTCTCAAAAAAGAGCTAATTCATTTCAACTCAGACTACAAAGAAGACGTTTTCTGGAACGAAATCAAACTACATTTGAAAAATCTCTGGCTCATAAATGTCAGGTTTCACTTGTTTCTATTTCTATCATCTCTGCACAAAGCTCTAAAATGCAAGTTTGTAAGTGGCATTAAAGTACACACATTTTCCTGGAATTCTTACAGTTTTGAATCCAATATCAGTGCCAAAAAATAAGAAAGATGTCCAAGAGTCCTTGTTCATATGTGACCCCACTGATGTTGACAAGAAGTTGTTTTCAAGAAAGTCCTAATAAGCATTCAACCTCGTGGATAATTAAGAGTGTCCTGGGAAGGAGTATTGCTGTGCGGCCTGACAATGTGTAGAGGATTTGATTTTGTTTGCCTCAAGGAGATTTACACCGTCACTATATTCCTGCCCCAACATTCCATTTTTACTCTCTTCTGAAAGGAGTTATGTCAGAAAATAACATGAAATTGAAGAACTGGTTTGACTTTCTGACTTGCAGTAGGTCACGGTAAATGTAAACATATCAGAAATATCACAGACAAGATGCCTTAGTGAGATCCTTTATGAGATTAATGTCTATTGTCTTGGCTATAATACAGGGATAATATTAATGGATAATACCAATATGTGATTATAATATAGTATTTATTATAATAAAAATGCTTGCTTATCAACAATTAATTAATCAATTTCAATTAACTTGTTGAAATAGATAAAACTATTGTTCCCATTTTACAGTGGAAACTGAGGCCGGGAAAAGCAACGTAAGACTTATCATTAGGTCACTTAAAGAGCTGAGAAGGGACATTATATTGCATGACAAGAAAAGCATTACAAAGATTGCCGTCTTCCATAGAGCTCTCTGAAGACCTATTCGTCCTAGCATTTGCGACACAAGAATTTTTTTCTCTCACTTTTGCTCACACTCATCCTATCTTCATTTTAACTCCATTCTATAATGTATAGATCACATGTGACTTTCTATTATTTAATTTTAAAAAATCTATGTTTTTTGTCCGTTCAGTACTATCAAGTCCCTAAAGTCAATTAGTTGGTAAACAACTGGGTTGTTTTCACCTTTTGGCTGTTTATGAATAATGCTGCTATGTACTTTCATGCACAAGATTTTTGTTAAGATATGTTTTCAGTTATTTGGGTATATACTTAGGAATGAAATTACTGGGTCATATGGTAAATCTCTGTTTAACTTTTTGAGGAGCTACCAAACTTTTTCAAAGCAGCTGTACCATTTTACATTTCTGCTAGCACTATATGAGGGTTCCAATTTCTCCAAATCCTTGCCAACACTTGTTATTGTCTATCTTTTTGATTACGCCCTTTAATTGATGAATAAACAAAATATGATATATCTATACAATAGAACATTGTTCAGTCATAAAAAGGGACTAAAAGAGTGATTCATACTACATCATGAATGAACCTTGAAAGCATATGCTAAATGAGAAAAGCCAGATAGAATTGTACAGTGAGCATCCATACACCCAACACCAAATTCTACAATAAATATTTTAGTATACTTGTTTTAAATATGTGTTTATGTGTATGTGTGATAGTGTGTGTAACATGTATGTGTGTATGTATATGTGTATTAATATATATACATATATTTACATATACATATATGTATGCACATATATATATCACACAGACACCTCTATCTAATCTATACCTCAATATCTCTATGCAAACCTCTCTATCCATCTCTCTATTAATCAATATATCTTATTTTTCATACATTTTAAGATAAGTTGCAGGCATCAGTGCTATTTATTTCTAAACACTTCAGCATGAATAGCAATAAGTAGAGTAATATTTTGTTTTTGATGTAACATTTATCTAAATTTAAGTGAATAAATCTTAAGTACCTTTCAATGAGTTTTGACATATGCATACATCTGTGTAAGCCAAGTTCTTCCAAGGTATTAAATATTAGTACAAACACAAACTCTTCCCTTATTCCCCTTCCCAATAGATCTCTGCTCCATGCCCACCCTGTCACTCAGAGGCAATCATTTTTTCTGATTTTTTTCACCATAGATCAGTTTTACTTGTTATAGAAAATTATATAAATAGAATCACACAGTATGTGTTCTTTTATGTAAGAATTTTTTTCACTTAGCATAATAATTGTGAGGATTATCCATATTGTTGCACACATCAGTTGTTCATTTATTTTCATTTTTGAATAGTATCTCATTGAATTAATATACCACAGTTTGTTTATGCATTCTCTTGTTGAAAGACACTTAGGCTTGTTTTCTTTTTTTTGCTATTATTAATCAAGCTACAGTTACCATTATCGAGCAAGTCTATTTTGTAGTCATGTTTTCATTTTTCTTGGATAAGTACTTGGGAGTGGAATGGCTGGTAGGTGTACCTGTAACTTTTAAAGAAACTGCCAAATAGTTTTCCAAAATGATCGCACCGTTTTACATCCGCACCAATGTATTTGAGAGTGCTATTTGTTTCACATCTTTACCAGCATTTGTAGTAATCAATCTTTTTTAACTTAAGTAATTCTGATGGGTGTGTATTGGCTTATGGGCACGGTTTAAATTTTATTTCCCTGATGAGTAATAATACTGAGCATTATTTCATTTGCTTATTGGCCATTCTTACATCTTGTGACAAATTTATTCAAATCTTTTACCCGTTATCAGTTAGTCGAATTTACTTTTCTTTGTCAAATGTATTTTTGCAAATAATTTCTCCCAGTCTGTGGCTTGCCTATTCATTTTTTTTCCTACTGTCTTTTCATAGATGGAAGTTTTAAATTTTGATGAAACATAATTTATCATTTTTTCTTTTTTATTCTTTTTATATTGTTTTCAAAGTCCTTCTTAAGAAAACTTTGCCTGCTTTAGGTCATAAAGATAGTCTCCTATGGTTTTTTTCTGGAGGCTTTAGAGTTTTAGCTTTCACAATTTGGTTACTAACCCAGTGTGAATTAGTTTTTGTGAAGAGCATTTTGTAGGGGTTGAGAATTATGTTGTAGTTTTTTCCCACATATGAATATCCCATTGTTTCAGTACCATTTGGTGAGAGCACTTTCCATTCTCAATTAGATTGCTCTGTTCTCTTTGTCAAAAATCAAATGATAATATCCATGGGGCCTATTTTGGGGCTCTATATTTTGTTCCATTGACTTATTATCATTTCTTGATTGTTTTGATTAATGCAGCTTTATAGTAAGTCTTGCAAACAAATAATCCAAGTCCTTGTACTTTGTTCTAACTTTCAAGATTGCTTTGCATCCTTTGAATTTTGATAGACATTTTAGAACAAATTTGTCAACTTTTGCCAAAAAGATTGCTGGGAATATGACCGAAATTGCTTTGAGTCTATAGAATAGTTAAGTGAGAGTTAAGACCTTAACAATATTGCTTTTTAATCCATAAACATGCTATATCCCTCTATTTATCTCTTCATTTTAAATTTCTCTCATGAATGTTTTGACTTTTCCCTGTTAAATGTGAGTGTACACATTGTTAAATTTATTGCTAAGAATTTTAGGTAAGTACTTTTCACTCAGCATAATAATTGTGAAGATTATCCATCTTGTTGCACGTGTGGGTTTTTCATTTCTGAAGCTACAGTAAATGGAATGCTTTTGAAGTCCATTTCCTAGTGGTTTACTATCCATATATCAAAATAAATTTATTTCTTGTATTAAATTTATATACTGTGATATTGCTAAATACACTTATAAGTTCTAGAAACTGTTACAGATGTCTTAAGATTTCCTATATAAACAGGCATTGTTTATGCATGCAGAGGCAATTTTACTTGTTTTAAGACTATCTTTATATCTTTTATTTATTTATTTTTGTGGTGGTACAATTAGTAGATACTCCAGTATAAAGATAAATAGAAAGTATGAGAGTGAGGATCCAAGCCTTCTTTCCCATCTTAGGTGAGGAGTGTTCAATATTTAACCATAAAGCATTACGTAAGCTGTATTTTTTTGTAGATGCTATTTTTCAGACTGTGGAAATGTTCTTATTTGACAACTTGGCACAATGTTTGTTTTTGTTTTTTTAAATAATGAATTGGAAGTGATTATTTCTAATGCTTGTCTTCATCTATTGAAATGATCCTACAGTTTTCTTCATTAATTAACAGTTTCTGTTAATATGCTTAATTACACTGATTAATTTCCAAATGATAAACTAACCATGCATTTTTTGGATAAACCCCAATTGGAAATGATGTATCAAACTAATTACATATTGCTGGATTTTATTTGGTAATATTTTGTTCATGAGGTGTATTAGTCTCTAATTTTCTTTCTTTCTTTCTTTTTAATAATATCTCTGTCAAGTTTTGGAATTTGGGTTAAGCTGGCCTCAAAGGATGAATTGGGAAGTGTTCCAGGATCTATTTTCTGAAACAGTTGTATAAGCCTGACTTTTTCTTTTTTTTTTTCATTAAATGTTTGATGAAATTCAACAGTAAAACCATCTTGACTTGGACTTTTCTTGTTGAAAGTTTTTCGATGAAAGTTCAGTTTCTTTATTAGATACATGCCTATTCAATTTTTCTGTTTCATCTTGTTTGCTTTAGTAAGTTCTGTTTTTCAAGAAAAATTTCCATTTTATCGAATGATAAATTTGTTTGCATAAAACTTTTCATTCTCATTTTTATCATCATCATCTTCGTCACGAAAGCTAATATTCATCTTGTGTTTATTCCATTTGTACACATTTCATACATGTCGGTTCCCATTTTTATCATATCTATGTACATGAAAATATATAGAATGTAATTATATATCAGTTTTCCCAATTTTATTGATGAGAAATTGAGCTTAGTCATTGCCATCGAGCTGATTCCAACTCATAGCAACCCTATAGGACAGAGTAGAACTGCGCCATAGGGTTTCCAAGGAGCACCTGGTTGATTTGAACTACCAACCTTTTGGTTAGCAGCCGAACTCTTAACCACTACGCCACCAGGATTTCCAAGCAATCTAAAATATAATTCCTAAATTTCACAGCTCATAGTTAATAGATTCAAATATGTAAGTCTAGTCCATATTGAATGTCTTATTTTTTAACAGTTTCAATGGTGTTTCATAGTATGAATTCATTACAATTTATTCAACTATTAATTTATTGCAGTACTAATAAAAATAATGCCAGACATCTATGTTGGTGAAAAATTGTGTATGCAGGGAGCAGTAAGGTAGGAAGGTAGGAAAAAGCTATATTATTATTATTATTATTATTTTACAAAACTTTTTTTTAAATTGTACTTTAGATGAAGGTTTACAGAACAAACTAGCTTCTCATTAAACAGTTAGTACACATATTGTTTTATGACATTGGTTAACAACCCCACAACATGTCAACACTCTCACTTCTTGACCTTGGGTTCCCTATTACCAGCTTTCCTGTCCCCTCCTGCCTTTTGTTCTTGTCCCTGGGCTGTTGTGCCCCATTAGTCTCATTTTGTTTTATGGGCCTGTCTGATCTTTGGCTGAAGGGTGAACCTTGGGAGTGACTTCATTACTGAGCTAAAAGGGTGTCCAGGTGCCATACTCTCGGGGTTTCTCCAGTCTCTGTCAGGCCAGTAAGTCTGGTCTTTTTTTGTGAGTTAGAATTTTGTTCTACATTATTCTCTAGCTCTTTCCGGGACCCTCTATTGTGATCCCTGTCAGAGCAGTCAGTGGTGGTAGCTGGGCACCATCTAGTTATACTGGACTCAGTCTGGTGGAGGCTGTGGTAGTAGTGGTCCGTTAGTCCGTTGGACTAATCTTTCCCTTGTATCTTATTTTCTTCTTTCTCCATTGCTCCCGAAGAGGTGAGACCAGTGCAGTATCTTATGGCTGCTCACAGGCTTTTAAGATGCCACACGCTACTCACCAAGGTAGAATGTAGGACATTGTCTTTATAAACTGTGTTATGCCAGTTGAGCTAGATGTTCCCCAAGACCATGGTCCCTACAGCCCTCCACCCAGCAATTCAGTCCTTCAGGGAGTTTGGATCTGTCTATGGAGCTTCCATGACCTTTCCTTGTACAAGTTGTGCTGGTTCCCCAGTATTGTGTACTGTCTTACCCTTCAACAAAATTACCACATATCTGTTGTCTATTTAGTGTTCCCCCCCACCCCTCCACTCCCTCATAACCATCAAAGATTGCTTCTTTTTGTGTGTAAACCTTTTCATGAGTTTTTAAAGTAGTGGTCTCATACAATATTTGTCCTTTTGTGATTGACTTATTTCACTCAGCATAATGCCCTCCAGATTCATCCATGTTATGAGATGCTTCACAGATTCATCATTGTTCTTTATCATTGCATAGTACTCCATTCTGTTTGTTTACCCATTCATCTGTTGATGGGCATCTAGGTTGTTTCCATCCTTTTGCTATTGTGAACAATGCTGCAATGAACATGGGTGTGCATGTCTATTCATGTGATGGCTCTTATTTCTCTAGAATATATTCCTAGGAGTGGGATTGCTGGATCATATGATAGTTCTATTTCTAGCTTTCTAAGGAAGCACCATATTGATTTCCAAAATGGTTGTATCATTTTGCATTCCCACCAGCAGTGCATAAGAGTTCCCATCTCCTCACAGCCTCTCCAGCATTTGTTATTTCCAGTTTTTTTGATTCATGCCAGTCCCTCAGGGAGTTTGGATGTGTCTATGGAGCTTCCATGTCCTTGAAAGGTGAGATTATTAAGAACCATGAACGTTACGCTAGAGACTTTGTAAATAAGCTTAAGCAATACAAAACCATGAAAAATGTTCAAGTAGGGGAATGACATGATCAGAGTGGCTTGATTAGCAATTTTTGAGTGTGAATTGGAAGTTACAGAATGTGATGGCAGAACGATCAAGCTATTGCAAAAGTTTGGGAGAAAGATTATGTGTATTTGAATCAGGCAGTGGAAAGAGAAAGTTATAAAAATGGGTATGAATATGGAGATAATCCATATAAAGAAATATATTAAGTTTACAAATTAACATCTTGGTATTAAAACGCAAATAACATTTGCAAATGCCAGATGAAGTCTAGAAATAAAGCAATAACAAAGATGAATCAGAGCAAAGTGATTGTTCTTTAGGTAGGCAGGTAATTGAGGTCCATATGTTTTTTTCTGGCTTGAGTTGTGCAGAGATGCATGTTTAGTTATTATTCCATCAATCTTCCATTGGTCTTTCTGTCAAAAACAGTTCATGTTAACTTATAAATAATTATGGCCTTTTGTTCAGGAAAATGGCATTGCGAGGAATGCTCAGGCATATTTATTTTTATTTAAACATATTCTCTATTTAAACCTAGAGAATAAAGTTATCTAAATTGCCCAGAAGTTTCATAGATTACAAATGTGGGTACAATAGCTACATTTTAATCAGCAGGTTGTATAAATTATTTCACTTTCTGGTTTGAATAAATTATGTAAAACATATTATCAATTATGTAGTTACAAGGGCCAATAAGAATGGGACTTGTGTTTTACCCTGTGTACATTTAACAGACTGTTAATGTTCTCTTCAATAAAGAGTCAGTCTACAGTGGTTATATAAAAAGTTGAACGTTTTACATATGGTCTCCTCCGATAATGATATATATTATTTCTGTAATGGAATGTTCTAAAATGTGCTTTATATTCTTTTTGATTAAAAGAAATTAATTTTAAATGAATAATTATTGCAGAAGACTACATATTGAAACCCACTGCAGGTTTTAAACTGGAGATTTTCTCATCTTTGTCACCTATTTTCATGAGCATTATCTTTTATTTTTGCACCAGTTGAAATTGCCACTGCTGGCTAGAAAAAAAATCTGTCTAGATAGTTCTTCTTTCATAATATATCTACTTCCATTTCCGTATTTATATTAAATTTTAGTTTTTTTATATGTGATTGAACTGAAAGTTCACTCAAGTGACTCACTCTCAAGTAATAGGTTACTGGTTTATTAATATTTTAACATTTTCCTTGGGCAAACATTAAAGCAATTGCAGTTAAGTAAAGGATTTAGGAATAAACTGGTCCTGAATATAAGAAATATAATTGTCGTCTGGGACAATAGCATCATTTTGAAAGGTTTTTAGCAAAAGGATTTATTACTTACCCTATTAGAACTTCTTTGAAACTTGAATCCTAGATGATAAACCTCTCTTTAAGAGACATAGTTCATTTGAAATTAAAACATTTTGCATATTTATATTAAAGAGTAATATCAGTATAAAGAATATGCCTAGTGGTGATTTTTTGGGTTGCAAAAATGTTGCATTTCTGAAACATAAATAGAAATTAAAATAGTAGGTTTCTTTTAAAATTAGGTAATGTCTATCATAAAAGTTCTTATATTTTGTTTATTTAATATAGTTATACAAGAGATGAAAATTATTCATTCATCCATTATATTAACCACATAAGCCAAACACATAGAATCTTTTTCTGTCATAAAAATAATAAATACATTAAATGCATTTATTGTGTTAAAGTATATTAATCAAGTCTTGGATAATTTCATTATTTTTTAATACCATAAATAAAAGTAATTTTCTCTAGGGAATATGATTATGTTAATCTTATTCTGTACAACTTGGCAACCTCTGTTGCTTTGATAGAAAGAGGTATTAAAAAAAAAACAGAGAAGTGATTGCAGACAGATTATGAACTACTGTATTTTTATGCAAGTAATGTGTGCCTTCTATGTTTGTTTGCCAACCTCTCCTTCCACCTGTGAGGTATTTTCATAAACGTGCTATGCTTTTTTTTTTTTACAGCAACATGTAAAAATATCAACTTAGCAATGCTTATGAAAATACCCTGCAGGGGGAGGATGTGGTTGGCAAACAAATGTAGAAGGCACGCGTTATTTTCGTAAAAATATGGTAATGATGGAGCATAGGAGAAATAGTCCTTATATGTTGCCTACAAAAGCTACATGCTCTACCTCATTTTACTTCCAGCTTCATCTACGTCAATATTAATTGTGAGTTTGGCCAAGTTATTAACTCTCTTCGTATTTCAGTTTTCGCATCTGTGTAAGGGAAATACAAGTACTACCGATGCTGAACAGGTTTTACAGAGCTTCTAGACCAACACAGACTTGGAAGAAAGGCTTGGCTATCTAGTTCCAAAAATCAGCCAGTGAAAACCCTATGGCTCACAACTGTCCAATCCACAACTGATCATGGGGATGGTGCAGGACTGGGCAGTGTTTCATTCCATTGTATATGGAGTCACCACAAGTCAGGGGCCAACTTGATGGCAGCTAATAACAACAACATATATGATGACATTTATTGGGATTCAATGAGATAATGGCTGTAAAGCACTTAGATTTGTGACTATTATGTACAGGACACTTGAGGAATTATTGAAGACAACTACTTACTCTATTTTATTTCACTTCTAAAGGTTGTGAAATACAGAAAATCTTAAGGTGGGGAATTTTTATCTTTATTTCCAAGAGATACTAGGCTTTATTTTGTGTTTGTCTGAATGACAAATTTTATACAGTCCTATGAACTTTTCCATTGCTTAGCTGTCAGTTTATCTTACTGTGGTGGCTTGTGTGTTGCTTGAAGCTATGCCATGGTATTTCAAATACCAGCTGGATCACCCATGGTGGGCAAGTTTCAGCAGAGCATCCAGACTAAGACAGACTAGAAAGAAGGACCTGGCTATCTATTTCTAAAAATCTTGGCCCATGAAAATCGTATGAATAGCAGCAGAACATCATCTAATATAGTGCTGGAAGATGAGCCCCTCAGGCTGGAAGGCACTTAAAGTACAACGGAGGAGGAGCAGCTTCGTCAAAGTAGAGTCAACCTTAATGACATGGATGGAGTAAAACCTTCAGAACCTTCATTTGCTGATGTGGCAGGACTCAAAATGAGAAGAAAGAACTGCAAACATCCATTAATAATCGGAATGTAGAATGTACAAAGCATGAAGGAAAACTGGAAGTTGTCAAAAATGGAATGGAACACATGCAGATCAGTACCTTAGGCATTAGCAAACCAAAATGGACAGACACTGGCCATTTTGAATCAGACAATCATACGGTCTACTATGCCTGGAATGACAAATTGAAGAGGCATTCATGGTCAAAAAGAACATTTCAAGATTTATCCTGAAGTACAGTGCTGTCAGTATAGGATAATATCCATATGCCTACAAGGAAGACCAGTTAATACAACTATTATTCAAATTGATGCACCAGCCACTAATGCCAAGCTGAAGAAATTGAAGATTTTTACCAACGTCTGCAGTCTGAAATGCATCAAACATGCAGTCAAGATGCATTGATAACTCCTGTGCTTGGAATGTGAAAGTTGGAAACAAACAACAAGGAACTGTAGTTGGAAAGTATGTCCTTGGTGATAGAAACATCCTGGAGATTACAAGACAGAATTTTGCAAAACCAAAGACTTATTCATTGCAAATAACTTCTTCCAACAACATAAATGCGACTATACATGTGGAAATTGCCAGATGCGATATACAGGAATCAAATCAACTATGTCTGTGAAAAGAGATGATGGAGAAGCACAATATCATCAGTCAGAAAAAGGACAAGGGCTGACTGCTGAACAGACCATCAATTGCTCATATGCAAATTAAAGCTGAAGCTGAAGAAAATTAAAACAAAATTCAACAAGAGCCAAAATATCTCCTTGAGTCTATCGTACCAGAACTTAGAAACCATCTCAAGAATAAATTTGATGTTTTGAACACTAATGACTAAAAATCAGACGAGTTGTGGGATGACATCAAGGACATCATAAATGAAGAAAACAAAAGGTCAGTAAAAACACAGGAAAGAAAGAAAAGATCAAGGTGAATGTCAGAAGAGACTTTGAAACTTGCTCTTGAACATAGAGTAGCTAAAGCAAATGGAAGAAATGATCACATAAAAGAGCTAAACAGAGGATTTCAAAGGGCTACTTGAGAAGACAAAGTAAATTATTTTAATGAAATGTGCAAAATCCTGGAGGTAGAAAAGCAAAAGAGAAGAACACACTCAGCATTTCTCAAGCTGAAAGAACTGAAGAAAAAATTCAAGCCTCGAGTTGCAATATCGAAAGATTCTATGGGCAAAATATTGAATGATGCATGAAGCATCAAAAGAAGATAGAAGGAATACACAGAGTCAGTATACCAAAAAGAATTGGTCGACGTTCAACCATTTTAGGAGGTAGCATATGATCAAGAACCGGTGATACTGAAGGAAGAAGTCCAAGCTACACTGAAGGCATTGGTGTAAAAACAAGACTGCAGGGATCGATGGAATACCAATTCAGACGTTTCAACTAATGGATGCTGCGCTGGAGGTGCTCACTCCCCTATTCCAAGAAATTTGGAAGCCAGTTACCTGGCCAACTGACTGGAAGAAATCCATATTTGTGCCCATTCCAAAGAAATGTGATCCAACAGAATGCAGAAATTTTTGAACAATATCATTAATATCATACACAAGTAAAATTTTGCTGAAGATAATTAAAAAACGGTTGCAGCAATGCATCAACAGTGAACTGCCAGAAATTCAAGCCACATTCAGAAGAGGACATGGAATGTGAGATATTGCTGATATTAGATGAATCTTAGCTGATAGCAGAGAATACCGGAAAGATGTTTACCTGTGTTTTATTGACTATGCAAAGGCTTTCTACTGTGTGGATCGTAACAAATTATATATAGATAAGGTTGCATAGAATGGGAATTCCAAAACAATTCATTGTGCTCATGTGGAACCTGTGCATACCAAGAAGCAGTAGTTCGAATAGACCAAGGGGATACTGACTGGTTTAAAATTTAAAAAAGTGTGCCTCAGGGTCGTATCCTTTCACCGTATTTATTCAGTCTCTATGCTGAACAAATAATCCAAGAAGCCGGATTATATGAAGAAGAATACAGCATCAGGATTGGAGGAATACTCATTAACAACCTGCGTTATGCAGATGACACAACCTTGCTTGTTGAAAGTAGAGAGGACTTGAAGCACTTACTGATGAAGATCGAAGACTACAATCTTCAATATGGATTACTCCTCAACGTATAAAAAACAAAAATCTTCACAACTGGACCAATAAACAACACCATAAAAAACAGAGAAAATATTGAAGTTGTAAAGGATTTAATTTTACTTGGATCCACAGTCTACACCCATGGAAGCAGAAGTCAAGAAATCAAACGATGTATGGCTTTCGGCAAATCTGTTGCAAAATACCTCTTAAAATGTTCAAAAGTAAAGATATCTCTTTGAGGACTAAGGTGTGCTGACCCAAGCCATGTTATTTTCAATCACCTCATATGCATGCAAAGGCTGGGACAAAGAATAAGGAAGACTGAAGAATTGATCCCTTTGAATTTTGGTGTTGGCAAAGAATATTGAATATAGCATCGACTGCCAGAAGAATGAACAAATCTCTCTTGGAAGAAATACAGCCAGAATGCTCCTTAAAAGTGAGGATAGTAAGACTTCATCTCAATTACTTTGGTCATGTTATCAGGAAGGACCAGTCCCTGGAGAAGGATTTCATGCTTGGTAAAGTAGAGGGTTAGTGAAAGAGAGGAAGTCCTCAACGAAATGGATTGACACAGTGGCTGTAACAAAGGGGTTAAACGTAGCAACGATTGTGAGGGAGGTACAGGACCAGGCAGTGTTTTGTTCTGTTGTACTTTTGGTCTGTATGAGTTGCAACCAACTGGATGGCACCTAACAACAACAGCAATGAACATTTTGAGAGCGCTTGGGTGGTGTGAATGGTTATCTGTGCTTGGGTGTTAACCAAAAGGTTTACTGTTCAAGTCCACAAGGAGGTGACTGTGAAGAAAGGCCTGAAAATCTACTTCTGAAAAATTAGCCATTGAAAACCCTGTGAAGCACAGTTCTACTCTGACACGTATGGTGAGACAGAGCCCCCACAGTGCTGTATTAAAAATTATGTTTTCTTTGCCTGGCTTCCTCCCCGATAGTGTTGTATTAAAAAATCCTGTTTCCTTTGCTGGGCTTCCTCCCCACCAGCTTTGCATTTGAATCCTGCTTTTGTTTGGAGGTTATATGTAAACTCCATTGTGCCTGTGTAGTGTGATTAAGACTGTTGCTGAAGTAACTTATATGAACTCCTTTCTTGAAAACCTGTTCAAAAGCAAATTGCGGGCCCGCCTTTGGCAAGCAGTCTTGGCAACAGCAGCTCTGACTGACTCCTTTTCCTTGTACAATGAAATAAAGGTGACTTTCCTGTCTTCCCACCTTGATCTCTCGTTTATTGGCCAACATGCGTCATGCCAAGCAAGAACCTGGGGTTTCCACCAGGTAACAACTGTGTCACCATGAGCTGCAATTGAGTTGACAACTGGTTTCATTTTTTTTTTTTAATTTTTTGCTTATGGACTTTTTTTTTTAATATTTTATTGTACTTCAGGTGAAGGCTTACAGAACAGATAGTTTCTCATGTAACAGTAACACACATGCTGTTTTATGACATTGGTTAACAACCCCAC
>NW_004443947.1:14844502-14879118 GCF_000243295.1 Trichechus manatus latirostris | reverse complement strand
GTTCTAGGGTTTCAGGATTGTTGATTCTCTGTTTGGCTTAGTTTTTCGGATCTTTGTTGTGGAGGGACGGCGTGGTGCTTCTGCCTAGACTGCCATCTTGCCGGAGAGAGGACTGCTTACGGACTTTTTGAGATCAACCAGGGATACTGCTCATTTAAGTCATATTCATAATTTTTTGTTTTTTCTATTTAATTATTCCTTAATTTTAGTTGAAATAACTTTTACCAGAGCATAGTTAATTTCTATAGTAGAAGTATCCTAGTATAATTAACAAATATTAATTCAGTACATTTTTACTGGGCAGCTACTCCATACTCCAAAACCCCAAACAAAACCCATTGCTGTCAAGTCGATTCTGACTCATAGCGACCCTATAGGACAGAGTAGAACTGCCCTATAGTGTTTCCAAGGAGTGTCTGGTGGATTCAAACTGCTGACCTTTTGGTTAGCAGCCAAACTCTTAACCATTACACCACCAGGGTTTCCACTCCATACTCAGTAGGATGTTAATCATGGGTGGTACAAAGAAGAATAAGCTAGTGCTGCTACTTGACAACAGTTTATAAACAACTAGAGTAGCGCTCCCTGTGTGCTTAACAACCCAATAGCAGTGTTTTGCTGTGATCCACCCTGTAGATCAGAACCTTTATTTTAACTCTTTCTAGGCAAAGTGATCATTGGTAAATTACTTCAATTACCTATGCTTCATTGCCCTCATCTATAAAATGGAGATAATAATAGACTTTGTGTTAAATTAGGTTGCCCAGAAACAATCACTGAGATGGAGAGTCTGTCCGCAGGTACTTCATTAAGAAAGAGCCCCAGCAGAAAACTGGTGGGATAGTACAAAAAGCAAGAGTAGCAAGGGAGGAAAACCAACTGATAGTAAAATTTCAACCAGTCCAGGAGAAGGTCACTTTCAGCCTGACTCCCAGAGAACTCTGAGTACAGATTAAGCCTATGAGTTATCCCAACCTGAATCAAGAGAGGTGGGTTTTCATGTTCCTATAGGCCAGCCATTTGACCAAGGAATTCTTCTACAGGAAAAAAAACAGCCCAAGACTTTCTGACTCTGCACTGGGATGCAAAATGACTCCAGTAGTCTGAGGGCTGTCCTCAAAAGAAGAGTCCCAGGTATAGGCTGTTAGAGGTAAAATCACGTTAAAGTCCTGAAAGGGGGCAGAAATGTTAAAAAAGATCTGAGAGGATGAGTGGAGCACAAAGGATTGTCAGTTCACACTTCTATTATACATTTTCTTGTTGTTGTTAGGTGCCGTTAAGTTAGTTCAGACTCATAGAGACCCTATAGGACAGAGTAGAGCCATCCCATAGGGTTTCCAAGGAGCAGCTGGTGGATTTGAACTGCTGACCTTTTGGTTAGCAGCTGAGCTCTTAACCACTACACCACCAGGGCTCCATTATACATTGTATGATGATTAAATAAAATCACCAATATAAAGTTAGCAGAGCTCCTGGTACAGTCAGAACTGAATAAGTGTTAAACAATGATTATAGCACTGAGGATAAGTGGAGAGTTTTCTGGCACTTCCATACTGGTGTCAAACCAAGCTTTGATGGGGGACAGGAGTGGTCAGTGGTTAAGGGGAGTTAGGAAAGGCTTCCTAGAAGAGTCAGCATCTCTACTATGTCTGAAAGAATGACCAACCCAGTGAAGAAAACTATAGGGATTGGGGAAATGGAGAGAAGGTCAGACAAAGAGAGAGTGAACAGCAGAGAGAACAGCAAAGGAAAAAGGCAGAGACATAGAAGAAGAAGTCATTAGAGGAATGCAGGTATGTCCATGTGATCTGAACAGAGGAAAGGGAGAGATGAATTTGGAGAGGTCAATGGACTATGTTAAGGAGGCATGACTTTGGAGTTCTTTCATTTATTTATTTGTTTATCTATCTATCTATCTATCTATCTATTCTTTAGCCAATATTTATTGAACTTTCTTATATGCCAGATGCTGTTCTAGACAGTGAACAAAACATATATCACTAAACAAAATAAAGATATCTGCCTTTGTAGCTTACAATCAAGAAGGAACATAGAGGACAAATAAGGAAAAAATATATGTAACTGAACATAGATGCTTCTGAAGTTAAAAAGAAATACTGTAGATTAAGGAAGTTTAAAAGTGATAGAGTAAGAGGAGGGAGGTTAAAGTTTTAAACTGAGTGGTCAGAGTCGGCTTCATTGGAAAGTTAAGATCTGAACAAAGATTTGAAGACAGTTTTCTAAGGAACTGGTATGACTGAAACATTGTGGGAAAATTAAGGAGGGTAGTGGACTAGAGAAAAGCAAGTACAGAAGAGTGATAAATGTAAAAAATGATCTTTAGGGCCTTGTAGGCCATTGAAGGATTTCCTGGGTGGTGCACACAGTTAACTTACTCAGCTGCTAAGTGAAAGACCAGATATCAAGTCCACCTAGAGGTGCCTCAGAAGAAAGTCCTGTTGATCTACTTCTGAAAACTCAGCCATTGTAAACTGTATGGAGCACAGTTCTACTCTGACACACATGGCATCACTAGGAAGGCTGAGTTGACTCAATAGCAACAGGTAGGCTATTGAAATCAGTTTGGCTTGAACTCTGAATGAAATGGGAAGAGATTGCATGGTTTTGAGTAGAGGAGTAAGATGCTGTAGGTACTGTTTTAAAAGGATCACCCTGGTAACCATATTGAGAACTGATGAGGAGGGGAGAAGTGTAAGCAGTGAAACAAGCTGGGAGCCTTTACAATAATCAAAGAGAGAGATTATGGTAATTTGGCAGTAGGTAGTAAGATGTGGTTGATTACATTTTGGGAATATATTTTGAAGATGCAGCTGAAAGAATTTCATGGTGAATTGGAGATAGGGTATGAGAGAGAGGAGTTAAGGATAAGTCAGGGGTTTTAGCTTTGAGCAACTGGAATGATGGAGTTACTGAGGACTAAGATACATAAAGGTAAGGGTATGGCAGGTTGGGGGTGCTGGGAAGTCAGTTTAGTTTGGCTTGTGCTGTGATTGAGATGTCTAAGCAGCCATTCAAGTGAGAAAGTCAAGAAAATAGTAAGATATACATTTGGATTTTGGGAATGAGGTCTGAGTTGAAATTACAAACTTGGGAGTTGTGGACCTATAAACGGTAGTTAAAGCCATATGACTAAATGAAATGACCAAGAGAATAAGTGTAGTTAGATTAAAAAAAGACGGGACAGAAAGAGTTTTAAGTAAAGATTTAACAGATCGGATGGTTATTTTAGCATGTTCAGTCTGCTGGCATAGGGAGAGTGGTTAGACATGTTCCCGCTTCTGATTATTTAAATCTTTAAAATATAAATCGGAAAACTGACATTGATAAAAATTTGCCTGAGACCATTTGGGCAGTCTTCTGAGATCACTGTTTAAGAGTTACTTTTCTGATCAAAAACTGTACTAATTATCTATGGCTGCATAAAAAATTACCCCCAAATTTACCAACTTAAACCTACACACATTTGTTATGTCAGACTCTGTGGGTCAGGAAACTTAGCCTGGCTTATCTGAATCCTCTGTTTCAAGACTCTCACAATGTGGTAATCAAGGCGTCAGCCAAGGTTACATTCTCATCTGAAGGCTTGACTGAGCAAACCCTGCCAATCTTATCACATGGTCGTTGGCAGGATTCAGTTCCTCCATGGTCCTTGGACTGAGAGTGTCATTTCCTCTCGGGTGGTTGGCCAGAAGCCTCCTCAGTTCCTGCTATGTGGGGCTCTCCATCATGCTTCTTCAGAGCAATTACATGAGAAGGACCAGAGAGAGTGACATCTCATCACTTTTGCCATATTCCATTTATTAGAAGCAGATCACAAGGCCCAGACCACACTCAAGGGATGGGATTGCTCAAGTAGGTGGATACCGGGAGATAGGATTGTTGGAGGTAATATCACAAGCTTCTTACCATACAACTCATATTATTGATACTTTATTTTCCTCTTTGATTGCCTTTATATACCTCTAGAAAGAGCACCTTTCTTTTCCGTAAGCCTTGACTCTGCAATAAACTCATGATCTTTGTATGTTACTGAACAGTCTGCTACTGAGTGTTGGTTAGTTTAGATTTTTCAGGCTCTTAATATTGGTGCCAAGAACTGCTTGTCCACAACACTATTTACTTGTAAGTTTTCTGAAGAATATCAATGTGTAATCACTAGAAAAAGTGACCAAGCATTCAGGGATTTTGCCACCTTTGAAATAAATGGTCGAATTTAAATGGACTCAAGTAAAGGGAAGTAGAAAATAATCTAGGTTTATGGAGTGAAAGCTGTAATCTGTAATCATTTAGCAAGCATCCTTTTCTCATTCTGCTTCTCTCTCTCTCTCCCTTGCAAACTTGTAACACACATTCACACATAAAGGTGAATATATATTCTATCTCTCAGGAGTAGTTTTTAAAAAACAACCCAAAAGAATTTAAGTTACTATAAGTAATAGGCTTTGCCAATAAAAAGTCTGTTCCTCAATACTGGGGCCTGAAAATCAATTCAGTTGTATAGCAATGCTCGTTTTTCTTGATCTCTTTTTTCTCTCCTTTGCTCATTTCTATTTGTCACTTTCCTGCTGCCCCCTTTTCCAGGCTCCCACTGCCAACAGCTGGGATAATCTCCTCCCACCCTCAACATCTGGTTCCTGCCACCAAACTTTACCCCTGTGAAACAGCCAAATACAGATGTGAGTCTAATGATCTCTAATTACCAGGACTGTATGCATTTGCATCTCAGTTGGTGACAGATTGGAAGAAAATTTGAATAAAATACCTACCATTTATATAACGTTTCTCATCATAATATCTATTTTAAACAAATACCTTTTAAACTCTGCTACAGAGACAAACAAATCTGTCTCAGAAGAAGTACAGCCAGAATGCTCCTTAGAAGCAAGGATGGTGAGACTTCGTCTTAAATACTTTGTACGTGTTATCAGGAGGGAACCAGTCGCTGGAGAAGGACATCATGCTTGGTAAAGTAGAGAGTCAGCAAAAAAGAGGAAGACCTCAATGAGATGGATCGACACAGTGGCTCAACAATGGGCTCAAACATTGCAGTGATTGTGAGGACTGGGCACTGTTTTGTTCTGTTGTACGTAGGGTCACTATGAGTCGGAACCAACTCGATAGCACCTAACAACAACAACACACTTTAACAATACCGTGGCCTAATAACTATCATTTTACTTTCCCACTTTTCTTGAAAAAATATTTTTAGAAATGACATACTATTACTTGTTCCCAAACACAAGGGGTCGATTCTAAACAATCTTATACTTAGAGAATTTTTTTTATCATCCATCTTGGAGAAATAAAAAAAAAAAAAAAAATCAAGAAAAAATGAGAGACTAGGATAGCCCTTCTAAATATGTCTATGTTCATTAAAATACAACAATAAATATAGTACATTAAAGAAAATACTAATTCTACTTTAAATATGCCATTATTGAGACTGAGAAAATGTCTGTCTATGTAGAATCTGTACTTCTTTAAAAAAGGCTCTTTGCTCTACGTTTCCACAGGACACTTGAAAACCCAATTTGATTTACTGGCAGATAATATTAATTCTAAAAGGAATTTTATCCAAAAATGGCACCTAAGTTTAGATTCCCAGCTCCCTGACTGCATCACAGTCCCCAAAATTAAATTGTTCCCCAGCACATGCTATTGTCTATTCTTGAATGCATCATAGCTACTCTAGGTTGGAGTATCTAAGGATGGGGAATGTTTTTCACTGACTTTCTCTCCTAAGGCTTCAATGCAAAGACTTTCATTCCTACTTTTGCATTCACTTTACCTCTTGCTTCAGTTGACAACTACTTCCTTCTCTAACATCTTTCTTCTTTTACTTTTCTCTTTTTCTAGCCAATGTAGCCTAATGGTTATAAGCAGAGATTTTGAAGTCATATAAAATAGGCTTTTATCCTGGCTCCAAAACTTACAGACAATTTAACTTTGAGGAAGTTACTTAAAGCCTCTGAGCCTCAAACTCCTAATCTGTAAAATGGAGTAACAGTATCTTTGGCATAGGATTATAGTTATTGTTAAATGAAATGCTTATAAGTAAAAGGTTAGAGCAGAGCCTGGTATGTGGTCAACAGTCAACAAATGGTAGCTGCTGTGACAAAGACGGGAAACCCTGGTGGCATAGTGGTTAAGAGCTATGGCTGCTAACCAAAAGATTGGCAGTTTGAATCCACCAGGTGCTCCTTGGAAACCCTATGGGACAATTCTACTCTGTCCTATGGGGGTTTCTAAGAGTCGGAATTGACTCGACAGCGATGAGTTTTTATGACAAAGACGATGGTATGATGAAAACAATGATGATGCCCAACAGTTGTCAAGGATTTCATTTTACTTGGATCTACAATCAATGCCCATGGAAGCAGCAGTCAAGAAATCAAATGACATATTGCATTGGGCAAATCTGCTGCAAAAGATCTCTTTAAAGTGTTAAAAAGCAAAGATGTTATTTTGAGGACTAATGTGCATCTGACCCAGGCCATGGTATTTTCAGTTTTCTCATAGGCGTGCAAATGCTGGACAATGAATAAGGAAGACCAAAGAAGAATTGATGCCTTTGAATTATGGTGTGGGTGAAAAATATAGAATATACCACCGACTGTCAGAAAAACAAACAAATGTAACTTGAAAGAAGTACAGTCAGGATGTTCCTTAGAAGCCAGGACGGTGAGACTTCGTCTAATGTAGTTTGCATGTGTTATCAGGAGGGACCAGTCCCTGGAGAAGGATATCATGCTTGGTAAAGTAGAGGGTCAGCGAAAAAAAGGAAGACTCTCAATGAGATGGATTGACACAGTGGCTGCAACAATGGGCTCAAACATAGCAATGATTGTGAGGATAATGCAGGACCAGGCAGTGCTACATTCAGCTACAGTACACAGGGTCACTATGAATCAGAACCAACCCGACAGCACCCAAGAACAACAACAAAACTGTGTACACTAAAATACTAAATGGGTGCTTAACGTGGCCATGTCTTGATCTGAGTGGTGGTGACACGAGATTCTACATATGTAAATATTCATAGAACTATGTATTTAAGGTTAGTACACTTTTTACACTCATGTTTATGGTATTCCTCAATTACAATGTTAATCAAAAGAAAATATATTATCTCCAAATGAAGTTATGAACACACATCTCATAAATATCTCATAAAAATCCTGTTTTAAGCCTTTATGTTGTCACATGCCACTCTTTTATAGTTCTATCACAGCTGTAATTTTGCATTGACTTTGATGGCTGCTTATTGAACATGAATATCCTTCACTAGACTGTAAGTTCTGTAAGAGAAGGGATGGTGTTGACTCATCATGTAATCTTGATCTTGTATAGAGGTCCTAATCCTTTCTTACACTGAGGTTAGGAAGAAGAGAAAGCCTTTTACAATATATTTGAAAAATTAAGGATTTCTGTATTTTGCACAAATTTGCAGTTTAGAATATGCTTTTAAAGGGAAAAATGTGACATTTGTAATACTTCATATGTTTCAGTGCCAATTACTAATCAACTGATGTGACAGTTTTCCTTTTTCCCATTGTTGAGTTTCTCAGAGGGGCTTACTAAGTGCAGTAAATTTCAAGTATTTTATTGCTTAGTAATGATTAATACACAGAAACATTGTGTCAATTTTCACTCTTCAGAACAAAATCTTCTGAATGAAATTGTTCACCTTAATTGAATTTTTAAACAGCATATTCTACATTATCTTTTGAAATACACACTTTATTATTTCCAGCAATGGAACCATTCCCATTTCTAGCCAATATATCCATGCTTCCTAACACACAGATTCAGTCTTTTTAGCATAGTCTGCAACTCTCTGTCAGAGATATGTATGTTTAACAGTATGTATTGTTTATTTCTATGATTTGTTAGTGAAGTGTAACTATCAGTAACTGAAATGATAGCATTTGACACATAGATATTATCTGTTGCAGAAAAATTATCACAATGACACTTTTCAAATAGAAACCCATTTTATTCTTTCTGCTCAGTTTATATTGAAGATATTATCCTGTAATATAATTTGGGAAGTTTATTGCTAATGATAAAGAAGCATTTACATGCCTGAGAAGTCATACATCCTGCATTAGAATATACAGTATTTGTAAAGTTATCTTCAATGAGAAAGTCAAGGAAATGGATGGTTCTTTATTTTATAAGAGCATACCGTTATGAATATTGAGCTATTATGCTTGGGTTGTATTTTACCATAAAATTGAAGCAAAAGCCGCAATTTGGACTTATGTAAAACTACAAATTATTTTTAAATGCAACAATTAAGACAATAACCATTTTTCAATCGTTTTGTACCATGTCAACAAAATGTGTTTTTCTACACTTTCTTTACTTCATTCCAAAATGCTTCTATGTCCTCTCTGATGCTCCCAACTAAGAGAAACTCCTGTTTTAAGCCTTTATGTTGTCATGTGCCACTCTTTTATAGTCCTATCACAGTTGTAATTTTGCACTGATTTTGATGGCCGATTATCGAATGTGGGTATTCTTCACTAGACTGTAAGTTCTGTAAGGGAAGGGATGGTGGCTTTTTGACTCATCATGTAATCGTGTGCTTCTAACATAGTGTGGAGCACATAGTCAAAATAATAGTTATGGAATTAATTGATTTAATGCCACTCTGATATTTTACTTTATATTTTTACTTACCGACATTATATGTACTCTTAGAATGCTGGAATCAAGGTGAGTATTATGAACCCAAAGCTATCACAGCAGTTTAAAAAATCAATCAGTGTTCTATTAAATGAATAAAAGCATAAAATCCAAGCACCCTGGTGAGACAGTGAGAAAAACTGCCATTTAAGATTCCAGTCTTGCCTACTAATTGGGCCTCATACCCTTTGGCAAGTCACAAAACTACATTGAAACTGTGCTTTCTTAATTCAACCCAGGGAGGCTAGAACAGAGCCTTAATTTTGAAAGTGAGCTCTAAAATTTTTTTCAGTGGTGCCCTAAAAGCTCCATGGGCATACAGGTGAAGTACCTGATTGAGAAGGGCTCAGCTCTCGCCCCTTAAACCAGGGCAACTCCATTTTTTTTTTTTTTTCTATTTTGGGCTCTAGAATACTCTGACTCTATGTAGAAATACCTACAGAATGCCATTTTTCTGGGCTCTTAGAATTTATGAATATGCGCTTGGGTCCACCTTTATCACCTGAAGTGTCAAATGTGATAAGCATGGCACAGTTGGATTTTATTCCTTTCTGTGTCTTCTGTTGTAGCAAAACCAATAATTGGGCATTCTCAATGAAAACATATACTTAGGACTTATTTGAATATTATGTGAACTATACCGAAGTATAAAAATCATTCTGAAGAGAATATTAGAACCATATTTTTTTAAATGGGGTAGGAGAGCTTGAACTGTAAAACCACTGTGGAAGGAAAGGGCAAAAGACGGCTTATTCCTCCCAGCTTTGTTCATTTAACACTTATTCTAAAAGGGATATAAAGGTTAACGAGTGATTATATATCATTTATACATAATCTGAACATACATATTCATGCCTTGGTCTAAATATTAGGCATTTCTTGGTAGTATCCCTTAAGGATGTGAAAGGATCAGCACTTAAAGTCATTTTGATATAGAAAAATATGCAGTTTCTGGCTCATTAATGTATATTGTTAGGTGCTACCGAGTCGATTCTGACTCATAGTGACCCATGTGACAGAGTAGAACTGCCTCATAGGATTTTCTTGGCTATAAACTTTACAGAAGCAGATTGCCAGATCTTTCTCCTTGTCCGAGGGTTCGTTCAAAACGCTAACCTTTCGGTTGTCAGTTGAATGCTTCACCTTTTGCGCCATCAGGAGGACTCCTTCATTAATGTACATAAACCAAAAAAACAAACAAACAAAAAAAACCCATTGCCGTTTTGAGTGGATTCCGACTCACAGCGACCCTATAGGACAGAGCAGAACTCCCCCATAGGGTTTCCAAGGAGCGGCTGGTAGATTCAAACTGCTGACCTTTTGGTTAGTAGCCAAACTCTTAACCACTCTGCTACCAGGGCTCCATTAATGTACATAGGAAGCTATGTTTTCCCTGAGTGGTGCAAACAGTTAATGTGTTTGGCGGCTAACCAAATAGTGAAGTTTTGAGTCCGCTCAAAATCACCTCAGGAGAAAGTCCTGCTGATCTACTCGAGAAAAATCAGCCATTGAAAACCCTATTATGGAGTACAGATATACGCTGACGCACACAGGATCACCATGAGTTGCAGTAGACTCAATGGAAACTTTTTTTTTTTTTTCATGTTTTCCCTTGCGTGGGCAAAACAGGAGGTGGTGGCCAGGCTCTCACATGTTGATAAGCAAACTCACACAGCTGTTAATGAAAATGAAAGCATTTTGGGTCGAGGAACAACATCCAGGTCCCATATTTTTCCAAGTCAGAGATCTCTGACTACTTGTACTTTTCCAGTGAAAAGGTTCATTTATACATACATTAAAAAAAAAAAAAAAAAGTTGCCATTGAGTCGATTTCGACTCATAGCAACCTTATAGGACAGAGTAGAACTGCCCCAGAAGTTTTCCAAGTCTGTATGTAATCTTTAGGAAGCAAACTGCCGCATCTTTCTCCCATGGAGCAGTTGATGAATTCGAACTGCTGACCTTTCGGTTAACAACTGAGTACTTAACCATTGCACCACCAGGGCTCCGCACATACATATATCCAAAGAAAAACAATAAACAAACAAAAAGATTTTCCATCCTCTTACCCTTCTCCAGCTGTTACTTCAAGCAACCTAACATGCAACTTCTATGAACCAATTCTCCTATAACTACACTTATTTGAACAGAAAGAAGAAGAAATATATGCTGAAACTAAACTTCCAAGTAATGCTGGTATCATCTGGATATAAATAACTTAGTCAAAGAGGAATTTAAGTATGGTAGAAGCTGTATCTCTCACTATGGATTTGACATTCCTAACACTTGCAGCATTTGCAAGTAGGATGAGAGATAAACACATAATAGAGAATTCATTACTGGGTGATTCTAGAAAGACTTAGTCCCATTTCCCTTTGATCCAGACTGAATGAAATGGTACCGCAAGGTAAAGGAAATGTAGCACAGAAAGCAACTAAAGCAATACTAGCAGAGTAATCCAAGAAGCAAGGTCACTTGAGAAGTTGTGGGTTCAATGTTCAGAAAACTGAGGAGGTACTAAGCAGCATGATATTGAAAATGGATGGTTGATTTTTAAATTAAAAAAAATAATGATAATCCCATCTCCGTTACATGCTAGATGTGTGATGCAGGGAACATGTTTAACCTCTCTTAGTTGGTTTCGTCAACTGTAAATAGAAATATGCCACCTACTTCAGTTGGTTGGGGGGTAATCACAAATGCTAAGGAGCCAAATATGCTTCCTGGAACTTACATTTATTCATAAAAAAATATGTTACTTAACTCCGTGGTTGGTGCTGCGGATTTAATGGTACAATAATACAAAGTCCCAGCTTTAATGAAGTTTAAATTCTAGTAAGGAGGACAGATACCAAAGAACAATTGTAAAAACATATAATGACATCTGCAAGTTAAATAGGATAGTTATAGAAAAGGTTAGGAAGAAAATATAGAGAATGTTTGATATTTTAGTGAAATGAAGAGACTATACAAGATTCTGGGAAAGCGCTAAAGAGGGCGTTTGAATTAGTAGGGATTGGGGAGAGCAGGGCTGAGGTAGGATGAAGAAGGATTCTCTGAGGTTATACTGAGTCGAGATCTGAAGAATGTGTAAGAGGTAACTTGAAGAAGTGGTGCGAGAGTGAAGGGCAGAGCATGTGGTTAGGCTCAGGGAAGGTGTTATATAAATAAGCCAATAATGGCCTCTGTGTATAGAGTTGTTACGAGTCAGAATTGACTCCATGACAATGGGTTTGGTTTGGTAATAGCCCCTGTGTTGTTTATTTCTTCACAGCAGGCTTTGACCCCTTAACCCAAAACTTCGGTCACCAAAGTTAAATTTGTATGCGTTCAATTGCTTTAAATATAGCCCAAATAAGCAGAGTTTTAGATGTTTGCAGCCTGCCGGCTTTGCATACCCCTCAAAACTGTGTCCAACATCTGTTAGCCATAGAAAAGGCAAGCTTTGTAGTTATAAAGATTACAAGTTATTGCTGCCCTCAGAGTTCTCTGAATCAGGGACTCCCCACCTTGCCGCTGGGCTACATCACATAGCCACATGAGCTCCCTCTCCACTTTTCCTTCTCCCTTGAGTTTCCTAGGCCTCTTCCTCTTCTTGCCTTCGGAAAGCAGGTCTCATGTTGTGTGGGACTTCCCCTGCAGGCAGACCCATTAAAGCATTGTCCCATTAAATAGCTTCTTTTGCAACACTGTCATGGTCATATTTTTTTCCTTGATTAGCCCAGGAATTCCTTGAACTCAATAAAGCCAGAAGCCTTCTTCAGACTGAGAGAACGCAAATGGTATTGGGATATGGTGAAATCAAGTGGAGAGAGATCAAGAAGAGACTGGGCTGTAGGTAGAGCTATGTAGGCCATGTGTGGAATCTTGACGTTTGTTGCAATAACAACAGAGAATAATAAAATGTCCTTAATTCAGTTTGTATTTGTATTTCATGTTTAAACTCACGTGGTATCATTTAAATACCAAGTACGTAAAGAGTACACTTGTATTGTCAGTATGTATTTGGAAAAACTAATCTGTAGAAAATGGTAGAACAGAATAAGAATAGATGAGGAGACCTGATAGGATGAAATTGTAGGAATGCCCTTTGAGAGGGGAGGGTAGCTGAACCCCTGTAAGAAGAGCAGATAATAGAGAAATTGCTAAGGTAGATTATGTGTAGTAGCTCCAACTCAGTGATGTAGAAAGGGTTATGATGACTTAAAGGATTTCCACTCTCCCATATCCCATACTCCACAAATTATGTAGTTTGTAATTCTGACATTTATTTTGATAGAGTCTTCCATAGACAAATACTTTGTAGAGTTGTAGCATATCAAGTATATCATACAGTGTGAGCTGATTTTGCCAAAGTATATAATTAGCTTAAGATCTTTGGCCACACTGGTGTGAAATTTCTTGGTTATGGGGGCTGGCAAAAATTGGGGGAAAGAACGCTAAAATATTAAATTTTGGGAACAAGAAACCAGCTTTTCTTTAAAGTTTACCTAGAGTTAATTCTGCTTATAGGCAGAATTAAGAGAAAAAATAAAAGTGTATTCTTTATGTAGTTAGTATATAAATGATACAATGTAAGTTTGGGGCCCTGTTTGCACAGTGGTTAAGAACTTAGCTGCCAACCAAAAGGTCAACAGTTCGAATCTATCACCTGCTCCTTGCCATCCCTATCGGGCAGTCTACTTCGTCTAATAGGGTCGCTATGAGTAGGAATCTACTTGATGACAACGGGTTTGCTTTTGATTTTGATGTAAGTTTAAACAGGAAAATTAAAGAGTGAATGAAAAAAATGATAGTGCAATTTTCTTTAAACACATTGTTAACTTGAATTAAGAATAACAATTTTACACTATTTGCTATATGCCAGGTACTATACTAATTTTTTTATACATTATTTCATTAATTTTGACAATTCAGTGAGTTAGACACATACTATCCCATTTTACAGATAAGGAAACTGAGGGACTCAAGGTGGAAGACTGACTCAGGAACTTAGCTGGTAACTGATGGGAAAGGACTTGACGTTTGAATGTCAAGTACGTGAATTTCATCTCTATGCCACATTACCTGTTTGTATCAGTATAAATGTTGTTGTTGTTGTTAGGTACCATTGAATCGATTCTGACTCATAGCGACCCCATGTATAACAAAAGGAAACACTGCCCAGTTCTGCGCCATCCTCTCAATCATTGCTATGTTTGAGCCCATCGTTGCAGCCACTGTGTCAGTCCATCTCATCGAGGGTCTTCCTCTTTTTCACTGACTTTACTTTACCAAGCATGTTGTCCTTCTCCAGGGATTGGTCCCTCTTGATAACACGTCCAAACTACGTTAGACGAACTCACCATCCTCGCTTCTAAGGAGCATTCTGGATGTACTTCTTCCAAAACAGATTTGATCGTTCTTCTGGCAGTCAGTGGTGGTATAGTTAATATCTTTTGCCAGCATCATAATTCAAAGACTTCAATTCTTCTTTGGTCTTCCTTATTCATTGTCCAACTTTCGCATGCATATGAGGCAATTGAAAACACCATGGCTTCAGTCAGATGCACATTAGTCCTCAAGGTGACGTCTTTGCTTTTTAACACTATAAAGAGGTCTTCTGCAGCAGACTTACCTAACGCAATATGTCATTTGATTTCTTGACTGCTGCTTCCATGGGCATTGATTGTGGAGCCAAGTAAAATGAAATACTTGACAACTTCAATATTTTCTTCATTTATCATGATGTTGCTTATTGGTCCATTTGTGAGGATTTTTGTTTCCTTTACGTTGAGGTGTAATCCATATTGAAACTATAGTCTTTGATCTTCATCAGAAAGTGCTTCAAGTCCTCTTCACTTTTAGCAATCAAGGTTGTGTCATCTCCACACTGCAGATTGTTAACAAGTCTTTCTCCAATCCTGATGCTGCATTCTTTTATGAAACCTATTATGGTGAGATTAATTTTGTGTGTGGTCTTTCTAGCCATGGTCTTGCAATTCCCACCCAGCTGATTGTGTGATAGAGTGATTGTGGCCTACCAAGGGAATTGGTCAGTTTTGCCTTAAAAGAAAGCCAATTCCAGCACAGAGGGGAGTCCATCACCACGAAGGAAGGAGAGACCAGCAGCAGGAGAAGGTGTGGTGGGCTTCCCAGCCCAAGGAGAGCGAAAGCTGAGTGTGTTTGGGTAGAGACTGAGGGTCAGAGAGGTGTGCCTGGGAGCATAGCTGGGGAGAGGCTATCCTGATGGAAAAACTGTATCCTGAGCATTCTTGAGCTCAAATTGTAAATGATACGTGCCTAATAAACTCCGTAATTGTGAGTATGGTCTGTGACTTCTGTGTGGCCACTGCAGTGAATTATTGAACCCAGTAGAGAGTGCTGTGGGAGGGACCATTGGTGTCAGAATTAGTCAACATGGCAGAGAGAGGAGGCTTTTCTGGCCTCCACCTCATGGGAGTCGGCCTTACACTGTTGATCTTGGTTCTTCTTCCCCCTTGTGGGGTTGGAGGAGGTCAGACACCTCCCCTATACCATTTTTACACCTATGCTTTTATTTATAAGAGGTGACCAGATGTGCTGATTTAGGTAAGCTTTCTGCTTCTGTACTGTAGCCTTAAAGCATTCACTTCTTCTCCCTTCTTTCTTATCTAGTATCTACCCTGCTCCCTTGCTCTTTTCTGCCCCTAACCCTTTCTTGCTTATGGGGGCTGGCAAATGTAAAACCCTCATTCTCCTGCTTCCTAGGACTTTTTTGTGCCTTATTTCATCTGTCTCCCTTGATTGATCTCCCTTTCTCTGACTATGCTCCCATTATCTCCGGTTTAACTTTCTAAGCTAGATTCTTCAGTTGTAGGACTATCCTACTGATGACCCTCTACGAGAAATCTCCCTTATGGCAACCAGTAGTTGCGGTCTTAAGATTTATCCCTTCCTTACTGCATCAGTATTGTGAAATCTAATCTCTTTTTAGATATCCTTGTTAAGATGTGTTAGTAATTAAATCTAAACCTCAAGTTCCAAAATTAGATTTTAAGTATAGATTTATAGAAAATGAAAAATATCTATTTTCCATCCCTTGCTTTGATCATTCTCAGTGAAATGAGCTTAGTACAGTTTTTCTTGTTTCAAAAACTTGAAAAACTGAACCAAAATTTTATTTTCTTAATTTCAGAGAGACATTTATACAAACTAGGAAAGCACTCGTCTGTGAGATTGCAAGAGAATCATAAACGGTCAGTACTGAAGCATCTTGCCTTTTCTTTTTTTCATGAAATATGCTGTATGAAGTGGTATTAACAAAGTAGCTTCAAAAGTGCCCAGCTAATTTGTTATGAATAAGAAGTGAAATAATTATTCAAATAGTCTGCTGGTGAAAGTGTTTCAGAGTCTATTTCTATCCTGTTTAAGATGGAGGCAGGTGAATCCAAGAAAGAAATTATAATGTACAAACGAACCCAAAATTTTAAGAATTATTAAATAACTCTCCTCCTCCTCCACACACACAGTGCTACTTGGTACCATCTCACTTAACAACTTTGTAATTTTCAGTACAAACAATACCAGCAAACACGTGTTGAACCAAAAACTTAATGAAACATAAACTCTGAGGTTTCAAGTATGGCTTGGCAATGCATATGCAATAAATATTTATTAGCCCCTCAAAGATTTGTAAACATCTGTGTAAGATGAAAAGGCTGCTTCTTTTCTATATCATTAGCAAAATTTCCATCTATGTTTGTTTGTTTTTAGGCATTATTCAATGTTGAAACTTTCCTTCACAGGAGTAAAAATAAAAATATTTTAAAAGAAGACTTAATCTTGACACTGTATTTGAGATTCATGTTAGAGAAAAATGTAAGAGAGAATAAGGATGAGGTAGGGAGGTGGAGAAGCGCTGGATGTATAGGAAGACAGTGTAAATGTAAGTGAAGCCAGTAGAACAAATGTCAAATAGCTCTGCTAATGGCATATTGGAATAGGAATTGATACAGAGCCCCAATGTACGGTATCTCTACTTGTCCCCTGGGCTCCAGCCTCACCAGCTCCTTCCTCATCTTGAACACTCCAGACTTTCCCCACTTTAGGGCTGCTTTGCAGGGCACTTCTGGCCTGGAATGCTCTTCCTCTTGATGTTCCCTTGGCTCACTTCCTCCCTGTCTTCTGTTGTTGTTGTTAGGTGCTGTCGAGTCAGTTCTGAATCATGGCAACCCTATGCACAACAGAATGAAACACTGCCTGGTCCTGCACCATCCTCATAATTGTTGCTATGCTTGAGCCCATTGTTGCAGCCACTGTGTCAATCCAATCTCATTAAGGGTCTTCCTCTGTTAGTCTCTACTTAAAGGTCACAATTTCAGTGTAGCCTACCTGGTTCCTTCAGTTTAAAACTATAACCTGCATGCCTATATCTCCCCTCCTCACCCCTGGCCCATCAGACTTCTAATATATTTACCCTATGCTATTTCTTTCTCATCATACCTTTTGCCTATTATGTCATTTACCTACGCATCTCATGAGAGGTTAAAATTTTCAGAAGTAAATGAAAGGAAAAATAACAGATGTAATAAGGACAGCAATTATTCAAACCTGCTTGAAAATGTGAGAACAAAGAAGGGAGAAAGTAGGGCAAGAGGTGAGTTATTTTAGTTTTTGTTTGTAATGAAACCAAATCTGAAGAAAAAAAAAATATATATGGACATAAAAAATAATACTAAGAAACTTTGAAAATATTTTTAAGATTATAAAAAAAATTTTTTTTGAAAGAAAATTTGCTATTACTTCTTAACGAACCAGAGAATAGTCTTAGATAAACAATTTCTGAGAAGTGGAAGAGAGTACTTGCTGACAATGTGGAGAACATCAAAGTTTGTATCTCCCACAATCTCTGTTTTTAATTTATGAAAATTATATGTAATTTAGAGGTTCTGAATAGGTGGCTCCTGGATGAATCTGTCTATCAGATGTGTTTTATTAAGTGATGATGCTAATTTTAAATTTATGAAATGTGGAAGTCTTTTAGCTGAGCAAGCAGCTCTCCACCCACTCACTGATGTCCTACACCTGCCTTCCTGCCCATGCTTGTTACCCATAGGACTAGTCTAAGCATCTGAATCTATTACCCAAGCTGTACCTCTGTTATCACCATAGGACTTGCTTTCCTTGCCTAGGATCAAAATTCTAAATAAAAAGGGAGTCAAAATGCCAAGTGAAAACGGAATCAATGCTCCAAATATTGGCTATAATTCATATGTTTTATTAAACCAGATAAGAAAAATGAACAGCTGATAGGCTGCTCATGATTATTGGGTCTGTGAGAGTTTAGGGATGATTCTGCAGTTTATAAACACAATGAATAGATGCATCAGATTAAGATAATTTCCTAATAGATACAAACATCAATACCCCAAAACCTTCCCTTGACTTATGGCTGCTCCAGACATGAGTTCTCCAGCAGAATCCACCTGACCTCGTACATTTAGGATCTGATAGATATACTATTCTTCTGTCTTGAAAGTGCTATCTGTAGGAAAGCACATATTGGGAAAATATTCTGGAAGTACACTTTCACCACATTCGGCACACTATTTTTCTTTTTTTCATGATCATTGATGGATGAGCATCCCATTAAAATTTCACTTCTATATAACAGATGCTGCCAGTTATCCTGCTTTCATTCTTCACAACTCTTTATTTCTATATATTTAGGACACATACCACCAGATAGGAGCATTTGATTGAATTTGTTCCTTTTGGGGTAGGTTAGCAGCTCTTCAATTCATAATTGTTTCAAAAAGGGCACTTCTCTTACTTTCATAACTTGTATCGAAGCGGCCGTGCCCACCTCAAGCTATAACACAAAACAAAGTATGACCATGTGTCTGAAAATAATAAGTTATTTCCCTTTGGCTGAACAAAAAATCACCCTTTACACTTATAAATAAATGAATTTCAAAGAGAGTGTGAAATTATGGTTATGGAACTTAGATAATGATGACACATGTAGAGAAACGACCCAAGAGACAGCCAAAATTCTACATTTTGACAGAAGTTTAAATTAATCATTTTAAATGTCATTCTATAGAATGCCACTGAGAACGAGTAAACAACTTAATTAGTTTGGTTTGCTTTGTTTCTCCTTTTGCTAAATCCAGGCAAACGAAACGTAATTCCAAAAGCAGAAATAAAGAAAAGAAAAAGCTGTTTATCCCCTAATCCCAAATTTCCTAATTTGGGGTCTTTCAGCATTTTGATGCTCCTGCTAATATGTTCATTCGAACGTAAGTGTGATCAGCATCAAAGGCTTAACATTCAGATTAACCACTTTTGCCATCTCGCCTCTTTTTAGTTTGAACGTGGAATCTCCTCCATGTACAGACCTCTAATGAGAAAATCCTTGCTTATGAATTCAGTTCAGAATGGGAGCAGTTTCCCCCCTTTCTCCTTTTGCATAATGTTGGCTTTGAAGTCAGGCAGTCCAAGAAAGTGATTGATCTTGCCCAAGTTCATAACTTTTTCAAAGTGCTGCCGATATCATTAAATTTTAATTAACCCTTTGAGCTCCTTCTATGATGTAAAGATGAGGGGACTTAAAAGGCTCATGTGTTGGAGCAGCAATGGCATCTTTTGTGTTCACATAGCTTTTTAGATGCAAATATTTCAATGTGGTCTTCAGCTTGTTTTTATTTGTGTGTGTGTGTGACATTGTCATGCTGTTGGAGGGATAAAGCTAAAATCTTTTGTTAGCCTTTCAAAGCAGGTTATTTAAGCATTGCTCCGTTAACGGCTTAGAGGTTGTATATTCTTCCATCTTTTCTACATAGAGCATTGTAATCAAGAAGACTGTTTAAAATGTCACTCAGTTTGCAGCTTCTTGTGTTGTTGTCCTTCACCAGGTCTCCTTCATAATTAGTCTTATTTCTATTTTATGACTTAATGTGTAATATTCTGCAAGTGCTCTTGGAAAGTACCAGAGTTGCATTCAAATCTGATGGATGAAGAAACTAAGGTAGAAAGGGGAGAGTGTACTGTCAGAGGTTATGGAATTTGAGGCTACCAAGTATAATGTGGAAAAGTAGAACTTTCCTTGAAGCATCTAGAAATGTTTATTGATGCACACTCTGTGCCAGGCATTGTTTAAAGGCAAAGCCCTGCCTCTTTAAATGCACATTTTAGTGAAGCCAAATTTGCAAACCCAGGTGTTTATGTTCATGTGCCTCTTAGCAATGCCAACAGTCACTTTCTGGAGGATACTTGAATGCCTTGTATATAACAGTGACTATTAGACCACTAAGCAGTGTTAGCAAGCACAGGGGAGCCCAGGATCCTAATATCTTGCACTTAACATATGAAATAAACAGTCTCATGTGAAAATTAGGAGTAGAGACGCTTGACTTTTAATCTCAACTCTGAGACACTTCAGTTGTATGGTTGAAAGCAGGGAACTCTTGTTCAATTGTGCCTCAGTTTTTCTATCCCCTTACCCATTTCCTACCTTCTGGGTAAAGTTTAAATGAAGTAACATACATTAGTGTATTTGTAAATATTACTGCCTTAATAGTATTAAATTTCATACTTTTAAGCTTTCTGTTTAATAGGTGCAGGAAAAATTGACTAGAATATTTTGTTTGTTCCTTCTGGTGGCTTTCTTCTCCTACTGTTTCTCTTTTAATGTGAATATCTAGTACCATGATTTTCCCTCTAAAGATCAGTGAGGAGGCAGAAGTGATAAAAGTCTTGATTGCTTCAGTTCTTCAGAAATAACAATAAGCTCATTTCCAAAGCCCAAACGCACATTTGCCCCTCTAGGGTCTCTTTAATCAAGGCATTATTGTAGATGATGCGTGTCTGCCAAAATAAGATTTTGTGACCTTCTGAAATGAACATGATCCGGACTTGCATTTGGGGGTGTCTGACTTAGTGTACCTTATGTTTATGAGATTTAAATTAAACCTGTGTATATTATTAAGGGAAATTTGACCATTTTACCAATAATTAAAAAAAAAAAGTTGATCTCTTTTCTCTCGAATTGAGTTTGAGCCAACTGTAGTGAAGATAATTGAAATACGTTAATGATTTTAGAATTCCTGAAAAAGACAAATACATACCTTAAAGGCAAAGTATATAATACTAGGATTCTAAGCTATCTAATTGTTATCTGGGGCTCTGGGTGTAGATTAATTCACGTTAATCACAACTACAGCATAAACACTGTATTCTGTATTTGGTCTACCAAAACACCAAACCCATTTCTGTTGAGTCAATTCTGGCTTATAGTGACCCTACAGGGCAGAGTAGAACGCCCCAAAGGGCTTCCAAGGAGCAGCTGGTAGATTAGAACTGCCGACCTTTTGGTTAGCATCTGCGCTCTTAACCAGCACCACTAGGGCTCCATTCTGTTTACAGTACAGAGTTTTTCCTTCTTTTCCCTGTATTTGAGGAGGACATGGGATAAATCAATTGTAGAGGAATGTATGTGCTAGAAATCAAGGAAAATGAAGGAAAAATTCTAATTTAAGTGTGGCTTGGTAACAGGTACACGACAATTCATATAAAAGCTTAAGCTTTTTTCTTACCCACATTTCATAATGTTGATAAACATCCAACTATTAGCTCAGAGTATCATTTAATGTTTAACATTCTTTTAAGCTCTACCTGCATTTATTTCAAAATTATTAATTAAATGCAGATTTTTACACATTTGTTCAAAATAGGGTATAAAAATAGTCACTACGGAGAATCAGTCCGGGTTTCTTGAAAATAGTATTCTAAAAGCCATCAATTAAAAAAAAATTGTAAAAAATAAAAACAAAGTAGACCCATGTAAAATATTTAAAACTATCAACCTAAAAAAGATGTGTTAAAACTAAATTTCAAGGATCATCATATAAATATGTAAGATGGAAAAAACTGGGGGGACAGCTGCAAAAAAAAATGAGCTTAAAATAAGTTTTATATATATGGTAAACATATGGTGAGCTATGAATGCAGTGGCAAATGGGATTCACTAATAGGCCCATTCCTCCTTTTCTCTCCAATTTCTCTGTCAAACAAAAGTCAGAAGAGATTATTATTAAAGTTATTTTGAGGACAAATAAAATTCTGTGTTGTGGACTATAAGCCCCTTTCATTTTCCACTTTCAAATTTTTCAAACTCTCCCTTGCCACTTGAGGGCAAGGTGAAGCTTATGTTATCTTTAGAGGACCTCCTGACCATGTGGTGCCATGCTATCGGGAGAAAAATAATTGTGGTGACTGTAACTGGGAGTTGATTTCTTTCATAATCATTGCATTTTGATGCCCAAAACAAGTCCCATCATAATAATAGAAATACACCCTCTCCTCACTTATTGACATGGTTAGGTTCCAAAGTCCAGGTCGTTATGTGAAATCAGTGTTATGCAAAAATAGAGGATGACCACATCAGATCACAAAATGGAGGATGACTACATCATTACATAACTTCCAGATTACATCATCACATAACTGCCAAACCACTGAGAATCATGGCCCAACCAAGCTGACACATAACCGTAGCTGTCAAAACCAGTATTACTCTCGCCTTGCACGTTGGCATTCGTTACTATTCATTATTGCCAGATATATGTTGTTAATGTGCAAAACAGTCAAATTGTAGATGTTTTACTATTGTGGTAAATGCAAATGTCAGATAATGAGATAGTCAATAAGTGAGGAGAAGGTATACTGCTATTTAATTATTTCTAATGCTGCTAAATAGAAAATTTCAGATATTGCGCATGAAACTTTAGATGTGTATTATTAGAATGACTCTATGCTATATATGATATAATTTTACATGAAAAAACTGAGGCTCAGAGGAGTTAAATAGCTTACCCAAGGCATAACAACCAATAAATATTAAAGTTTTGGATTTTTAACCATGTTTTACCACTTTCGAAAGCTTTTTTTCTATTTTATGATGAATTTGCCATTCTATTCAGCCATTTTCCTCAATACTTCATAAATAAGTTAAATTTGTTTTCCGTTCATTGCCTTTTTTGTTGTTCTTCCTACATAAAACACTCTACTTTTATCGCTGCCCATTCTTTAAGACCTGACACAAGTCCTAAGTAATGGAAAGTCATTGGTTGTGTCTTCCCAGCTCCTCTAATACTCATTTTCCAGACTCCCTGGTCATATGGCTTAAGTGGGTCTGCTTGGCACAAACTTCAGACCAGGTAGAGGCTCTCAGAATGACTCCTCCCTCTCACTAGAGTAATTCATTTAGGAACATGCCTGTGAATCAGTTAGGTCCCTCCCCAAGATATCTCTTCTCTCATCATCCGGAAAGACTTCATCTTTTTAATGGAATGTCTTAACTTCTAGTCATCTCCAGTCTTTTAAAAAAAAAAACCCTTCTGAAAATGCATTCATACAGGGGCAAGCACAACTAAGGAAAAAGAGAAACCTGTTAGATAAGATTGAGACTCTGGAACAAGATGTGTCTAAAACCGAGCCCTTATTTTTCCAGTTACAAAATGTAAATGAAACACACACACACAAAGTTATGTGACTGATACATTTACAACAGTGAAAAAAAAAAAAAAAAAGTAGTTTCTGAGCTGCTTATGTATAACCAAAAAGCTCATGAGGTTTGGTTCCTTGGTTTGGAGGTTTAGGGTCATGGTTTCATGAGTCATCCCAGTTAATTGGCCTAATAACGTATTTAGTGCCTTTGTTCTACCTTCTAGTTTGTTGTGTAATGCACCTAAAACTAATTCATATCATTTACAATACTAAAATGATTAACACGTCCTATAAAATGTCAAAAATATGTATAGCGTATCTGTGCCCGCATTCCCTCCCTGTCGTGTCCTGGAGCAAGTGAAATTACCTATTGTGATGCAAACTCAGAATGGAATCTAGCAGAGGGTTGTACTGAACAAATTATCTTCAGGCTTTATCTGGATGGTAACATTCCCCAATCATCATATCTTCTGCTTTCAATTGTGGGTTTTGCATTAAAGTTCAATGAGCATCACAGATAAGCTTTCTTGATTAAGATCATTAAAGAATTCTTTATCTTTGGTTCAATGGCATCTTGCTTACAAATTCATTAGACTGCTTTTTTGATACAGTGCCTATTTCAGGGAGAAAATATTCCACTACTACATACGGGCAAGATAAAGATTAAGCACGATTGCCAATTGCACATAAGGAGTCTGATGTGTTCCTTTAACCAAAGGGAATCTTTAGAGACTGGTATCCAGGAATAGCAAGGAACTTCAGAAAATCATCAAACCGAGCCTACTGAAGTGAATCTGGTAAGGTGGAGATATTTGTTTTACACATGGAGGCACATGTTGGTGCTTTGTTTAGCACCCTATGTCTTGATTGTGGTCTGATTTTCAGAGCCGTGTTCTTACTATTCTCTAGAGGGTTGTCTCCCACTCAGAGTCTCTTGGTGACTAATAAGAAATTTTATTCTCTTGATGTGTGTTTATGAAGTGGATAATTTACCAGTGAATTAAATATTTACTGAATACCTACAGAGGGCAAAAGAACCAGGCTCTAAAAAGAAACTAAGACAGCTAAGATACTATTTTGTCGTAAAGGGGTTGACAATTGGGTTAAGCCAAGAGATATTCTTATAAGATTATCTCTAACATTACAAGAAAGTCTATAAATGTCTCTTGTTTTGTATATCAAAACAAAAAAGGAATCTAAATACAAATCAATGCTATACAGAGGCAAAATACAGGGGCTTAATATGAACAAGGATTCAATAAAAGACAGATAAGTGAGTAAATATACACATGTGAAGAGAGATTTGAGGAAATACGAAAATTAGCAGAGGTGATGAGAGAGGTAGTGATAGGAATATAAGTAATTACCTAGAATCACTCCTAATGGAGGAAATAGCATAGAAATTTGATGACATCAATAATAATGTTATTGTAGATAGACATTTTTTCTCTCTCTTTAGTGCCAAAATTATGGTCAAAGTGAAGAGCCTGAAAGCATGGAACATTTTTTAAGCATTTATAGTTATAATCTTTCTTTTTCTGAGGACATATTAAAAGATAATAGTATAGAAAAAATACATTAAAATTTATGTTAAAAACAAAAAGAAGCATGATGTGTTAGGTGATATTCAAGCTTAATGTAGTTACTTAGGAAGAAAGACAAACAATTACTATTATAGCAAAACAATTATTTTAACACTGATATATTAAGAATCCATTTATTAGAGCAGATGCTTCTACAAGATTATTTCCCTCCAATCCAATATACATCTTTTTAATTTAAAATTTTCTAACTAAACACTTTTAAGTAAAGGAAGAACAGCAGCTGAACACTTCCTTAAAGAATACGTCTTAGGCATCTAGTGCTGCTATAACAGAAATACCACAAGTGGATAGCTTCAACAAAGAGAAAGTTATTTTCTCACAGTCTAGTAGGCTAGAAGTCCAAATTCAGGGTATCAGCTCCATGAAAGTTTTTCTTCCTCTGTCGGCTCTGGAGGAAGGTCCCTGTCAGCAATCTTTCCCTGAACTAGGAGCTTCTCCGCACAGAAACCCTGGAGCTAAAGGATGCACTCTGCTCCTGGCACTGCTTTCTTGGTGGTATGAGGTGCCCCCCTCTGTGCTTGCTTCTGTTTCCTTTCATCTCTTGTAAGATAAAAGGTGGTGCAGGCCACACGCCAGTGAAACCCCCTTTACATTGGATCAGGATGTGACCTTAGTAAGGGTGTTACAATCCTACCCTAATCCTCTTTAACATAAAATTACAATCACAAAATGGAGGACAATCACACCATACTGGGAGTCATGGCATAACCAAGTTGACACATATTTTGGGGGGACACAATTCAATCCATGACATCACGAAACAAAAATACGTGAACTTGATTTTTCTTTTGTTTGGTTTTGTTTGTTTATATTTCAATTTTGCCAGATAGGATGCTATATTCTGAGGGGAAAAAAAACAAAAGTATTAGACCTTTTCACGTACCAGAGTGTTAAGAAAGAACACATTATTCATGAGCATGTGGTATTTGGATTTATTTTTATTTGTATATCTAAATTATATTGCGATTGTAAAAATAATACATATGGAAAAAGTAAAAATAAACAATGTAAAAACAAAAAACTTGATTTCACCATCATTGCACAATACAGAGTTAATTACTATTAATCATTATTTTATATGTTAATGTCAATCTCTCCCTATATATATATTCTGTATATATTCATTAAATACAAGTGAAATGATACTATACATATTCAACTCATTGCCCTTTTTTCAAATTTGATAATATATATTGGACAGCTTTCAAGAAATGTTTTTGTCCTTCAGCAAGAACAGACTTAGAAAAGAACGTGAAGTGAGGAAACTCATTGCTCTATTATGGATTACATCTAAATCAGACTGACTAGAGAACAAGAGGCTAGTTCATGTTCAACTGCTGTTGTACATCCCAATGATAGATGGCTGCATTGCAGTGTTTTCAGTATGGCTCCTGTGCAATCTGTGTACAGCCCCAAATAATATGCAATTCTAAATCTTGATAATAGTATTATTAGTTGCATTATGGTTAGCTTCAGTTCCATTACTAAGAAATATTAATAGGCTTATTGTAATAGTCATACTAGTAAAATGATCCAGCTCCATTATCATAACAGTGGACCTGCCCACACCTTATTCTGGAGTTTCCTAGTGTGAAAATTGTTTAAAGACTTAACATTACCTTGCTCCTCTGAAAGAAATATTCCATATGAAACCAATTTTCCCTCCACATAGAGACAGTCTGGCACAGTGGTATGGTATAGTCATTGAAGTTAGACTCATTTTAAAATATTGCTGAAACTAAAACCATTTTGTGTGTGCAATACATTTATGAAAGTATTAGATAAGGAAGAAAAAGTAACACTTATATCCTTCTTTATAGTTTATGATGTGTTTTCATATCTATTTTCTTAATTTAATGTACAGGAATGAAGTCAGTTAGATTTCAGCATTCCACACAGGAAGTTTAAGAATCATTATCTTGATTCATTCACCAAACTTTTTTAGGGACTTATAATGTTCCAGACCCTGTTCTAGAAGAATTAATCCATTGGTTCTTAACCTTGGATCTACATTTGAGTCATGTGGGAGCTTTAAAATAAAGAAACAAACAAAAACCTTGATGTCTAGGCCACAGCACAAACCAATCCCATTGGGGGGTGTCAGATCTCAAGCATTAATAATTTATTGAAGTTTGCCAGGTGATTCCATTGTGCAGCCAAAGTTTAGAAGCAATAGTTTCCAATACAAGATCTTAAAATAAATATAAAGACAATTCAATCTGCCATAAATGATGTATTCAAACATAAGTTTAGGTTGCAGTAATTAGAAGTATATAGAAAGATGTATTTTTTATCACAATTATAGTGTTAGATCATATTTCACTTGTTATGAGGGTTTTTTTTTTTTTTTGACTGTAGATGTAATCAAATAAAACAATGGATGCGGTAGATGGATGAATGGATGAATAGACAGATAACCAGTTGTCATCAAGTCAACACTGACTCATGGTGACCCTATACGTGTCAGAATAGAACTTTTCTCCATAGGGGGTTTCAATGGTTGGTTTTTAAGGAGTAGATCACTAGGCCTTTCTTCTAAGGTGCCAGCCTCTGGGTGGATACAAACCTCCAACATTTCAGTTAGCAGCTGAGCATTTTAACCATTTGCATCACCCAAGAACTCCAGATAAATCAGATAGACTAGATAGATAGGTAAATAGGTAGATACATAGGTACATAGCTACACAGGTACATAGATAGATAAACCCAACATAGGCAAACCACCTTGAGATCTGCATGCTCCTTTGCAGATTAGAACAAGAATGAAATCTAAATACAAACTAATTAAAGTACTGGGTTTCCTTAAAAGGGTAGGTTAGGGGGCTCATATTGCACATTACAAGGACTCCATTATCACTCTCCCTAAGTCTTGCAGCTCACACAATAACTGATTAAAAAGCTCTCCTTCTCTCCAAAGAGTAGTCTCTCCATCACGTCTCTGTCCTCATCCACATCTTCTTTCTCCAAGCTTTGCCACCCCCATAACATCGTCATGAAGTACTCGCCATCACACAGCCCCAGAGGTGTAGTTATTTTATTATCCTCACTTTTTTTTTTTTTTCCCTCCTCATGAAAATTGATCCCTTTAGAATTCTGCTGAATTAAATGTTCTGCTGCATGTAAATGATTAATGGTATGATAGATAGTTTTATAATGATGGCTAGATAGACCACTAGAAAATAGTAAGAAGGAAGGAAGGAATAAAGGGAGAAGTAAAGAAGGGAGGGAAAGATAAATTAAATCATAGTTCCTCTCTTCTCAAAGCCAACAATGGCTTTCCTTCACCCCAGAATAAAATGTAACCTCCTACAATGCTGCACAGACCTGGCTCCGCTCACATCGCCTTCTCTGCTTCTTACTACTTCTGCTATACCCACCCTTTCTCTTCCTTGAACAAGCCAAGTTCATTATTGCCTCAAGGGCTTTGCCTTTACCATTCCCTCAGTCTAGACCAGTGGTTCTCAACTGTGGGAAAGTTTACCCCCTGAGGAATTTGGAAATAATCTTCAGACATTGTTTATTGCCACAAATGGGAAGATGCTCCTGGTATCTATTGGGTAGAGGCCAGTGATGCCTGCTAAACATCCTACAATGCACAGGACAGTCCGCCACAACAAGACTTATCCAGCCCAAAATGCCAATAGTATTGTGATTGAGAAACTGTGATCTAGATGGATCTTTTCCCAGACCTTTTCTTTTCTCTGTCCTCTTCTTTATTCAGGTCTCTGGATGGCATTCCCAGATTACCTTGTCTAAAGTAATAGCTGCTGCTACACACACTGTTTTACCTCCTTACGCTGTTTTATTATTTTTTAAAGCACTTATCACAACTAAAATCTCTCTCTCTACGTATATATGTGTATATAGATATTCTCAAATTAATATTATTGATGTTAATAGACATACATGAGACAAATAAAAAAGTATGCTCAAACTAAATGTCCAGTAGGTGTAAGATGAATCACACTTTCAATAATGTTAACATTTGAGGGAAAAAAATAGTGCATTTTAGGACTGAGAAAATACAAAATAATCCAGACTGTACAGAGAAGAAAAGTGAGACTTTGAGAGGTTAAAGAACTTGCCCTAAATCACATAACTATTAAGTGGTAGAACGAGACATGTGATGGTTAGATTTCATCTTTGAATTCTTTTTGGTGAGTTAGGTTGGGGCTGGGAATAGGGCAATAAAGAAAACTGCAGGGGTAGAAAAAATAAAAAAGGGAAGAAAATAGAGAGAGAAAGTGTGCATTTCAAATGAAAGTATTTTTAAACAGCAAACAATTCCCCACACTCTAGGGCATAGCATTTAGCTCATCTGAAAGAAGCACAAACTACTAGTATTGTTCAAGATGTAAAATAGTAAGGTCACTTGAGACACGCTACAATAAAGCAATCATAATGCTTAAAACCGTAGAACGCTGTGCTGTAAAACACAGCCAACATTCGACCACACAGCTAAGTAACCTCCCTGGACTAATTATTTTTAAAAGTTAGACAGAAAACCATTATAATTTTAGGCACTCTTGTCGACATAGAAGTGAATTAAGCACATTTCTGCCAACCAGAGGATGTGGTTTAAGGAACATGGCATTCTTTTGCCGCTGCTGCTTTTTTTTTTTTTTTTGTCTAGAAAATGTTTTCACCATGCTACCAAACAAAAGAGCTCAGTGCAAAAGCATGTAGTAATGTTAACTGGAGTACGTGTACTATAACGAATGACATTGTAGATACTAAACGATATGCAGATACTCTCATATCAAAAGTCCCAAAAGAAGGGGACAGGATTGAACATTACCACAGTGTAACTAAAAGAGTAAAATGTAAATTTTGGAAGTAGAAATTGATGCTTTTATTTACAGACTGGCGGATAAACCAAACAATGTAACGGGCAGAGATTCTGAAAGAAATGTCACATTGAGGGTTAAAAGGACACTGGATAATTTTTGGACATTAAAATAGTTTGCAAGGTACCAGCACCACTAGTATAGTAAACAAATCACTACGTTTTGCAAGCACAATACAGAGAGTCTTCAGAAGTTCTCTGGATTTGGAGTGAGAAAACATGGCTTTGAATTTGAGCCCTGTCACTTACTAGCTGAGTCCTTGGGTAAGTTCCATAACTCCTATGTGCCTCTGTTTTCTCAGTAGTAAAGTGGGATAACACTAAAGTCGGCTTCACAGGGTTTTAGTGAGGTCCAACATATATAAATACATTAGGACAGTGCTGGCATTTAATAAGTGTTCAATTAATGGAAGTATGATTGCTATTGATGGCTTCAAACCTATCACCTGTGAGCACCTGACGTGACATTGTACATCCCAGAGACTCTTGCTGGTCCTTACCTATTGATTTTATTTTATTTATTTATTTTTCTTTTAACTTATCATTTTAACTATTGGTATTGACCACAGTATAAACCATTTAAACCAATATACTTTAAAAATTTAATAAATAACCCAGAATGGCAAATTCTTTCATTTGTTCACAACAGGTTATCATTCTTTAGATTTTGTTGTATGTTTGGGTTAAGAACAGGAGTCTTTCTTTACAAATATATATATTTTTTTCTATACGCACTCCCTCTCCCCACTACCTGCCCTGCCCCACAACACACCCACATACAAAAGAAAGACCTCAAAAATCCACAACAGCTTTTTATTTTCCTCTGTCAGAAGTAAGTTTTGAAGACTTTACTATTTATTGGGGGTCAGGTGGGAAAAGGCAGTTTTCTAAAATGCAAACGTTTCTAAAAAGACCAGTGTCTCCTCTGGCAGCATTGGCTTCAAATGATCTGCCCACTGAGAGCATCTCAGTTTGATACATTCTGTTTCATGAAAGCTGATTCAGGTTTCAGACTCCTACAGGGTCTTCATAAAGTGGACAGAAACTAATAATAAAAAAAAATAAGGCTAAAGCTTAAAGATTTAATCTAAAGAACATTTATTTCTGACCTCACCTCTCTCATTTTAGAAGACACGTGTTGATTTTCGTTTTTTTCCAAAATGTTTTATTTCAATATATTTTCTTCCTGTAAGATCTAAAGAAGAAATGGCTTGTGCTTAGTTTAGTATTTATAATTATACAGCTGCTTCACCAACTAAAACATTTAAAACTGAACTCTCTGACAAAGGGTCAAGGTATTTTCTTTTTTTTTTTTATTTGTTTGGAACCTACAGATGGTCTTTGAGGCCATCATCCACTTTCAAAAGCTTTTTGACTCTGGTAGCCGTAACAATAGAGAAGTTCTGCAATTATGAAGCTGCTTTTGCTCATGAAAAATACAAAGGATATTTGTTTGTCATAAATCTATAAAGTCAGTTAAGTGCAGACTTTCAAAAATGTTGATAATCGGGACTGGAGTGTATCAATTAGGTAGTTTGTTTTGGTATTTTCTAAATTTGAATAGGTTGAGCAAGAACCCTCGGTCTTTTTGAGTTCTTGAAAGGATAGGCATACAAATTTTGTCACTCACAAGATTGTGTCAGTTGCAGAAGTTTGCTTTACCAGGACATACCAAGGAAACTACGACTTTCATGACGTAGTAGACATGACTATGGGCTGCCCTCTCCCTGCACAAGTATGTTCCTTCCACCAGGTCAGTATTTCAGGATTAGAATTGTATAGCTTTCCATTAAGCAATGTTCTCCCCTAATGTACAGTAAAATACTAATTTCTTCCTTCCGTTTTGGCTTTGCCCATAGTGGTTTTTCAGAGTTCTTACTACCGTTTTCTACTCCAGTTTTCTCATTTTTATTTAGTAAAATGAATCCACCTTATCTTTTATAGCTTTCCCTACTTCAATCTTATCAATAAATTTGGATGTTTTCTATTATGATTTCTTGGTTTCATATTTAAAAGCTGGTACACCTAAGATTATTGTCATGTTATACGAGCTAGAGATCCAAGTTCTTTATATTTAGCATTTGAAGTAATAGCAAATTTTTTTTTAATATTTTATTGTGTTTTTGGTAAAAGTTTACACAGTAAATTAGGTTCCCAATTAACAATTTCTATACATATTGTTCAATGGCATTAGTTAAATTTTTCACAGTGTGTCAGCATTCTTATTATTTTCATTCTGGTTGCTCTGTTTCCATTAATCTAGCTTCCCTGTCCCCCCTTACCTTCTCATCTTCGTTCTATGGTAAATGCTTACTGCTTGGTTTCATTTAGATGATTATTTAGCAGAGCACAGTACTCATGGGTGATACTATTTATTTTATGAGCCAATCTGTTATTTGACTGAAAGGTGACCTCTGAGAGTGGTTTGAGCTCCAAGTTTAAAGGGTATCCCGGGGTAACAGTCTCAGGTGTTCCTCTAGTTTCTACTGGCCCAGTAAGTCTGCCCTTTTTTTTTTTTTAGGAATTTCAGTTTTGTTCTACATTTTTATTCCATTCTATCCAGGACCATCTATTGTGTCTCTGGTCAGAGCATTCAGTAGCGATAGCTGGGCATCATCTAGTTCTTCTGCTGTCAAGGTAGGTGAGGTCATGGTTCATGTAGACTCTTAGTCCTTACGACTTTTTTCTTCTTTGTATCTTGGTTCCCTTCTTTCTCTTTCGCTCTGGACGATTAGAGACCAGTAGTTGTGTGTTGTTTATTCATAACGTATCAAAGTAATCACCAAGTCCAAACACCTTATGTACAGATGGGAAAACTGAAGAACAAGCTGAGCAAATTACTTCCTTTTCCAATGTCACATGAAGATGGTAGCAAAGCTGGGACTAGAGTGAGGGACCAGGAGTTCACATTCTCCACAGGGCTCTTGGCAATACTTCACTTGTCACGCTTATTCATCAAATTCCACTCCACTGGGGCTGAGTCGGGGATGCAGAACTGGACAGTGAATCCAAGACATGAGCACTGAGATAAGACTGGGCGTGGCAAATTTCTCAGCCCCTAAGCTCTGAGCTGGCTGGGCTAAGTGCATGGTTAAGTTGGGATACTTCCGAGGGGCTTTTTTGAGGCTCCACGCTGCTTCTTTAGCCAGGTAGTGTAGGATAAGTTGGGGCTTACAGCACCAACATTCTGATTTAGCAGATGGTCTATTTTAAGTGCTTTGGGGGCACAGCTGAGATGCAAAGAGGCTCTTCAAACATGAATTTTTATGAATTTTTTTCTTTTCTTCCTTGTCCTGGGGCACACACTCACTAGGCCAAACGGTGGGCAGGATCATCAGCGTTATTTAGAAGGTCATTGCTCTTTCTCTCACTTGCTGCTCTTGTTTACTGTCTTTGCCCCATCCCTCATAAGATCTGAAATGGCCAGTTTGAGGAATGAGTATGATTCCTTGTTTGTCGGTTCCCTTTTCATCCTAGAGGCAACCATCTTCCATACTGTTTCCTGAAGTAATAGCAATTGTTAATTAAAAAAAAAAAAATCGACATTCACATCAATTTGAAGTGCTATGTTTATCATTTACTAAATACTAGTATGTATTTAGGTTCAATATCTTTATTCCCATTCTATAACACTGATAAATTTTTGTTCTTTGGTTTTGTTTTGTTTTTTCCTCCGGTACCAACAAGCTGTCTTAAATATTACAGCCTCTTAATGCATTTTAATTCTTGATAGGGTTAACTTCCCTACCTGTCTCTTATGATTCTTCCTGTTTTTTCTTTCTACTTTTTACAATATTTCTGGATAATTCTATGTTTCCTTTCAAAATATATTCTAATATTTTATCATGTTTCCAAAAAAAAATGTTTCCGTGTTTTAATTAAGATATTCATTGAACGTAAACATTGTTACTGGCAAATATTAACATCTGTTGAATATTATGCCTATCAGGAAATAAGGTATGCTTTTCTGTTTGTCTTCTCTTATGTCCTTCAGGAGAATGTTAACATTTCTTTCATGTGAGCAAGGCATTCATATAGTGTTTGTGAAATGTAATTACATGTGATAATTCTGTGGAACTTACTACAAAAAATCTATAAATTGTTTTTTAAAATATCCTTTGGCCTTGCAATTACATAGCTAGGAATTTACCTTGTAGAAATATTTCCTAAAGTACATGAAGTTATTTGTACAAGTATTTTTACTGAAGCATTGTTCATGATATTAAAAAATTGAAAGCAATTTAAATGTATATCAGTGAGGGTCTGTCTAAATACAATACTGCCCAAAACTTCATGTAATAGAATGCTTGTATCTGGGAAAAAGAACAAGGTAGATTTCTCTGCACTGATATAGCAAGCTTTCCAAGCTATAATATTAAATAAAAAAATATAAAGTGCAGAACAACATGTGTAATACTTTGACATCTGTGTAAATTTTGTACAAATTTTAAAAGGATAATTAAACTGTAATATTCATACTCATGTTTCTAGAAGAATATGCAAACAAGTGTAATAAAGATATATAATAATATTTGTTAAATATTCAGTGTATCTCAGACAATTTTCTTAGATCTTTTTAATATAATAACTCATTGAATCCTCATTACAATCCTAGGTGGTAGGCCACATTTCTATCCCCATTTCACAGATGAGGAAATGAAGGCATTGAGAAGATAAGTAAATTACTCTAGAACATGCATAGGTTATAAGCACAAAAGCTAAGAATCAAATCCAGGAAGTTTCAGTTCAGAATCAATATTCTTAACTAATGTATGTGCTTCCTATCAGTAGTGCCCATCTTTGGGCCAGAAGGCTAAGAAATGGGGATTAGGATAATTTTATTTGGCTTTTGTAACTTTTGTTCTCATATTTATCTTGTGCCTATTGTACCTTTTTTTTTTTTTTTAAATATTTTATTGTACTTCAGGTGAAGGCTTACAGAACAGATAGTTTCTCATGTAACGGTAACACACATGCTGTTTTAT
>NW_004443947.1:14800791-14835983 GCF_000243295.1 Trichechus manatus latirostris | reverse complement strand
GTTTGGTGTTCGGCTGAGTTCTTTATCTCTTCATTTGATGTTCTAGGGTTTCAGGATTGTTGATTCTCTGTTTGGCTTAGTTTTTCGGATCTTTGTTGTGCAGGGACGACGTGGTGCTTCTGCCTAGAGCGCCATCTTGCCAGAGTTCCCTATTGTACCTTTTATCTAACATTAACAGGTTTTATCTGAGTGATGGGATATGGATGTTTTAATTTTTTTCTTTGTAATGTTTCCATTAATATAAAACCTAATAAATGCTGTATCTGCAAACAAATTTAACAGTAATGGAATCATGCAGATACCCACATAAGGGGCACTATCTTAGAGAAAATATATCCTCCCCGCATGCATGGAGAATACCGTTAGTAGAAGGAGTAATAAGATAATTGGATCAAAGAGTAGTTGAAAGTACAAGAGGCAGTCTCTCTGAGCCTGGTCATCCCCATGACCCACTAACTTGATATATTTTAAGCTACCATTGAATTATAAAAAAAAATTAGCATCACATGACAAGGCACATAATATTCTAAATAAGTCTCAGTGGAGATATTTGACTATTGATCAGGATTATAATCCACAGCATGATTCATACTAATGTTACCATTTTTAATTCATCATTCCCTTCATATAGGAGAAATGGTGATTTTATGAGAGATGTGATAGAAATACGACATGAAGGAATGGTTGAGTCTTTGCAGTAAAATAAATTTTATGAGTTACACAGTGTTTAATAGTTTCTGGCTAGTGTGAAATGATGCTAACTGGTATTTATCCAAGCAGGGATAGTATTGATGGCATGGATTTCCTTCCAAAGAATTAGTCCAGTTTTCTTTCTTCTGCAGATTGTTTATGCCTCGTTTAGTGTTCCAAAGAAGGCTCATATTGGATCTATTTGTAGTCCTCTTAGAGACTGGTGTGTGTGTATGTGTGTGTAGCTATAAGGTAATACATGTAACAGTATTTGAATGAAACTTAGATTTTACTGAAAATTTTAAGCTATGATTGTAAAGCTGAGGACAGTAAGTGTCATGACCCCCACAGCCCCACTCTATGTATAGGTGCTAGATACAGCTCAGCAGGACTTCCTAAGAAATGCTGGTAATATGGCAAATGCGGGAAGGAATGGAAGAGGACGTCCCAGGGAGGAGTGGCAGAGTGGAAAGGAAGGAAAATAAAAGGACAGCCCACGCCCTACTTGCCTCAGTTCTTTTCGGAGAGCCCCCATGGAACTGTCCAACCTGAGTTGGGGGAAGGGGAATGGTGTAGAATGATATGTGAAAGTGAATTTTGGACTGGATTTTGTACTACCTGAAAATTAAAATGTCTTAAAAATGTAAAGGACTTTCTATGTAGGAAATGGGAACAAGAGAGTATGTTTGAAAGCAGTGGTGAGCGAGAAGATAAAGCTATTTTTTGTTTGTGCTCTAAGAAGTCCAGCCCACTTAATAAAAAGGTTACAGACTAGATAACCTTTCCTTTTACACTGAAGACTGGAGAAAAACTTATAGAAAACAAAAGCAAATACAGTGAACGTTTCTTGTTCCTTTCTCCTCCTATAGCTCTTTTCCCTTTCCTCTCACCCTTCCGCATTCAAGAAGTCTCGCAGTTGGTTCAATCCTTTGTGGAAAAGGGTTGAATTAGTTTTATCCTGTGACAGAATCTGTGTTGTATCACTATCCAGTTAAACTGGTATAAAATTGTTGACAGATGAGTAACACCTCACGAGTAAATGAAGCTTCCCTCTTTAAATAGAATCTTGCAATTAAATAGAACATTTAAAATGACACAATTATTGAATCAACTTTGAGTAGAGTTGCAATCCTCTGTGCTGCACATTCCATCACCAATTTGCACTCATTTACAATGTCATCCAAACCCTATGAAAATAAATCACCTTGGATTCCAAATACCAAGGTCTCACATCAGTGCACCTATATTTCAATGCCTTTTGTCTAATGACATGAATTCCTTAGACATGCAAATTTATAATAGTGTATATACATTTGATGATGGTCTAAAAATAGACAGCTTGATTCTCATCTTTTTTTAGTCTTATCTTTGTTGCCCAAAGTGAAGCAAAAAAGAGTAATTAGGTAGAATTAAGAGTTTATTTACTCTTTTACTTACCCTTCAGGCAATGGCCATTTTTCCCTAATACCCCACAGAATAAATTCTAAATTCCTTTGAGTCAGAACTGATTTGACAGCAACGGGTTTGATTTATGGTTTCCATGATTTGGACTAGAACCTACTTTTTTGGTCTTTTCTACTACACATCTATCACCATAAGGGTACTAATGCAGGCCATGTTATGCTCACCAATATCTGGGCTTCTTCTCCTGTCCTGGGCACACTGGCACACTACATCAACCAGCCTCTTTCCTGTTGGGTGAGTCCGCTCTTCTGAGTTCAAGCCAAGGGAAGGCGAGTGACTGCAGTGTACACTACTTCTAAATGCAGCTTCTATAAATTCTTATATAACTGTCCATGTTATGTAATTATTTTGCTTATAGGTAGGATGAATGTAGACAATCCAGTAGAAGGTGCAAGGCCCTGGGGAAGGAGATGGAGTCACCACACAGGAAGTGCCTGAGTCTCTGAGGGACTGCCTTGAGCAGAAATCCCATGCTGATCCACCTTAGACTGTGACATGAAAAGAAATAGCATTTATTGTATTCAGTCATTTGGATTTTGAGATTGTTTATCACAGCAACTAGAATTACATATCATGACTAATATAGATGAAGAATCATGGTGGCACAATGATTAAGCACTAGGCTGCTAACCAGAAGGTTGGTGGTTCAAACCACCCAGTAGTTCTGTGGGAGGGAGACCTGGCAATCTGCTCCCATAAAGATTACAACCTAGAAAACCTTATGCGGCAGTTCTACTCTGTCACGTGGGGTTGCTATGGGTGAAAAATTGACTCAATGGCACCTAAGAACAACAACAACAAATATAGATTGTCTAAACATTAGCCAAAGTAAACTTTTTTTTTCCTTTGTCCTTCTATTCCTATGCTCTCACTCCTCTGAGACCTATTTGCCTACAAAATCTCTTTTCTTTCTTCAAGGCCCAATTAAAATTCCCCTTTCTCTTCTTCATACACATAATGTTGTTTTTGTTAGTTGTAGAGTTGGCTCATGACTCATAACAGAATGAAACATTGTCGGGTCCTGTGCCATCCTCACAGTCTTTGGTATACTTCAGTCCATTGTTGCAGCCACCATATTAATCCATCTCATGGAGGTTTTCCCTCATTTTTGATGACCCTCTACCAAACAGGATGTCTCTTTCTGGCGACTGGTTTTTCCTGATGATGCATACCCCTAATAAGAATATCTTATTCTCCTAGCACATATTAGTGGCCTTATATCCTGCTTTATGTCATAAAAATATTAGATTTATAAAGTATCCAATATATTTTTGTATCTCCCTTATCAATAAGTACAATACCTTGCACATATAGGTGTTTAGAGCAAAATCATCATCATAAGGATCCTGCTGCTCATATCCACTGTTATATATCTATTAATATGTTGTAACCTGTAGCTTAGCTGTATGGTGAATAACTAAAATACTGATTTTAGTACATTTTAAGCCAAAATAATTGAAGAGACAAGTTGATCATTTCTTAAATTGAAGGTAATATTTGTTCAGAAGGAAAAAAAACAAAACGGCAACATAACACCTATTATACAGGTAGCTATGTGACATACTTTAGAGGGGACTCTTCCGTGAAAAGTTAAGAATTCGTCACATTTTAGAAGCCATTAACATTGTTGAGGTTGCAGAATCCTTGGGTCAGCAGTAAGCAGACTAAATCGTACCCATGAGGAAGTCATCACACGTCCCCAAAAGTAAATTTCTTATTCCCTTATCACAAGAAGCAGCCTATTAAGTAATTATAGTAGTAAATTTTAAATTCCCCTGAAGAAAAGGTTGACAAATTGAATTATGAAGAAGAGCAAAGATGATTAAATTATCAGAAGAAGAGCAAAGTCTTGGGAGTAACTTCATAACAATCTTCAGACTCATGAAGTTTTATGAAGTGGGGAGTGGTAAGGATACAGTGAGACAGAATTGCTGAATTTCAGGCTGTTTGGACTATCTGTGTGTAACCACCTGGTAAGTATGATGGGGTAAGCACTGCATGGGAGGATAAAGGGAAATTGCGAAAATCTGGCGTTAGGAGGCTTTAAGACCACCATACTCTCCGTCATAGAATCATATAGCCATCACATCTATCCCTTGCATTTCTGGGATGATGAAACTGAATTCTAGAGAGGTTAGTTAAAAAGAGTTAGGACATCAGTTCAGATTTTGAAATATGAAAGTATTTGTTAAGTCCTGCATAAAATTAAACTCCTGTTATTAAAACTCCTCGGATTGAAAAATCCTTTGAATATCCCTGCAAAGAACATAATTTTTACATGGTATTTTCCAATCTAAAAAAAATAGTACTATTTGTTGGATGAAAGAGCCCTGGTGGCACAGTGGTTAAAGCACTCAGCTGCTAACTGAAATATCAGGTATCCAAACCCACCAATCACTCCTCAGGAGAAAGATGTGGCAGTCTGCTTCTGTAAAATTTACAGCCTTGGAAACCCTGTGGGGCAGTTCTACTGTGTCCTGTAGGGTCGCTGTGAGTCGGACTCAACTCGATGGCAGTGGGTTTTTATGTATTGGATGAATTCTGTCTTTGCTGCTTATCCTACTTCAGCTCAGGGAAGGAGATCAGGCTGCAGTAATTTCTGCAAGTTCTCTCATAGATCTGTAGATGCTTTTGAAACATCAGTGTTAAATCCTCACTGACCTTATCCCTTAAAGTCAACTCCATCTACTTAAGCAGAGCATAGGATTACCACTTTGGATCTGCTTCTCAGTTAAAGGACCATTTTACTCAGGATCCTAAGAATGAGTAGAGTAGACCTGCAGAAAGAAGATAACTGCTATACCTAGAATCTCATGCCAGAACTTTTCCATCATAGATTATTTTTTATTCTGTAAATATATACTTACTCTTTTAGGCAATGGTCATTTTTTCTGACCTCACAGAATAAATTCTAAATCCCTTCCATGATCTGACTAGAACATAATTTATGGCTTTTTCTATTATATATCTACCGCATAAAGGGATAAAGTGAGTGTCGATTAAAGTTATGAAAATGTTCCTATCCTCAAGGAGCTTACTATCAGATTATCCATTTAGCAATAATTCATAGGGTAAGTTTTGCACTTTGGGGAATTTTGCTAGTTCTTGTAGAGAAATATCATCCCTGCCCTCAGGAAAACTAAAATCTTATAGATTAAAAATATCACACATTGTGATCTAATGTGATTAGAAAGAAGAAGGTAATTCTGATGTGGTTGATATGAATCATACACTGAGTATTTTATATTTAATCCCTACAGAAACATTCCCATTTTATGAGCCCTAGTTAAGTATAAATAGACTGAGTATCACCAAATGGAAAAGAACCTCAAGAAGCTATGTAGCTTCTAACTCTGAATTCAACAATGAATAAGCCCAATTTATCATGTTTATTCATTTATACAACAAAATTAGTATGTTGAATGGTGATTGTTGTGCCAGGGTGCAGGAGGTATATTTTTATTTTAGAGAGCAGAAAAGGAAAACATAATTTAGAGATGATATTTGAGCAACAACCTGAAAGAGGAGAGTGAGCCATACAGGAAATCTGGGGGAAGGGTTTCAGGAAAGGGGATAGCATTGGAAATGCTCTGAATTGTGAAGCAGCCAGGAGACCAGTGTGGCCAGAGCGGAATGAGCAAGAGGGGCATTAGTAGGAAATGAAACCAGAGAGATAATGTGGAGCCAGATCATATAGGGCTTGTGGGTCTTTGTAAAGTTTTCAGTTTTCCTTATAGTGAATGGTGAAGATATTGGAGAGCTTTGAATAAAGGGATTGAATACAATGACTCACATTTTAAGAGGATATCTCTGACTGTTGTGATGAGACTAGATGATAGGAGAGTACACATAGGAAGACAAATGTAGAAGTACGAAGACTAGCTGACGGGCCATTAAATAATCTAAATGAAAGATGATGGTGACTTCAAACAGACTGGCAACAACAGACTTGCTGAGAAGACATATATTTTGAAGATAGAAAACAACAATATTTGCTGAGGCCTGAATGGGGTGTGCGAGAAAGTAAGGAAACAAGAATGACTCCAAGGCTGGTGGCCTGAACAACTAGAAAGTTGGAGTTGTCATTTACTGAGATGAGGAATGCTGTAGGAGGAAAAGGTTTTGGGGGAAAGTTGAGTTTTGGATAGGATACATTTGAAACAGCAGTTAGATTTCATAGAAGATATATCAAGTAGAGAGTTAGGTATCTGATTCTAAAATTTAGGGGAGAGATTTGGCTAGAATTATCAATGTGGAAGTTGTCATTTCATAGAACGCTTAAATCCATGAGACTGGGTGAGCGTGTGTAGATAGAAGAGATGATGTTCAAAGCCTGAATTCTGGAAGGGTCACAAAATTTTAGACTCTGGGGACATGTGAAAGAAGGAACAATGAACTAGGAAGGAGAAATCAACTATAGAAGGAATTTAGGAGTTTGCAATGTCCTGGAAGTCAGCGTTGTTGCTGGACTTTCTAATAATATTTTCTTTACTTACTTTACATCATTTCCACTTAACAGTTTAAGCCCAAATTCCCAAATCTCCCTCCTCATGCTTTTATGCAGAATTCTTTTTCATATTAGGACTTGCAAAGACTAATTCAAATAGCCTGTCAAGAATTTAGTAACCTTTCTTTCAAATTTGAATTCAGTAGTAATTTCATTAATTAAATCAATGAACTTCCCATGTACCTAACAGAGTTATTACTGACTTCTTAACTTCATTGGGAAGTTATTCTAGATGTAGAAATTCGGGCAAAATTTAAATCACTCAAAAGAAAAGTACCATTTAAGTTTTTAAAAGAACCAATTTCATCAGGTTTCCCATTTTCAAAGCCTAAATGAATTGGAGTAATTGAAATATTCATGTTAATGGTAGGTGTTGAGCAAATTTTAAAAACTGAAAATAAATTACCAGTCCTTACCTTCACCCCTCTCCGTTGCAATTAGTACAAGGTTGTAGAGGGAAGGAGGGCAAGTAGAAAGCTGTATTTCTCTGTAACCTCTTCACCTAGTCAATCATCCACTTTCACAGAGTTCTTCTACTTCACCCTTAAGCCTTTTCCCCTTCCTTGGAGCAGCTATGCTCATGTAGGCATGAAAAGTCACTTCTCTCCTAGACTCAGCAATAATTTCTTAGTTGGTCACTCTGGCTCTGTTTTGTCTCTATTTTTGTCCCTCATAAGGATGGTCACCAAAAAATAATCACATTCCAGTGCAGTTAAGTGTTTTTCCTATTTGTTTTTTGTTCCTTTTATATTCCTTGTATTACTTATTCTCTCTAGTTAGTTCTCTTTTGCTCAGACATTTTGATAACATTATTAGCCTTTCAAGGAAGAAAATTTTGTTTTTTTGATCAATGCTGTATTTCCTTTCATTTATATTTTGATAAATTGTGTTTAATCTTTAATAACTCTTTTTTCTCTGTGGTTTTCTCTCTCTCTCTCTTTTTTTCTTCATTACTTTCCTGTCTTTTATTTTTTTTCTAGTGAATACATTTAAGGTTCCAGGCTTACTTCTGCTTGCTGCCTTGGCTACATCTCATAGAGTGTTTTTTATTGTCTTATTTTTTGTGTGTTTTTGTTAGTTACCATCAAGTTAATTCTGACTCAGGTGACCCCAAGTGAGCAGAATAGAACTGCTCCATAGGGTTCTCAAGGCTGTGACCTTTTGAAAGCAGATCACCAGGACTGTGGATGGATTCCACCAACCTTTTGACGAGTAGAAAACCACTTAACTGTTCATGCCAAACAGGGGCTACTCTTTTATTTCTAAATAGTCTAAAATCTCTGTGATTTTTTTCTTTAATTAAGAGTTATGAAAGTGGGTTTTTTCAAGTTTCCAAATGGATAGATTTATGTTTCACTGTTATGTTTGAGGTTATTTATTGTTACAGTCTAATTTTATTCCATTGCTTTCAGATAATGTAGACTTTCCTTAAAATTTTTCTTTGTGGTTTAATACATCACACAATTTTATGACATGTTTATGTTAAAGCATGGTTATGGTTTTAAATACAGGCATCTACTTTAGATAAATCTAGTTAATAACAGCAAGGCAATATTCTATTTAAGAATGAAAAACATTTATTAGGCAGAGACAGTACGACAGCACTGTCCAAGGCAATGGATTATTGCAACGAACAAAAGAAGACAAAGTTCTTATTCTTATGGAGCTCATAATCTAGTCAAAAAACAGATAATAAAAATTTAAGGAGACACATTTTATGACAATACATGGTAAGTACAGTAGAGAAAGTAAAGTAGGGCAAAATGGATGGACAGTAGCAGGAAGGGCAGCCAGAGAGTTGTTATTTTATAAAGGTTGGGCAGAGCATCACTGATGAGAATACATTTGAGGTGGGACCTGAAGGAAGTGACGGACAGCCAGGTAAATATCTGGGAAATGAATGCTCAACAGAGGAAGGGCAAATGCAAAGGCCCGAAGGCAAAACGATTCTCCTGTAGTCCAGGAATAGTAAGGTCGATATGGCTGGGGGACCCAGAGTAAGGAAGAGTATTGATCAGAGAGGGCTGAGAGCAGACTTCAGAGGGTCTTGAGAGCCATGGAAACAACACTGGCTTCTACTCTGAATGAGAAGAACTCCTGCTGGGTTTGAACATAGAAGTGATGTGGTCTGACATGGGTTTGAAAATATTTCTTCTAGCTTGCTGGGTTGAGAACAGGCTGTAATTGGGGGAGAAGTGACTAAGGACAGAAACTGTGAGGCAAATTAGGAAGCTATTGCTCTCAGCCAGGGGAGATTTAAAAGTGTATTAGACTAGAGTATTAAGGAAGTGAAAACTAGTTGAATTTAGGGTATGTTTTGAAGTTAAAGATAGGATTTACAAATAGACTGGGTATGTGATATGAGTGAAAGAGAAGATTCAGGGACCATGTCAAAGTTTTTTAGCCTGAGTGATGGAAGGCTGGAGTTTCCTTTTTACCGAGCTCGGAAAATCTGTAGATGAAGCAGGTTTGTATGGGAGAAATCACTTCAGTTTGGGGCATTTTAAATTTGAGTTGCCAATAACACATATGAGAGGAGAGGTTAAGTAGAAGTTGCATAGAGGAGGCTGTAGCTGGAGTTGATATAAATATTTGAGATTATAGTAAAATATTACAAAGCCAAGAGACTATATGAGCTCATCTAAGGAGTGAATATAGAAAAGGAAGAGATGAGACTGAGAAGTGAAACCTTTCACCCCCTCTATGTGGATTGCTTGGGGAAGGAAAAGGAGAAATTCAAAGAGACCGAGAAGGAGCAGGGCGTGAAAAAGGTGAAGGACCGAGACAGTGTGGTTTCTTGGAAAGCAAGGCTTTCAAGATGCAGGGAGTTCTATCAAATGCACAAGGTCAAGTAAGATGAGGACTGAAATGCTCATGCAGGATTTTGCTACGTGGAGGTTGTTGGTGACCTTGATGAGGGCTGAATCTGTCCATGGTAGTGATGGTTTAATGAGATGAGTTCAAGGGAGGCAAAAGTGTGTACATGGCTCTTTTAAGGGAGTTGCTATAAACTGCTTGAAATGAGACAGTGTCTTGAATGGGAAGGTATTTGTCTTAGTGATTCAGTGCTGCTAAAACAGAAATACCACAAGTGGGTGCCTTTAAAAAACAGAAATTTATTTTCTCACAGTTTAGAAGGCTGGAAGTCTGAATTCAGGTGCATGGTCTAGGGGAAGATTTTCTCTCTCTGCTGGCTCTGGAGGAAGGTCCTTGTCTCTTGTTCCTCAGTGATGTTCATGTGACTTGGCGTCTATCTTTCTCCATCTCTATTGCCTTGCTTAATCTGCTCCTTTAATATCTCAAAAGAGATTGACTGAAGACACACTCTACACTAATACTATCTCATTAACATAACGAAGAAAACCCATTCCTAAACGATATTATAACCACAGGAATAAAAAACAAAAAAACAAAACAACTTGCTGCCATAAAGTTGATTCTGACTCATAACAACCCTACAGGACAGAGTAGAGTTGTCCCCATAGGGTTTCCAAAGAGCAGCTGGTGGATTGAAACTGCTGACCTTTTGGTTAGCAGCTGAGCTCTTAACTACTGTGCCACCAGGGCTCCTACCACAGGCATAGGGGTTAGGATTTACAACACATAAATTTACAACACACTTTTTGGGGAACACAATTCAATCTATAACATTGTTGAAAGATACAATTGCTGGGGGCAGTGCCCTTGAGTAAAACAGAAGGGGTCGGGATCTGGAACACAAGTGGGGAGTGGTATTAAAAGAAGAGAAGACTATTACTTATTTTATGTCTCTGTGTATTTCAGAAGGGACCATACACAATGTCTTGCTAGGGTTGAAAAAACATTGCCTCTTTCTACCAGAAATGAGCATGAGTTCTTCCACCCTTGTTTGTTCTCTTCCCTCTTTTCCACACCTCTCACATGAGGGGCAGGGAAGGCGAAGGGCTTAAAATTATGTGTCTCCCTTAATTGTTGGATAAGTCCTGTTTGATGGTGTGTTTCCCGATGAGATCGTTTTTTTCTCTTTTTGAAGATTTAAACTTTCGTAAGCCCCTCTGATAATTTTATTTATTATAATTATCATATTTCTTAATATTCATCTTTCAGTCTGTAGATGTCCACAACTCTAATATTTCATGAAAGGGGCCCTGGTGACGCAGTGGTTAAGGAGCTAGGCTGCTAACTTAATGGTCAACAGTTGGAACCCAGCAGGTGCTCTGCGGGAGAAAGATATGGCAGTCTGCTTCTGTAAAGATTTACAGCCTTGGAAACCCTATGGGGCAGTTCTACTTTGTCCTATAGGGTCACTATGAGTTGGAATCAACTTGATGGCAATGGGTTTAGTTTTTGGTTTGGTTATTATTTCATAAAGGAGCCCTGGTGGTGCAATGGTTAAGCGCTTGGCGGCAAACCTTAAGGTGGAGGTTCGAACCCACCAGCTGCTCTGCAGGAGAAAAGACCTGTAATCATAGAGATTACAGCCTAGAAAATCCTATGGGGTGGTTCTAGTCTGTCCTGTGGGGTTGCTATGAGTTGGAATCGACTCAATGACAAACAATATTATTGCATGGTATTGGTTTTCCTCAAATATGTAGGCATTGTAGGTTTTCTGTTCATCCCTGCATTTGAACACTCCTGCTTTTATCAAATCCATACTCTTGGATGAAAGCTGCTAGAAGAGATGTTTTGATGTTTACAGCTAGATGTGGGATACCTACCTGACCTTCCAGGGTTCATTAGTAGGTGAGACACTAACTCGTCTCTCCTTGCCCCAGTGCTGCGAGCTAAAGCTCTGATGGGCTGCTCTGATGTTTGTTTGATGGCCAGCTCCACCCCTGTATTCACTCACTGTGCCTGGGTCTCCTCCGCGTTTACTTCTCCTCTATAAAGATCTCTCCCTTTGTGTTGTTTGGCTTCTGGTTGTCTGCTGTAGATCTGACCAATTCTGCTGTCTGTCTTTCAGAAGATCCCCCACATTTCTCACTCCTTAAATTATATTCTTTTTTTTTTTTTTTTGGCAGTCTCAGCTTTTTAATAGGTTAATGTAACCTATTTACATTTAATGTGCTGTTGATTTATTTGGTCTCATTTTTACCTGCTGATTTTGTATTTTCTATAGTACATTACCATGCTTTTTGCTTCTTTTCCTTTTTTTAACACGCTTAATTTTCTTTAGCACAGTTTTAGGTTTACAGAAAAATTGAGCGGAAAATATAGAGAATATCCCCCCTCTCCTGCACATAGATTTTCCTTTTATTATCTTGCATGAGTGTGGTGCTAAAATCATATTCTTATTTTCGATTTCTTTTATTTTTTCTCTATTGATAAATTCCTTTCTAATTTTTTATGAGATTTAAGGTAGGAGGCATTTGAAAGAATACTGCCAAGTGCCCATTTTGATTCAGTTACTCTCTTAACACATTTTGATGTTATTCATTTATTCAGAAACCTGTAGAGGATCCTCATTTTCTATATTTTAATTGCTTAATGACAAGAGAAAGACCTGCTTATATAAAAAACAAAACTAATGTAAAGCAATGTTTATCATAAAAAGCATAATTTCCCTATCAACCTTACCCTAATTCTGCTTTCCTCTTGTTTTCTCAGAAGTAACCACCTCCCTTAGCAGTTTTTACTATATATGTGTGCAGGTATGTAAACAATTTTTCTTTTTAATTTTATAAAAATAAGTTTATATTGCTTTCATTATTTCAAAAAGTTGATATTCATTATCAACTTTTCATGTCTATACATATACATCTATGTAAGGCATTGTCATCTGTGTTTTATATACAGCATAAGGAAACTGAGGCTGAAAGTCATTTACTCCAAGTCAGCAGAGAGTAAGTGGCAATGGAGAGTGAAGAAGAGCAAATAGGCTATTACAGGAAGGTGACTGACTCATAATTAGTATGACAAGCTCAATTAAAGACTGTGAACCCGAGAGCTCATGTGTGAGATTGGGGAAGATTCCTCATCTGTATAATGGTAATAATATTATTCATCTCGTAAAATGGTTGTAACATATGAGATGTTGTTGTTAGTTGCCATTGAGTCAATTCTGACTCACGTTAACCCCAGGTGTGTAGAGTAGAATTGCTCAATAGGGTTTTCAAGGCTGTGACCATTTGGAAGCAGATTGGCAGGCCTGTCTTCTGATGTGTCTCTGGGTAGATTTGAACCGCCAACCTTTAGTAGTCAATGCATAACCATTTCCACCACCCAGGGACTCCAATATATGAGATAATATACATAAAATACCATGCCTAGTATATAAAAGTGCTCAGTAAATATCAGTTGCTATTTTTCTTAGAGAAAAAAAAAAGTAAGCTACTATTTGATACTAGACAATAAACTTAAAGTTTCTCCAAATGTCATGGTATCTGGAATAAGAATAATATTCCAATTATTCCAATATAACTCTCCCCAACTTCAGTGAAGGTGGAACATCAGGATGAGGGTGGAAGTATGTGTTCAAGCACAGAAATTCTTACCCCTGGATACTTTTTTTCTGACTACATATTGCTCTGACTATAATGATTGCACTTAAAGATTGGTGGGAGGCTCTACTGATATTTTTTTCTCACATTCACACTGGCCAAACAGTAACTACTCAACAAGGTAAATCCCACAAAAATGGAAGCTATATAGCTGCCTCTAACAAAACTGTTGTTAGAAGATTGGAAAGACTTTACACCACCTCAGGAACATTTACGTGTATCAGGCACATTCATACATAAGGGATACACAACTCAACTCTCTGTAGGAAAGGCTCAGGTATTAGGATGTAATAGAGCTATTCCTAGGAGTGCTGGCTTTGAAGGAATGCCAACATCTTCATTAGGTGAAAACTTTGGAAACTTCACTGCTCAACAAACTGGAGTAGCTCAGAGAACAAAAAAAGGTTAGAACAATTCATTTACAACTTTGTTTTGTAGAGTTTTTCTAAAAAGGACCAAAACTATTAAAAATGTACTACATTACTCTTTATTAATATTCTTCTGGTCTGCTAGAAATAACTTCCTTAATGAATTAAATCATTGTTTCCAAAAGTGTAAACGTGGTATATGTAACAATAAAATATTACATAGCAGCAAAAAAAATAAGCTACTGCCTATAGGTACTTTCAACTATATATGTATAAGAATTATTATATTGAGTAATATATGTTATGCCCTTATATAAAATTAAAAACAACTAAAATTAAACAATGTACTTTTTAAGGAATATAGTATGTCTCTATCTCTCTCTCTCACAAACACACACATACGCACACACATACACACACAGAGTGATCAGCATAGGACTCAGGATAGTTGCTACCTCCAGTTGGGGCAGGCAGAAAGATAGAATAGAAAGCCACATGGATACATTTAAATTAATGTCAAGGTTTTAATTTTCATAATAGGTGTATGTTTACTGTGTTATTAAAAACAAACAATAAATAATTAAATAGGACATGACAAATTGTGTCATGAAATAAAAATTGTGATTAATCTAGGTCTTAGAAAAATAAATAAATGCATTTTTAAAAGAAACATAAAGCATCGTAGCAGAACTTGTTTGTTTTTTCCTTCTCTTCCTCTCCATCAAGAGTCAATTGAAAGACTAAGTGCATTTCTGCCGTTTCCAATTCCAGGATTCTCTGACTTTTTACAAATGCCAGCAGTCACACAACTCTGGGAGAATCTTTTGATATTCACATTTATTGTAACATAGAATATAAATGCATTTTGATTCTGCTTCTTGAACTTAAGAAGCTTGTATTGTTAAAATTGCAAACCCAGGGGATGAGGGATCATTATTTTAAATCACAAACTGAGATGATTTTATACAAGAAAATATAAGGAGTAGGTGCTGTGAGAAATGGATGATGGAGGGGTGCTGAAGAGAACAAAGGAAGATGTTGAAGTGATATGTTAGGAAAGGACTGAAAGAAGGACAAAACCAAAAACCAAACCCATTGCCGTTGAGTCGATTCCGACTCATAGCGAACCTGTAGGACAGAGCAGAACTGCCCCATAGGGTTTCCAAGGAGCGCCTGGTGGATTCAAACTGCCGACCTTTCGGTTAGTAGCCATAGCACTTAACCACTGTGCCACCAGGGTTTCCAAAAGAAGGATAGCTGATTTGATTTAGTTTTTCTTTTTTTTTTAAATCCAGGTATCTTTTTGTTTATATGACTAAATGACTGTTGAAAACTCAGCTCTCAGGGGCAGAGATGCAAATGGCCAAGATCATCCAAAACCAAAAAGCCAAACTTGTTACTGTCAAATCGATTCTGACTTACAGCGGCCCTGTAGGACAGAGTAGAACCGCCTCATAGGATTTCCAAGGAGCAGCTGGTGGGTTCGAACTGCCCGCCTTTTGGTTAGCAGCCTGAACTCTTAACCACTGCATCACCAGGGCTCTAGTAGATCAGCTAAGTTTCATCTAATTCTTTTAACTGGTCTTCATATCGTTCTAATTCCCTCACATCAGGGAAGAGTTAGACTGGATAAGCAATTCACTTTCTCTGATTTCATTAAACGTTTCTTAAAACAAAACAAGACAAACTAACATTTGAACCCAAACCAAGAACCCATTTCAAACACTCATGACTTACTAGAGGAGAAACCTGAAATTCAAAATATTCAATTATCTAGGTGTTAGCCAGATATTTGCTACATACAACAGGGATGGTCTACACATTTAGGATGTATTGAAACATTAGTTTTAATATTTGGAAATCACTTTAATACAACAGTGACATAAAGTGTTCCGGCTTAGCAAAAGAATTGTAAGTATACTGAACATGTTCACTAAGTATCATTAATGAAGCTAAATCACTGGACTATGTATTATATACCAGTTGTGCTTTAACTAAATCAGTCTAGACATGACAAGTTTCTCAGAATCCATATGTCTTTAGGTCCAAGTTGATACTCTGAAGGTTTGACATAGAACCTTTTTGACAATCCAACTGCATGTTTTATCTTTACTATTATAGAGTAGGAAACAGTGGTGGCATAGTGGTTAAGTGCTATGGCTGCTAATCAAAAGGTCGGTAGTTCGAATCCACAAGTGCACCTTGGAAACACTATGGGGGCAGTTCTGCTCTGTCCTATAGGGTTGCTATGAGTTGGAGTTGACTCAAAGGCATTGGGTTTGGTTTTGGTTTTTTATTATAGAATAAGGCAGGGATGAGCTGTGCCAGGCCAACCTGGGCATCTATGACTGTCTCACCACTCAGAGTTAGGGGGGAAGTATGCTTTCAGGCCTCACACTGCTACATTTCAGTACTTTATTAGTGTGGGAGGCTTCCCAAATGAGTATTTCAAGTGACAGATGATTTTGTTGTGCCCCTTCTCCACAGCATCAATATCCACTAGTCTACAGAGGATTAACTAGAGTAAGGACCCTGCAGTCACTGGTTATGAATTGTAAATGTGTGACAATTATGGCTCTTGAGGTGCAAAACACATTTTTTATAGTGATTTGTGGGGCCCATTTTTATTGGGAATGAGTTTAAAACTGCCAGATTCATTAGCTACTTGAGCTACACTGGTCGTATCCTTTGTGTGTTTGTGCATTAGGCTTTCTTAATCAGAGAAATAAACGTACATAATTTCTTTTAAATTACATGTAGTGGGGAAGGAGGTATGCAGCATGGGAAGGTTTGTGAGAAAAACTATAAAACAGAAATGCCGAAAGCAGATTCACATTAAAAAAATATTTAATGAGCAATAAAATGCCTCAGTAGCGATTCCAAGGGATGCACAGTGTAGTCCAGGGAAGTAGTGTACTCCAATAATTCCTCTTGAGAATGTTACAGTTTAGAGAGTCCAATTATTTTCTGTAGCTAAGGTCCCATTGTTTGATTCTCTATCTTTTTTTTTTTCCATCTGCAGTTCGGAACAGTAAACTGATATTGATATATTTTCTAGAAAAGATGATTTCAAGGGCTGAGTGTTACTCAGTATTTTGCCAAAAAAAAAAAAAAAAGGAGAATCTCATTGTGTGAAAAAGTGAAAGATGCTTTCCCCGTGAAGAGAGTATCATAAGCCATATTTTTACGTAAATAACGCACGCCCTTCCACGTTTGTTTGCCAGCAGCCCCCTCCCCTGGGAGGTATTTTTGTAAGCACGCTATGCTAATTTTTTAGTACAGCAACATGTAAAAAAAAAAACAAAACAAAGGAGCATAGAAGCCCTTATGAAAATAGCTTGTGGCCAGAGGGAGTGGTGGACAAACAAACGTAGAAGGTGTGTATTATTTGCATAAAAATATGGTATATAGAAAGCATAAGGTATACGCATTTTTTTTCAGGATGCCCCTCAAGTTTGTTGTTGTTCTTGTTTTTATTCATCCATCAAAGTAATAAAGTATTTGACTATCTACCATGTGCTAACTCTGGGTCACACCAAACAGCGTAAGTCAGGTGATACTATGTTACTATCTTAGACATTGGCATGTATTCAATAAATATTCATTGTGACAGGCATTCCACTAGATCTGAGGATAGAATGTTAAAATGGAATTATTTCTTCACCTCCTGGAACTTACATTCTAACTGGGCTGTGAGAAATTTATTAATTAAACAATGACACAAATTGACATAAAGTAAGAATTGTGCTAGGAAGGAGAGGTATACCTTATTATGAAAGTGTGTAACAAGAGGGCCTGAAGTGATTTGTTCCTTGGCTCTTAGAATTAACCAAATTAAATGGACCCTTCAACTTCTGTCTGGATTTCTGACTCTATAGTAGGTCAGCCTAGTCCCTCTGAAAGGCTGATGTATAAGAAAAATACTCCTCTCTACTTCATCTATCTTCAGGTCCTCGTGGGACCATCCTACATAGGCAAGAAAGATGAGGCCCAGAACAAAGCTTGTAGGTTGTCCCAGAGATCTTGCTAGTAGTCTCCTCAAGCCCAGAGCAGGGCTTGCTCCACATTCTCAAATTCTGTTGTAAGTCAAAACAGACTCTGAGGTGACAACTCAAGTGTAAGTGATTTATTGAGGAGGGGCTTCTAGAAGAAACCAGTAGAGGAGTGAGGGAAGCAGGACAGGTAAGGGAAGGAAGCTAAGCAAGGATTAAATTTCAGAGTCTTAGTCTGAAACTAGCTTTATGAGGAGCTACAGAGAATAAATTACACCTCAGTGTTTGTCCCACCTTGAGGTAAGGGAGTTGAACTTTCATAGTCTATGCTAGCCAGTAATTGGCTAAGGAATAGTGGGGCCCTGTCACTCCCAGGTACTTCAGACTTTCTGTGGTGCTAGTAAAGGTTGTTCAGAGCACAGCACACAGACACTGAGGGTTGAGTGCGCAGAAATAGTAAGCAGGATCTGAAGGGATGTGGGTGGAACATGGACCTTCCCACTACATACACAGAGGGTCAGTGAAATTGATTGAGTTGGCCTAAGCCATGCCGGGTGATAACTACGTTAATGTATAGTGGCAAATCACACAATGATAGATTAAGCATAGTTGATCATCTTTTACACAAAAAAGAGATTATATCCCTCTTTCTCGTTGCCAAAGAACAGAAATGGAATACCAAGTCAAGTCCCATCGCAGGAATCAATAAACAGTTGACGCCCTACCACATTCCCACCACTGCACTGGATATAAAGGAAAAAACATAGAAGTACAGGACATGTTCCTTTCTCTCCTGGATTTGCAAATCTAGATGGGAAAGGCATATATGTGAACGTTTATTATCTGAATGACCTTTTAGCCTCTTCCTCATTTATGATATGAAATGGCGATGATATCTATCTCATCTGACTGATATGAGAATTAAATATATGCATGGAAAGTAGTTAGCACAGAGAAAAAATGTAAAATCACATTTGATTATTTTGCCAGACTATAATTTTCACGAAGGCAGGGATCTTGTTTTCCTCACCTTTTTTTTCCCAGAGCATAGCATAGTTTCTGTCTCATAGTAGGCATTTCATTTGTACTTCAATGAATGGATTAACAAAAAACATTAACTAATATGATACCTGAATTTTCCACTTGCTTTTTTTTTTTGTCTCTCCTAACATTGTAACTTTTTTAAAAAACAGGACCCTCAAGGGCAAGGAATTAATGCTAGATGTAAGTTATGTACAGCTGGCACTTAATGTTAAGTAATAATATTTGAGTCAATTTTATATATTTACAGTTCTGCAGGGAGGTACCCATTGTTTACCAGCCTTTAGGGAAATGTCTTAAGTGTGGGGAAAAAATAGAAGACATATGTGGTGCAGGTATTTATTTGCTGAGCTGTTCAGTGAACTACATTGCTGAAATGTTGCCAAACTCTAAAGTTCTGTTCAGAATTCTTAATCAGTCTGAGTATTATCTTCTCTTCTGCAAAGATGCTAGCTACATACCATCCTCTCTCTCTGTCTTCTGATTGCTCCAATTATAGCCAATTAAATAGGCCACTTCTACCTGAAATGTGTTTCTCTTTTGACACCCGAAGTCTACATCCAGAAAAGAGGCTAGCTGTGTGTTCATTCATTCATTCAGGCAATTTGTATATTCCTGTTATTCTAGGCACCATGATAGATATATTGAGAATAAAAGTGAATAAAAATCACCTCCTCAAGAAATTCAGAAGCTAGTAGGAAGACAGAATTTTTTAAAATAATTTTTTCTATTGTGCTATTCAATAAATACAAAAGATTTGATGAACAAATTTTAAACTTATAACTTCATTAATGTTTGCCTATGCATACATCCACGTCAAAATTCATAACTACCACCCATATAAAAAAATAATATTGCAGAAGGCTCCTTCATGCTACTTCACAGTAAATAAATACCTGCCAAGAAGTAACTACTATTCTGACTTCTAGCACCATTAATTAGTTTTACTTGCAAATAGACATTTAAACAGGCCATTTTAATACTAAATGGAAAGTACTATACAAAGATGAGTACAAGAAGATGTTAGATCACAGTGGAGCAAAAGAAAAACTAAGTGTGAAGAAAGTGAATCTTTATAGAGGTGGTGACATTTCAATTATATCTAGGAGAATAAGTATAATTTAATCAAGTGAAAAAAGTGGGGGAGAGGGACTTTCATGCAGAAAGAATGGCATGCACAAAGATCATTTTCTGTTCAGGAGATGACAAGTAGATCATTTTGAGACAATCAGTCAGTAGCGGGGAAGACATGGGGAGTAAGGCTAGAAAGGTATATTGATGTGAGACAGGAAGCATTTTATTACATCTCAGGAATTTAAACATTATCTCTTAAGCCAGAGATGGTCTTTGTGTGTGTGTGTGTGTGTGTGTGTGTGTGTGTTGTGTGCATGCAAATGTGTGTGGATTTGTAAGGGAGTAATGTGAACCTGGTGACTCAATGTTTAAACTAACTGAAAGGCTGGTGGTTTGAACTCACCCAGTGGCTCCACTGGAGAAAGACCTGACAATCTGCTTCTGTAAAGATTATAGCCAAGAAAACCCTATGGTCCCACGGGATCACTTTGAGTTGGAATTGACTCAACAGCACCCAGTAACATTAATAATGTGAAGATAAGGAGTCCTTGGGTGGCACAAACCATTAAGCGCTTGGCGACTAACAGAAAGGTTGGCAGCTGGAATCTACCCAGAGGCTCCTTAGAAGAAAGCCTTGGTGAGCTACTTCCTAAAGATCACAACCATTGAAAGCCCTCGGGAGCCCACTGCTACTCTGAAACACATAGGGTTGCTATGAGTCAGAATCGACTTGAAGGCAATTAGTTTGTTTGTTTGCTTTTAATGTGAAGATAACTAAGACCATACAGAGTCTCAAAATTTCCCACTGAATGGTGAAAGCGTTAGAAGAACCAAATGCCAATATGACAATTCTACTGTCTTTCTCACATAGTATTTCTGCAAGTCTTTCTTAATACTCTAATTGTGCAGTGGTATTATGGGAGGTGTTACTAGCTTTACAAGAGAAAAGGATCACATGGTCAAGTGATTTGGGAAGTACAGGATTAAGTATACTAAGTGGGTTTCTTTACTGAATAACAGGAGAACCTTTAATATGTTCATCAAGCATCTTGGAGGAGCAAACATAGTATGTCATGTTTCACATTTATATTTGACTGAACTTTTTTAAAATTCCACAGCATCTTATACTATGATAGTGTTCTATAGTGTACAGTCTGGGAAATACTGTTTTGAGATAGAAAAACAAACCAAAAAAAACTATCAGAAAAATCACCTCTAACATGCAGATTCCTAAATTGAGCAGATGAGGCTGTAAATGTCTAATCTTATGGTGAACTTTGTCATAATTTTCATCAAATCAGCTGTTAACCAAGGGGTTTCCACCCTGGTCCTGAGTTCTCAGTTCTAGTCAAAGGTTGTAACAGAGAGTCCTTGGGAAGAAAAAGTGGGGAAGCACTAATCCAATGAAAATCGTTGTGTGAATCACATTTTTCTGAAAATTTGAAAGCCTGCCCTTGAAAGTAAGATGTTAAAAGAAGACAAGGCTCTGTGAGGGAGAGCTCCTCTTGTATAACATAAAAGGCTCAAGATGCTAACTCAGGAGATAGCCTGAGTGATAGCTCAGAGGCACTGAGATCGAAAGCAACCTTCACATTAGGTGCTGTGAGGACGAACACGCAGAAAGTTTGTCTGACCAGATGGGTCCACAGCTCCAACCCTGGATTTAGAATTCAAGGGCAAACTGCTTTTGAGTTTGGCTGGATGTATTGACTAGGAAAAAAAAAAAAAAAAGATGAGCTCTCCACTTTAAAAACAACGAAGTGAATCTCTGCTAAGGCCCTGCCCCCTGCAGGCCCCTTCAGCATGGTTATAAATTCAGCTTAAGACAGAGTTCTTATTGTGTCTAGTTCAGTTTCCGTTTCGTTTTTCTGTTCTGAATTGAACATTCTCCTTCTGGTGCATGAAGCCTAGAGATACCCAGAAGAAGGGAGGATATACATATAGTACCATTAGCCTTGGAGTCGACTCCAACTCACGGTGACCCCATCAGGGTCACAGTAGAACTCTGCTCCATAGGGTTCTTAATGGCTGATTTTTTTTGGAAGTAAATCCCCAGGCTTTTCTTCCGATGTGCCTCTGGGTGGACTCGAACCTCCAACCTTTCCAGATAGCAGCTAAGCACATTAACCATTTGGACCTCCCAGGGACTCCATACATAAAATACATACATATAATTTTAAGATGAAAAATGTCTGATTTTTTGTAGTTATACCTTGATCATTTGCAGTAGTCTAAGATGAATGTGTCCCACTGTTGTTTGCCTATAATTTTTAGCATGTGTGTGAGAATGCATTGAAAAGAATAAGGTAGTCTCGAGTATCGTACTAAAAGTATTACTTTTATTGTACATTTAAGGAAACAATAATAACTCAGAGTAATTTTGAATGTTTCCGTGCTTCGCTACGGTGATAATTTAGACATAAGATCTAGAAAACGTTCGCTATTCTTTTTTTGTGTATATTTATTATTATTATTTGCCTACAACTTTATAGAATCAACTTGCTTCCAATCGCAAAACTACAAAATCATACTATTTCTAAGGATCTGGCCTTTATAGTAAATGAAAATCTTGCTACAAATGTTTAATCTATGTCATTCTGAAATAAAATTGCCTCAAATTTAGGGGGACCAGGCTAACTGCATGTATTCTAAATAGTTCTCTTTTAAATTAAATCAAGTTTTGAAAATCTGCTGTCAGCATAGTATTTCTGTGGTCATTTGTTAATAATCAATTTGTAATGATTATTTTACCCTCATGTATCATTTAGAGTGTCTTGTAGAAGAGAAAGAACTTTCACATCTTTTAATTCAAAGGCTCTTTACAATACACCTATGTGAATAGTAGATGCCATTATACTACTTTTACAGATAAGGAAATAGAAGCTTGGTGTCCAGCATCTTCAGGTGGCCAGAAATCTAGTCTAACTTAATGAGAAAACTATGTATAGAAATTAATAACTAAAGAAATAATTAAATAAGTACATTTTAATGCTAGGAGAGAGTCCAAATATAGTCTAGTTTGATCAGATGTAAATCAGACCAAAACCACTTCCCCCGCCCCCCAATTTAGAGGCAGAGTTAACCCTCTAGTTCTAGATTCCTGACACATGGATTCTGAGCTCCTTCTGCTCTCTTTAGGAAGATTTGCCCCTTTAATTTTTTCAGTTGTATTTATTTCTCATTGGCAAGAAATTTTAACATCATAAAGTCCTAGAATATTTAGAATTGTAAAAAATTGGTATTTGTCACCAGATTCAATCCAACCTCTTCATTTTCTTGATACAAGAACAACACCCAGTGTGGTTAAGTAACTTTCCCATAGTGGCAAAATCATATCCTGTAAGGCACAACCAATTCTATCTGTGATTATCTGTTTCCTAATTTGTTTGCAAATATAAACTCAGATTTTATGATGGTCAATTAAAGCTGCTCTCTTAGTATACTCCAGTTGTACTGGAATAACTACCAGCAAATGCTAATTGTGGTAGATTTTCTCAGAAATAGAAGAGAAAAAATGATCATGAATGATAGAATTAAGACCTATTATTTTAATAAATCTTGACACTTTTGAATGTGGCTGGTGGCACAGATTAAGGACTAGTTTGGTTATAGTTACTGTTGTGGACTTGGAAGACCTAGAATAAGAAAATGGATTTCAACATGAACACCAATCTTATGTTATATATTTCCATGTTCAATACATTGATCGTTTTTATGTACCATGAAATGCATGCACAAAAGATGACATGAAAATGTACAACTTCATATATATAGTTACACACATACACATACACAACTAGTATGTGTGTGGTGTTTAATTCCTTTCTATATACAATAGCATGGTTCAAAAGTACCTTTTCTGTTAAAACTACTGAAGCTTGGTTTCCGATACCTTGCTATCTTATCTTCCCTCTCTTCAATCTCCCAGTTAATAGGATTTCTGTAAACCACCATAGCAGTGGGCTTGGTAGTTCAGCAGATTAGCCCGTGGGCTTTCATCCTTGGAACCTGGTTCAAATTCAGTCCCTACCAAGATATTCAATAATCCTCCATGGGCAGATCGCTCTCAAAAGCACATGGAGCCTAGTTTATCTTTGAATGTGATTTGGAGCTGTTTTTTTTTTTTGCATCCTTCCTAAAATTTGAGGTTCCATTCATAGAACTATGGGGAAAAAAATGTATGAAATCTAGACATTTGTATTTATGTCATGGACTAATTTCCCTTCTGCAATCAAACTCAGTACAATGTCTTAAAAGTTAAAAAAAAGTTTTCCCTATTTCTCGCTTTAGTCATCAGTATGCTAGAGCTATCCAAAAGTAAAGCAATACTATTTTTGCATGTCCTTATAACCCTTTATCCCATGGGTCTGCTAAAAGTTTTTACCCCAGCCTCATACCATGTTGTAACTATTACTGCGCATGGACAGACTAATCTTATAGTGATTTCATCATGTTATTCCACCAACTAATAGCCTATGATGATGTTTCTTTATTATTTGTTCTGCATTATATCCAAACATGCCTGAATTGCACATCCCAGTCTGACAAATCTTTCTTCCTTCTTGTCTGCAGTTACAACTTTTTAGAAAGGCAGAACACTTACCATCTATATAGGCCATAATTTTTGGCCTCTGTGCATTTGATTCTGCTACCTCTGTCTACCCCACTCCTTGCCAGCTACTGGAATGCCTTCGCCCTACTTTTCAATCCTACCTATCCTTTACAGACTGACTGCCTTCATTTCATTCTGTAAGCTCTATTTCTTTTTTTCTTTTTCAAACAACAAACATTTATTATCTCAGTTTCTATGAGTAAGGCGTTCCAGGAGTGGCTTAACTAGTCGGTTCTGGTTTAAGGTCTTTCGTGAGGTTGCTGTGAGGAAGTCTGCAGGGGCGGCAGCCATCTGAAGACTTGGCTAAGGCTGGAGATTCACTTTCAAGATGACTCACTGACAGAGCTGTTGGCAGGAGGCCTCAGTTGCTCCCAACATGGGCCTTTCAGTAAGCTGATGGAGTCTCCTCACAACAAGATAGCTGACTTCCCGTGGACATAAGCTTTGTTTCTGCCATATCAGTCCACAAAGCCTCAAACTTCTAGAAAATATATCCAAAGGAGCATTAAGTTAAGACGCAGGTTACCAGTTTTTTACTCATTTATATGTTATTAATTAACTGTGTGATCTAGAGCAACCCAGCTTTGTCTGATTGTCTTGTCTGATTCCTAATGGTGACCCTGCTGATTATCCCCTCTTAATTTCTCTTGAGCTTTGCCTATCAAATGGTGGGATCTGAACAGTTGATCATAAAGTCCTTCCAGCTCCAGAACTGCAATGATTTATAAATTCTTATTTACTGCCACTGCAGAGTATAATACTTTTTCTCTGAATATCTGTTACTAATTATTTCTCTCTTCTTAAATATAATATATACACATAAATCGTATGTCTAGGTTGCTACTGTGCATTCAACTAAGATTTTTTATAAAAAAGACAATTTTTTTTCTAAATAGCCTAGTCTACATTTATTTGCACTGAAAGTAGAAATAAGATACTCCAGAGCCACTTCATTGAAAAATTTACTTAATAAGGGTTTGAATTCTTCCTACTTTGAAGAAAGTTTTATTTTAAGAAAGCAGGATATTGCACCAAGCGGTTTCTATAAACTAAAACTTGAGTTATTTGAATATTGTTAATGTCTTTGTTCTACACAATCCTAATAATATGAACTTTCAAACCTTTTAAAACAGGAAAAGATTAAGAATGACATAAAATTTTGAAAGAAACTATTGTCTAATATTATTAATTATAAGCAGATTTATTCAGAATGAATAATATCTAGAAAATGATCATGACCTTTTATCCCTAGAAATGGAGTAGGAGCTAGGATGGCTAGCAAAGTTTTCATTAGCAGTCAGCTGAGTCTGCAAATCTCTTCGCACAAATATTTATAAAAATGAAAGCTAAATTCTGAGGAAAATTTGAATCAAATAAATGTCTTTCTTTTCAATACTTTTAAGTAGGAAACTTGCAGTAATAGACATTGAGTTGGAATGAATATGCTATCCATTTCCATTCACAAATTACAATAATGAATTCTGCCTTTCTATACTTCTATTTATTTGATCCACTCATTAGTTGGTTAATAGAGAGCAGAAGTTAATTTTTTAGAAATCATTCAATTATTTGCACTTACACTTTAATGGTGGGAAATAAATGTGAACAGCTGATTGATCTCATGGAGTTATGATTAGTATATTAGACGAGAAAATATTTGGTAGTTGTTTAATCCACCTACAATGAGTCTTTGAAGTCTCTACCTTAGCATCAAGGAAAGTAGGGTACTTTCTTAAAAAAAGCAGTCCTCTATTATGCAACATCATCATGGTTTATTTAATCAAAAATTTAAGATAAGCACTATGGCATGATAATCATTGTGGAATGACTCACAATTAGGTCCAAATACACTATGTACTGGGTATTTTAGCAAATCTCTTCATATCTATGAATTTCCATTTCCTCATGTTAAAATGTAAACAGTAAAAATTTCCCTTCCTATGGGGTTGCTGTTTCTTAGAGTGCCTTATGCATAATAAAAGTTAAATAAATGTACATGTTCAATTAATGTATGATAAATTAGGCATAGTTAAAATGACCTCAATGTCATGGTTGAACAAAAATGTCAATATCCTCAAGAAGAATAAGAAATAGTTGTGTGGGGGTGGAGGACAATAAATTATGTAAAAGCATTTTAGTCCTGCAAATTTTTGTTACATGTGCTTCAATAATTTACATTAAAATTTTTAGTGAAGAACTAAATGTTTTCTAGGATTCAGAGCCTATTTTATTCTATTCTCTTCTGTCCTATTCTATATACGGCCTGAAATCTGAGTTTAGGAGACTTTCTAAATAGTTTCGATCTAATAAGATTATCAGACTATGCTAGATAAATTTCAAAACCCTTAGCATATCTGACTTGTTCATTCACTCATTCTTTTAGCAAATTGCATTGATTATCAAGTGTCTGACACTCTGCTACGTGGAAGTTGTATTTACATAAATAAAAAATACTCTTTACCCCTATGGATCTGATAGTCTAGAGTAGTATCTGGCAAACTACAGTTTGTGGGCCAAATATGACCCACTGCCTGCTTGTGAATAAAGCTTTATTGGTCCATAGACATGCCAATTTATTTAAATGTTATCTGTGAATGCTTTCACACTACAGCAGGAGAGATGAGTAATTACAACAGAGACCTGAGGGCCTACAAAGCCTAAAATATTTAATATCTGTCCCTTTACCAAAAGAGTTTGCCAACCTCTGGTGTAAAGAAGAAAGCGTGTTAAACAAGGAAATGGATGCATATGTAATTTGAACAAAATTATGAGTGGTGCTGTTAGAAAAAATAATAGGGTGGCCCTAATTTGAACGTTATGGCCAGGCTACACCAACATAGCTAATAACTCCAAATCTCAATGACTTAACACAACAAAAGTTTATATTTTGTCCACACAAAGTCAGCTGTGGTCCAGCCAGCTCTCAAGGACATCTGACCTCCTTGTGGTGTCTCAGTGATCCAGGCTGCTTACATCCTCCAGCTCCACCATCTCAGCAAGCTCACTGTCAATAAAAGGAAGAAAGTCTGAATTACATGGCAGCTTTTCACACCCCAGCCTAGAAGTCACACCTGTCATTTCCACTCACATGTCATTGGCCAGAACTAGTCACAAGGCCCTGCCTAATGCAGGGAGACTGAGAAATGTCTTCCATATGTACAAGAAGGAAGGGAGGCATAAGTATTGATGAGCACTAATAATATAAATAATATTTACCCCATCAGGGAAAGTGGTTTTGAAAAGGTTACATTTTTATTGGAACCTGAAGATAGAGGATGAGTCTGGCAGGTAAACAGTGGAGTCCCTGGGTGGTGCAGTTAGAGCACTAGGCTGCTAACCAGGGGTGGATTAGCCGGTAAGCATGGTATGCACCGGCTTACAGTAAGCAAGGTACGCGTAGGCTTAATTGTGTTTATTTACTAATCTGTAGTGCACAATGGTGAAACCCAGGTGAAATTGTGTACTACAGATTAGTAAGTAAACACAATTAAGCCTGTGCATACCTTGTTTATTGGGTAATCTGCCCATGCTGCTAGCTAAAAGTTTGGAAAGTTAGAGGTTTGACTTCATCCAGAGGTACCTCAGAAGAAAAGCCTGGCAATCTACTTCCAAAAAATCAGCCACTGAAAACTCTGTGGAGAACAGTTCTACTCTGACACACAAGGGGTTGTCATGAGCCAAAGTCAACTCAGGGACAACTGACTATATTTGTTGGACAGAGGAACAGGATAAGAGAAGACGGGAAAAAAAAAAAAAAGGTATGAAGTCTTGCTGTATTTCAGTAACCAAAGAAGACCAGAGTGTGGGGAAAGTGGAACAAGACTAGACTGGTGAAGAAACCAGGAGCATATCATGCAACACCTTGTAAATCTTGGGCAAGTTTGAATAGTATTCAACAGGTAGCCAGTGAAAGATTTTTAAGCATGGGCAGGACATCATCTCGTTTATGTTTTAAAAGGACCGATTTAGCTTCTGAGCAGAGAATGGATTGGAAAATTTGTCTATGTCAGGCAAACCCAGATAAAATTCTTTCTCTTTCATTGTGAATTCATTTTGCTGAGCATCCCTTTTGCAGGTATTCAAAACATTTAAATTAAATATTTTGCCAAAGAAGGTCATAGAACAGTTATAAGGATTAATAAAAAGATATTCTATTAAAGAAATTAAGACATACAATATACCCAGAAGTTATTTCCTTGAGAAATTCAACTGAATACTTGCCACAAATCCCACAAACCCATCCCTGTTCGTATAGATTATACACTAGCAGAAGACGGAGATTAATGATGAAGGACCTTATCAGGAACTTCTTTTGTTTTTCTTGCTATAAAATGTAACTTATGGAACTACTCCATCCTGAAAGAAAGCCTGTGTTTGTTCTCCTGTATTCATTCCCTGTCTTTGTTCAGGTGCCAAGCAGCTTTTATGTGTTAAAGCGATGAATTTTTATGAAACAGGAAAGTATCATTTTTTGCTTGACTCTTAGGTATAAATTTTATAAATACTAGATAATAAATCATGGATCACTGAATAATATGTGATGTTATAAATTTAATTTTGATGTTTTCATGACTAGCTAAACATAATTCAACCACAGTGCAATCACACCTTTTATAGCAATTCTTATATACATATATCAGGTTAATTATAGTCTATGTGTCTGACAAGAATTTTATGACAACTGCAAACAGTCTTCATTTCTCTTTATAAGTAGATGATATCTTTTCTTCTCTTAGGCTCATTTTATCAGCTGTATTTAGCATGAACTGTTGAGGAAAGACTCTAAATCCACAGTTTAAGATTTTGAGATTGCCAAGTTTCTCAATGCAAATCCATGGGTACTTCTTTATTTCTCCGAATTAAAGTTAACCGTGAGTTTTACACCCCATATTACCTTCTTCCAAATATTTCATTAAAGGAACCCAGTAAGAACCAATACATAACACTCTTTATGTCTATTGTCTCTAAAACAATTGGCTAGGAAAGAGAAACAGCTTTTATCTTCTCTCAGCTTAGAATCATTTAAGCCCCCATGACCCTGACACTCATTCAATTTAAAGGATTAAAACCTCCTTTGGAGGCACCATGTTTTTCTCACGCACACACACACACACACACACACACACACACACAAGTGGCCTGAATCTATAGTTATCTTTATGTACTAGAGGAGGATAGTTGGAAGAATATATAGGAAAGGACACTCCCATTCCAAATATCTTTTGCAGAGGAAAGGTAGGGAATGGAGTTAACACAAATTCATATTTTTAAAATATAAGCCGTGGTTCTGCTTGTTCTGTGGCAACATGAAAATCACATATTTAATTAAGAGAGAAAATAAAACAAAACAGAAACTATGAGTATCTTACCATGTAAAGCACTGCCACATCAGAGCAGTTTGTTTGCTGGATGCCCTAATTATTATTTTTCATGCTCTCTGTATGAGAATCAACCTACTTATATTTTGGTAACATCAAAAATTATATACCAAAAAACACATTGCCGTGGAGTCCGATTCCGACTCATAGTGACCCTGTTGGATAGAGTAGACCTGACCCATAGGGCTTCTCAGGGGTGCCTGGTGGATTCAAACTGCCAACCTTTTGGTTAGCAGCCATAGCTCTTTACTACACCATCAGAGTTTAAAATTAAATTATATGGTGAGTTTAAAAAAAAAAATGAGACTGGAAGAAATCAGGGGGGTTAAAAAGCGTTGCTAGAATATAGTAGTTAATATTGTGTGTTTGCTATGTGGTGGGCACTGTGCTCAGCACTTTGAATGCATTTTCTCTTTTGACCCTTCTAAAAACTTGAAGAGGTAGATATACTGCTCTTCCCATTTTATAGATTAGGTCTATAAATCTTAGGTTAATCATTTGCGTAGTGTTATAGAGAAAAAATCTGACAGATCTGAAATATAAATCTAGGCATTTTATGCAGATCTAATTTTTAATCTTGGTTTCACCCACCTTGAACTTTTCATAGACATGAAAATGAAAGAGGTTTTGCCATGTTCCAAAAATGCATCAAGTCTGGGGGGCATTTCAGCACAGGGATTAAATGGATTAATAATCAGGTCAATGAGTAGTCCTTTATGGTAAGTTCTTGGAGACACTCAACATTTTTTTCAAGGATGTAGGTAAGTATTTTGATAACTGTTTACAAATACTAGATATATATAGATTGATATATGATAGTGTTGTGAGAGGGTAATGAATACCAAGGATGATGGGTAACACATTTAAAACAGTAAATATCCTCTATCAGATTGCATTTTGATTACAAGAAGTGTTTAATTTGGGTCAAGAAAGAGCTACAATAATAATTAGCAGTTCAAAATAAAAGAAGAATTACTTTCCTTGAGTGTGTTAGCACTGTGCTAGGTACTTTCTCTAAATTAACTATTTCAAGCCTTACAACCAATCATTAACTTTTTTTTTTTTTTTTTAATATAAAGCTGATGCTCAAAAACTTTGAATAACTTGGCAGGGTCACAGAACCAGTTACTAGAGGAGAAAGGATTTAATGGTAGACCTTTCTATCACCAGTCAGTGTGTGTGTGTGTGTGTGTGTGTGTGTGTGTGTGTGTGTGTGTGTGTATGTGTGTGTGTGTTTTGAAACATTGTTTTCTATCAGATAAAATGATAATGTTACGTAAAAAAGACAGGTTTTAGTTGACAACTCAGTTAGCAAGAGTTAACAAAGTGCCATAGCTAAAAAAACAAACGCAGTTGTTTTGTGTAGTAATTAAAATATGGTTTCCAGAGCAAGGAAGAAGCCCCCACATCCTACAGTGCTCATACTATGTCTGGAAATCTGGCTTCTAGCCAGACCTCAGACGAAAAACAACATGGACAAATGGCAAAAAGGAATCTATTCCTAGAGAAAATCTTGTATGAGGAACAGTGAAAAGAACAGAGGATGTTTAAGTTAGGAAACTACCAAAAAAAAGGAAAAAAAAAAAAAACAAAAAACAGAAAGAAAGTGTACCAATTGGTTTGAGCAAGACAACTGTGTTTAAATTTTTAAAGGATTTCCTTTTTATAAAGAATTTAAATCTTTTGGTATGACTACAAAAGGTAGAACTAAGGGCCAAATGATTCATGCTGGTGCAAAACACTTTCAAAGTCCGTATAACGATAAATTAATATATAACCCTAAAGTGGCATATGGGCAAGTTTAAAAGTAGTTTTTGTTTCAGTTTTTTCCCTCTGGGACCAGAGCTGCACAGATTCAAATAGTTAACCTATGACTTTCCTTTTCATTTCTTAATCCTGGATAATTCCTATTATTCAAGCTTGCAAACTTAAAAAAAAAATTATCTGGTATATTTATGTGTTCAGAAATGGAGACAGGAGGAATGGGAAGTGAGTTCACATTGGTCTGCCATTTTGAAGGAAAGTTCTAAAGCTTCTTCCAATTCCAAGTGCTCTATCATTCTACGACTTGAAATGTTTGAAAGCTACTTGGCAGCAGAACTAAGACTAGAAATCTGGTGTTATGACTCCCTCACTATTTCTAACCATTAGGTCACACTGTTTTGTGTTTTTAAGTATGTTGTATCAGTCCCTACATGATCTGGACTATTCTTAAATTGTCCAGAAAGATACCTACAGTGAAAATCTCATAGCTTTCATGCTCTACCTTTCCATGGCAATCATCAAAAGAATATAGTTTCCACAATCTCTCAGGGCTCTGTTTCATGGCCCATGACCCTTATTCAGCAAGTTATTTTGGGGGTCTAGCCTAAATCCCTCCTAGCTATGGTCTCAACCAATTACCTCTTGCCCTTTTTCATTGCAGTTCAATAGAATTCTGTCTGAAATATAATTCTTTCCTGTAGTCCAGATCATGTGTTTGCCCATAAGTTTGGTCCCATGTTCCACCAGATACTGCAAATTAGAAGGATCATTTACAGGTAATTTATTTACATTAGGGGTTTTTATAAAATTTAGCATGTGGAATTTTGCAAATTAGTCTATTTTAGTTTATCTTATATGTTTTATATACATATGCATATATATATATATTTACATACACATATAAATAATGTAACAGGACAATGGGCAAACATAGAGTAACACTGTGAACATGTGACTATGTGGGACCCAGTTGCTTGCATATGTGTCAGAGGGGTTTTGTTGTACCTTATCTTTTTAAAATTATTTTCTATGGTGCAAACTTAAGCCCTATTGAACCTCTCCCTTCAAAGAGAAATTTAATCATTTTGTAGTTTAAAGTCCTGTCATTGCTCTGCACTGCATAACTTCCTAATTTTGGCAGTTATTTCTAATACTTTACTACTCTAAGTAAAGGCATTCAATTAATGCCATCCAGTTAAACTTCGTGCTATTTATTAATATTTTCTTTTTTACAATTTTCTGATTTGAGAGACTAGGACATAAATTAGAAGTCATTGGAGTCTATAAGTTGCCATGTAATTAATAGTATGACACCTGAAATTTGGTCTCTGACAAGTATATGATAACCCCCTACCTGTAAAAGATAGCTGAAGCACTCCTAAAGCTATATATTTTATTCATTTTAAAAATAATAATAATAATAAAATTTAGATTCTGGACAACCCTGATCTAAATAAGCTCAAGGACTTGTATTTGAGTCACGTCGATTAGTTTAGTCATTTTCACTCAAACAAATAGGTATAAAGAGGCTACTATGTGTTAGACCCTCTTCTACGTGATGTGGATACAGGAATCAAAAAAACAAATATTCTTGTTTCCATAATATTTATATTCTTGTTGGGAGAGGCACAGAATAAAGATTAATAAATGAAATACGTAGTTTAATAGATGGTTGTAAGTGCTGTGGAGAAAAGGAGCAAGGATAACAATTGCTTGAAGGGAGAGAGGGAAGGTTTAGTTTTAAATATGGTGGCCAAGGATGGCCACACTGAGAAAGAGACATTTGAGTAAATTTCTAGGGAGTTGAGATCGTGAGCCCTGTCCCTACATTGAAGAAAATTTTTCCAAGAGGAAGGCGCAGTTCGTGATAAGGCCCTGAGGTGGGACTTTATGTGAGATGTCCACAAAAAGGAGGCTAAGATGGCCCTCCCACCTCTCCTCAAAACCATTCTAGAACTTTCTGTTGCACGCAAAATAAAAACTAACATGTTTGCAATGTCCTAAAGGCCCTACAATATCTAGCTTACACTTATACACAGGCTAGTGTGTTGAGAGTAAACTGAAGGGGAAACAGGGTGGAAACAGGTTGAGCACTTAGTGCCCTGTTATAATAACCAGGGGAACGATGATGGCAGATTTGACCGGGATGGAAACAGTGGAACTCCTAAGGAGTGTTCAAATATTTCATCGTTTTTGAAGGTAGCAGCAACAGATTTTCTGATGAATCTCATGTGGGGTGTGAGAGAAAGAAGCCAAACATGACTCTTAGATTTTTGACTTGAGTAAATGGAAAAAATGAAGTTTCCATCTATAATTCAACCCTAAAGGATGAAAGCATGTTAAAAAAAACAAAAAAGCAGGCATTTAATGGTTGCTTTTCAGACACTAAATACTTATCAAACTTATGCTAAATGAGTTACCTTAGGCAAGATGATTTATGTAGGTAAGTAGAGGTCAGTGGTTATCTGTGTAATACCTATACTATCACTCTCTTCTTGAAATCAGCTTACCTGCCAAACCTACATAAGCTGTTTTCTCTTTTCAACAACCTACATGACAAGCCTCTCATTGTGATGGACAGAGAATCTAGACTTTAGAGTCCAATAAACCTGGGTATACATCAGATCTCTGCCATTCAATGGCCAGGTTCATTTTCTGGGTCTCAATTTTTTTCACCTCTAGAAAGAGATGGGGCCCTGGTAATGCAATGGTTAAGAGTTTGACTGCTAACCAAAGGGCCGGCAGTTCAAATCCACCAGCAGCTCCTTGGAACCCTGTGGGGCGGTTCTACTCTGCCCTATAGGGTCGCTTGAGTCAGAATCAACTCGACGCCAACAGGCTGGGTTTTAGAAAGAAATGGAATTGTTTTTGGATTAAATTAAGTAATTAATAACATATAAAAATAAATTGGTTCCTAGCATATCATAGATGCTCAATAAATGGAATATGCGTTTGTTGTTGTTACCGTAACTATTATGAACCTTCCACAACTTGTCTGTTAGTTTGTCATACTATGGTGGCTTGTGTGTTGCTGTGATGCTGGAAGCAATGCCACCAGTATTTCAAGTGCTAGCAGGATCACTTATGGTAGACAGGTTACAGGGGAGCTTCCAGAGTAAGAGAAAAGGTGTGGTGATCAGCTTCTGAAAATTAGCCTTCTGAAAATGGATCCAAACAGAACATTGGCTGACTTGCTTGCTTTGGACACATCATCGAGAGAGATGAATTGTAAGAAGAAGACATGGTGTTTGGTGAAGTAGAGGGCCAACAACGGTAAAGGACACCCTCAGTGAGATGGACTGGCACAGCGGCCACAATGTGAACTCAAGCACACTGGCAATTGTGAGGATGACACAGGACCGGGCAACCTTTTGTTTTGTTGTACATAAAGGTGTTATGAGTTGGAGTCAACTGGACAGCAGCTAACAAAAATATTATAAACCTAGTCATTTGACTAAGATTAAAGGCTCTACCTATTGCTTATCTCTCTAGCTCTTTTAAAGAATATTAGAATGGCACAGTCTGCTGAGTTTATATAATTAATGTGTGGTTGGTAATGAATTCATCTTTTTTTTATAGTGAATTATATAGGTAATAGAAAACTAGAAGAGCTAGGTAATCATAGTTTAATTTTTGTTGAATTATTGGTGAAATCTAACCCAACTGGGAAAAATCTTTTTTTTTTTTCTCCTTTTTCTTTTTATTGTACTTTTTTTTTTTTAATTTTTTTATTGTACTTCAGGTGAAGGTTTACAGAACAAATAGTTTCTCATGAAACAGTAGTACACATATTGTTTTATGACATTGGTTAACAACCCCATGA
>NW_004443947.1:14777339-14800691 GCF_000243295.1 Trichechus manatus latirostris | reverse complement strand
AATGGTTAACAACCTCACAACACATCAACACTATCCTTACTCAACCTTGGGTTCCCTATCACCAGCTTTCCTGTCCCCTTCTGCCTTCTAGTCCTTGTTCCTGGACTGCTGTGCCTCATTAGTCCCATTTGGTTTTATGGGGCTGTCCATTCCCCAATTGGGAAGAATCTTGTTCAAGATGGGAACTTGGATATTACACATAAGTCATAAAGTAAACAAGCATCTTTCCTTCAGTACTAATATATAAATCCATCGATGCCTGAGAGTATGCATCTTACCAACCTAATCCAGATAAACTATGTTATCATTAAGTAATTTTATGGAACTAATTGCCTGTATTAAAAATCCATCTTCCATCTTCCTTTCCAATTGAAGACTTTGCCTCTTTCCAGGGGTGAGAATGGTTTCCTTTTAGCCCAGCCAGGCAAGCCTCTAGACTTAGAAAAACGGTCTGAGAAAGTCTCTTGATGCAGGTCTATAGAAAATTAATATTCATATATTTATCATTTTTATCAAGCCCCAGACTGTTTTATACATTCCTTTAAGTCTAAGAAAAGAGAATGCAACTTATTAACTCTTTCAACACTTAGCCATTCAACATCAATGTTTATTTATTTCCCACACTGGGCTAGGTGTTGGGTATAAAAGTGTAAGTAAGAAATGTTACACTGCCTTCAAGGAAAACTGAAGTTAAAGGAATATTGTTTGGGGAGGTAAAAATTAATGTGCTAAGGAAATATACTGGATTAATAAAGCATTTAAAAGATGTCTTTGCTGCAAGACTTCTCAGAACCTTTATAAGCTACAGAGTATTGTGACTCTCCAAGGAAGTATTTAGCATATAATTTGATCTAAGCTTATTTAATCAAGAACTTTGTTCAAGTAAGAACTCTAGCATATTGTTCTTCACTGAGAAATGCAAGACTGATGTAATCCTAGCATCCACTCAGATATACAAGTTCAGTGTCATGCTGACAGTCATTTAACCCATGAACAGGTTAATATAATGAAGCTTTAGAATTACAATGTTAGAACTTGAGGTCACTTGAAGATCATTTAATCACTGTGGCTTTCTATCAATTTATGCCTCTACTTGCTATCCACAACTTACGAGTTAATTAAAAAAAGCTAAATTTTTGTGTTGCCTCCAATCCATGTTGGTCTTTTGCTCCTACAAAACCTGCTGCTGTCAAGTCAATTGTGACTCATAGTGACCCTATAAGACAAAGTAGAACTGCCCCATAGAGTTCCCAGGGAGTGTCTGGTGGATTTGAACTGCTGACCTTTTGGTTAGCAGCCATAGCATTTAACCACTATACCACCAGGGTTTCCTCGCTCCTACAGGTTGTCATTCAATCTGCCGTTATACTGTGATGGGCATTTGACATTCACCTCAAACTCCTGATATTGGAGATACATATATGCTTACAGCCCTGTGTTATGAAGGCAGGGAATATACCCCTGTTGTCTCTGTATGCAGTGCTGTATCATTGAAAAGTCACAAAGAACTGAACATATTAAGTTCCACCCTCCATGTTCATTTTATTGTTCTAGGCACTGGGGATGAATTAAGCCGTGCATCTACTCTCATGGAGCTTATGTTACAGTTGAGAAATAACACAATAAACATATAAATATGTCATAAAATGGCAGTGGTTGACAACTATTATAAAGAAAAATAAACAGGATAAGAAGATGGAGACTGATTGGGGTAGTATTTATATAGGTGGTTAGACAAAGTCTCTCTGGGAGTAAGACTATTTCAGTTGCAGGGACCAGTGAATACAGAGGCCTGAAGACCAGGCAATGTGGTCTTCTCAAAGAATAGCAAAGAGGAAAGCCTAAAAGAGATTGAGGAGAAGAGAGCTGTGAAAATAAATCAGAAAAATCAATAGACACTATTTGTTAAATCAGATTTGAGAATACTAAACAGCTATACAAAACTTGGATGCATGCTAAATTTAAAATAGTCTCTTAAGGGTTTTTTAATTGCAAAATTCTACATAAGTTAATTTAGATTATTTTACTTTATGTTATTTTATTGTCTATGTGCCCTTATTTTACTGGAGCCTGAAGAATATAATCTGGCTCTCTGCTGAGCACCTAGAAGAAGTGAGTTCTCAATATAGTTTGTTCAAATTATGTCTCATCTGTACCTTCCCCATACACACACCTTGATTTTATTGGTAAGGAATTAAGGAACTTAATGGCTAAGTCATTTGTTCAAGGTTACTATCTTAGGCTGGGTTCTCTAGAGAAGCAAAACTAGTAAAGCAAATAAATAAATAGGGAGAAACTTATATCAAGGAAATGACTCACACAGTTGTAGAGGCTGGAACATCTCAAATCCGTGGGTCAGGCTGGAGGCTTCTCCTGATTCACATAGACAGTGGCTGACAAACCCAACATCGACAAGTTAGACAACAGGGCTCTTGCTCACAGGCTGTGAAGATCAACGAATCCCAAGATCAGCAGGCAAGATGGCAGGTAAGCTGCTAGCTCAAGTTCCAAGAACCAGAGGTCCAACAAACAGGATAAGCTTCATGATCCAGTGCGAGGAAGAGCCCATGAGCCTTGCCAGAAAGTCTGCCTATATTGAATGCAGGCCACACCCGAAACAAAGGCCACACTCATAGCAGATCCCATTATGGAGGTGATCGTATTATATCAAATCTCATTATGGAGGTGATCACATCATTATACAACTGCCAAACTACATCATAACTGCCAAACCACTGACAATGATGTCCCAGCCAAGTTGACGCACAGCCTTAACAATCACAGTTACATAGATAGTTATCACAAAGCTAGGAACAATATCTAGTTCTCAAGAAAAAATCTGAGTTCTGTGGTTTATGTAGGAGCACTAGGTAATGAATTTGACAAAGGTTTGTGTTTTATGTTAACTGGTAGCGCCTAGTATAAAGCCTTTGTATGTTGTTAAGTACCGAGGAAGTTTTTGGTGAGTAATACATTAAAAGAACATAAAGCTTAACTGGAATCTGAACTTACATACACAGAACTTGTCTAAAGATTTGTGCTAACAACCATCTTACTTACAATTAAGGTCTAAGAAAACATTGAGAAGTAATAAGGGGAAAGGAAAAGCTGGAGATGAATGCAAATGCATTTGTTGTTTTCCTCTAGGGATCTAAATCAAATCCTTATTGTATAATTTGATTTGGTTACTCATTGTTTCTAATTAGAAATAATCACATTTACATGATTTCCCCCTCCTTTTTAGTTTCTCACCAAAATTGCTTTGCTCAATTATGCCACTTTATGGTTTCATATAATTTGTATCTCTTGACTCAACAGTTCCCCATATCACTTGGAATGTGTTGTATTTTTTTAAGAAGTAAAAGTTTGAGAGCTATTTTCAAACGGATTGTGAGACTTAAGTAGCTCCCATAAGCACAGAAGCATGCTAAAAACAAACTGAGGAATACTTGAAAGTTCAAAACTAGGATGATGCTTATTACTAACTATATGTGAAATTAATTAAAGATTTAATTATTTGAGGAAAAAGAAATTGGCAGTTTCTACGTTTTGAGTCATTAAAAACATGTCTATTGCTCTAGAGGTTTTGAGCACATGTGCAAAAAATAGACTACCCAAGCTTTGATGTTACCAAACTTTTTTTTTTAATAGAAATACAACTTAAATATATGCTGCAGTCTTAGCTTTTTATCTCAAATCTGCCAACCTATTTTTTGCACCAAAAACAGTCTATATATATATATAGATAGATAGATAGATAGATAGATAGATATAGATACATAGATATATATGTGTGTGTATATATGTGTATATATGTATATATATTCACCAAGATGTTTAAATCCTATAAGGTGATCTTCCATTTTTCATGGAAGAAATCATGGAATTTAGAATTTTAAAGGACCTTCCAGCTCATTTATAAATAAACAAAGACAAGTGAATGTATTATGGCGCTTGGTCATATAGCTAGTAAAACATAGAGCTAATAGGGACATGAGAGTTTCATAGGCTAGTACTGCTTCTGGTACATGCTGTTAGCAAACTTCAGAAGAGGACAGGGAAGGAATGATGGTAATAATTTAAACCCATTGCCATCAAATCAAACCCGTTGCCATCGAGTCCATTCTGACTCATAGTAATGGACATGGTAAAAGCATTATTTTCTGTAACCCTGTATATTTTTGTGTATATAACTTGTATATAATACTTTGGAACACTTTTGTTTTTTCCATCGAGTTTTCTTTTCCAAGGTCAGTATGTTTACCAGTAAAACTTTAAAAATATATTGATGCAACAAACACTTATTGAACACCTGTTAAGTGCCCAAGTTAATTCTAGGTGCTAGGGCTACAGTGACATATAGAGAAGTCTTTTGCATTTTTGATGAGAAATAAAGATATCATGCAAGAAGTAAATAATTTCATAGCTGTGTTATGAAGAAATTAAAACATAGTGATGCAATATAGAGTGAATGAAATTGGTTGTTTTTAAATTGATTTGGTAACCAGGGAGGCATTTCCAAAGAAGTAACTTTTTTGTTGAGATCTGGTTGATGAGATTAGGAATCAACCGTAGAAAGAATAGGGGAATCAGTGTGCAAGGAAGAAAGTGTAGCAAAAAAAAAAAAAAAAATGCTAAGGCCTTAAGGTGAGAATGAACTTGCTTAATTGAAGAAGGCCAGTATAGCCGGAGTGAAGGTGAAGAAAGGAGTGGTAGGTGAGGGCGGTACAGGAGACTGGAGCGAGTTAACACGGAGCATTGTTGTTGATGTCTTGTGCCTTCTAGTCGATTCCTACTCATGGTAACCCCATGTGTTACAGTGTAGATCTGGTTCTTGGATTACCTTGACTGTAATCTTTATGAAAACAGATTACCAGGTCTTTTCTTCCCCAGTGCTTTTGGGTGAGTTCAAACCTTCAACCTTTCAGTTACCAGCCAAACATGAAGCATATATGCCACCTGGGGCCTTGTAGGCCATGGAAATATGTCTGAACAGGATTCTAAGTGTAATTTAGAAGCCATTGGCCTTAAGTTTGTTTGTTTGTACAATCCACAGAATTCAAAGTTAATGCCCACAGTTCAGGGTTATCTCAGTTCCAGAACCCAGAGACAATTCCTTTTTCCGTTGCAAAAAATCCACTGGAAGAGCTTTTACTTAGTAGCTATTCATGTTTAAGTCTCAGTTAACTACATTTACTTTTTATCAAATTCAAAATTAAAGATAAAATTGGCAGTAAGATGCAGGACAGTATCTTAAAGCATTCTATCAAAGTACAGACTAAACGTTTTCTATCTGATATTTTGCAATAATTTTTATTTTCAAATTATATCACTTTCATGTAAAGAGTTTCTGTACAAAGAACAAACATCTAAAAAAGAGTGATAATTGGAATAAACAATTATCCACAGACATGATCTGCATCATACTGACACAAAATAATTGACCACAGAGCAGTTTTGGGCTTCTCACTTGTACTCTACAATATACTTTGGCTTATCTTGAACTCTGGGTGAAATATGATCTATATGTCAAAGAAAAAGATTCACAACAGTTGGTAATGTAATGGTATCTTCCTTTTTGTCTTTCTAAATTTTAAACTGAGTCAGATATGACAATAAGTTTAAGATATGGCACTTAACTGGTTTTAACTTAAATTTTACATCTACCGATAGCAAGCATTGCTATTTCCGTTGAACCACTTCCAAGTCATCAATCTGTTTGTTGGTCTAAGAGAGTTTGGTATGAATTAGAAGGTAAAGGTAAAAGCAATGCTTATGTAATGCACATGCACAGGACAGCAAAGTAATTAGGAATGTGGACTTTGGAATTAAACACCCTGGGTTGGAATCTCAGCTCCAATCTCTTTGATCTTTGGGCAAGTTACTTTGACTTTAAGCCTCTATTTTCTCGTCTGCAAAATGGAGATAATAATGCCCACCTCATATATTTGTTGTGAGTTTTAAATGGCATAAAGTGCTTAGTAGAGTGACTCGGATATAACAGTATGTTATTATTTGTGGACGTTCATACTGTGAGAGGTCAAAACATCACTGTATCATTCATTTTAGCATTTGGAATGGAAACTGTATCAAGACATGCTCATCTAGTTTTTCTTTGAACATTTTCCAGTTGTTGTCCTGTGATGTTCGTTATCTGCACTACAGCATTGTCAGGTATCTATTGTTTGACAGTTGAGATGTGTAGAGGATTAGCGTATTGAATGGCAGGTTGACTTACATTATAGTTCTGTTCTTCTGTAGCTTGCCTTCATGTTCTTAAAATACAATTTATCACAGACGAGATTGATGATGACTAAGAAGTAAACAGTCCTCTATTGTCAAGTTGAACATATAAATATTACCAAAATAAAATTTGGACTGGGATCCCAATTCTTTTGTGCTTTCAGGTTAGAGAGAAATATTTCCCTCCTGAAGGTAAGAAAGTAAAGACATATTAATCCCCCAAAAGAAGAAAAAATATGGAGTATTTTGAATAGTGTTATTGTGTGTAAATTATCAATTCATATTTACCCACATACGGGATAGCCAAATCCTGAATTGCCAGCTGACTTTTTAATTTAATATTTGGTTCGAGGATTATAATTTTCTTCCCTTCACTAGAGGTGTGAAAAGCATGATCTAATTTTTTGATTGGGGTTGATAGGCTCTAGAAGGAAATTGAGCATTAGAAAAAGTTAAGGCTTTTCTTTATTTTCACTTAATTGTTGGATAAAAAATACATTTATATTATTGAAAAAAATATGAAATGATATCTAATGAAAAAATTGAAAACATTTCCTTCCCATTCATGTCTCTCACTTATCCAATTTTCTTAGCTCATGTGGAACCATTATTTTTTTATGTATCTTGTATGCTTCCTGAGCACCTTTATGCCACACTTGCATCTATATGATTTTTAATTTTGCCTCCTTCTCTACACAAGATAGGAGACCATGCACACTTTTCTGTGCCTTGCTTTTTAAACTTATTTTATATGTGTGTATAAACACATACAGACACATGTATACATATATACATTGTTATTAATTTCCATCTAGTCCATTCCGACTCATGGCCACCCCATGTGTGCAGAGTACAACTGCTCCATAGGATTTTCAAGGCTGTGACCTTTCAGAAGTAGATTATCAGGCCATACTTCCAAGGTGCCTCTGGGTGAATTTGAACCACAACAATTTGGTTAGCAGTCCAGTGCTTAACCATTTGCGCCACCCAGGGACTCTGCATGTACATATATATATATAGACAGAGATATATATATATATATATATATGTCAGAATCGACTTGACAGCAAAGGGTTTTATTATGTGTATGTGTGTGCATATGTATATATACATATGCATACATATACATATATACATGTACATATGTGTATATATATATGTACACACACATAGATGCATTAGAATAATCTTCCATTTATGGACTTTTCTTCTAGTATTTTGCGTTAAAGACATTACCACAATAAATAGGTATGTACACAAGTCATTTGACGGATGTGTGAGTATATCTGTCAGATATATTCATAATAGTGGAATTGCTAGTTCAAAGTCATATATAGTTGTAATATTGATAGCAATTGTGAAATTGCCTTACACAGAGATCGAATTAACTTACACTCCCATCAGCAATATATGAAAATGTCTGTTTTCCCCCTTAATCTTCCCAATAGAATTTATTTTTGAACTTACACCATCAGCCAACATGCTAGGTGAAAAATAATACCTCAGTGTAATTGTAATTTTTGTTTTTGTTAACATAAGCTGAGCCTCTTTGCATATGTTTAAAAGCGTTTTTGCTTTCTTTTCTGTGAACTGTATGTTTACTTTTCTCACTCGTTTTTACATCGGCTTATTGATGCTTAGGTCATAATTTTCTAGATACACACACACACATATGGAGTGTTAGCCTTTGTGTTATGGGTTACAGAATATTTTCCCTAATCTGTCATTTATCTTTAAAATTTGCTCATGGTTTTTTTTTACCTTGTTGTGCCAACACCATTAATTGATCATCTATTTTCCCTCACTAAGTTACCTCCTTTATTCTACATTAATTCAAGTATGTAGTTTTTTTCTTACTTTTGGATTTTCCGTTCTACTTAATTTATCTATCTCTTAATGATCCAGAAATACACTAAATTAATTATTTAGATTCTATAATATAGTACCTTTTCTCTCCCATAGCAATTTTTAAATAAAAATATAGAGTTCTACTGGCTCTTGTTATGAATTATTTTGCCCATATATATTTAGGAGCACTTTCTTTAGTTCAAAATAAAAAAACAACTTTCACTTAAAGCACAATAAATAAATACGTGTTGAAAAGCAAAGACGTCACCTTGAAGATTAAGGTGCGTCTGACCCAAGCCTTAACGTTTTTAATTACCTTATATGCATGTGAAAGTTGGATGATGAATAAGGAAGACTGAAGAAGAATTGATGCCTTTGAATTGTGGTGTTGGCAAAGAATATTGAATATACCATGGACTGCCAAAAGAACAAATAAATCTGTCTTCGAAGAAGTGTGACCAGAACGTTCCTTGGAAGCAAGGATGGTGAGACTATGTCTCACATACTTTGGACATGTTGTCAGGAGGGATTAATCCCTGGAGAGTGACATGCTTGGTAAAGGAGAGGGTCAGCGAAAAAGAGGGAGGCCCTCTATGAGATGGATTGACACAGTGGGTACAACAATGGGCTTAAGCATAACGATTGTGAGCATGGCGCAGGACCGGTCAGCGTTTCATTCCATTGTACATAGGGTTGCTATGAGTTGGAATTGACTAGATGGCACCTAACAACAACAACAATATTATTTATGCCATGTATTAGGGCTCCTAGCATTGTCTGGATTAGGGAATTTTGATTACCTTGGGGCATGAAGGGTCCACTTGAGATCATGATCATGAATTAAAAGTGAAATGTTTCAGCTTGGTTGCAAATTTTCCCCAAATGACTATCAGTTGCATCAGTACAGCCATTGGGGAGGCAGGGTTTGATTTTGCCAAATTAGTATAGTTAAACTAGAGAAGGGCAAGGTACTCCAATGTGTATGCAAGCAACTTCTTATGTAGAATTTAAATTAGGAAAAGAGAGATGGAAAAATGGGGCTGAGGAGGATGATGGATAGTAAATATGGATAGTAGGATTAATTCACGGTGAGTCCCAGTGTTGTAGAAGATAGGAAGTACAGCCCTTTCGGGAGTGAACCGGAAAAAGAGGAGATAGTGGCAAGAGAATGAGATGTGCGCAGCTGAGATTGTCAGAGAAATTGAAACTATTGGTAATGACAAAGTTTATCTAGGCATAAGCATGGGAATGTGTGACTGAGATAGGACGGAGGATAAGATTGTTGGAGAAGATTTCCAGTAACTGTAAGGCCAAAGCTTTGGAAGGATCATCTATGTGTACATTGAAATTGCCAAAAATCTGTATAGGAATGGTGTTAAAATGACAGTGAACTGGGAACCAAGATCTTTCAGAAATGAAGAGAATGACCCAGGGGCCAGTAGATGACTACAACAATGAGTAGACATGTATAATGTAGTCTGATGGCATGAGTTTCAAATCCAAGGGGTTTAGAGAAGAGGAGGAGAATGGTCTTCACAGCAATGAGAATCAAGGAAGACAGTCATACACTGCCTGGCATGGTGGAATGTATGACTAATGGCTACTGTGTCCCTGAACTTCTCCTATATAAAAACTCTTCTCATTTTCTGTATTTTGGAGCAATTTGTAATTTTGCAAATAGTTGCCCAACTGCAGTTATAATATCCTCCAATGAATCTCTTTACATATATATGTATGTTTTCAATACTTACCGCTAATCCTTTCTACTGTGATTTTCCTAATCATCTCTTGTTTAGCTGAGTTCACCTAGTAATTTTCTGTATTTTTCTAAGTTAGGGCTCAAGGCAATAGGATCCTTTGAGGTCTTCTCTATTCAAAACTTTTTGTTTGCAGACGTTTTACATGGAGGACAACATGGTTGAATATAAAATCCTTAGATCACACTTCTTTTTCTTTAAGTCATAATAGGTATTGCTCTATTGCCTTCCATTTTATTTAATAATTTCTGTGGCCCTCTATATTTGAATGATGCTATATAAAAATCAAATGCCAGTCAATTTTTTTTATTGTTGCAAACATAAAAACAGAATATTTTAATGATATATTTATCTTTTTGCCTGTTTGCCTAAAACATTTGTTCTTTATCACTAAAATCCAACATTTCAGTAGAATATATCCCGTGTTGTTTATTCTGGGTCAGTTTTTTCAGATTTTTGGTGTGCTCTTTAACTCTGTAGATTCATGGATTAATTTATACAGCGATATGTCCTTTCATTAATATTGATTTATATTTTTCTGTTCATATATTTGGTTTATTTCTCTGGGAGAGCCAACTAAGGATATTGTGTATCTCCTTTGCCTTTCTTATATAACTATCTCTTTTTTTTTTTCTCTAAATGCTTATAGATCTTCCTTTTTAGTCAGTTTTTTTGCTCTTCTAATTTCCATCTACTATGTCCCTTACTTTGTTTCCCACAGTCTCTCTCTGTCGTGTTTCTTTCATTTTTTTCTTCTTTCTCTGATTTTTTCTTTTCTTTTTTATTCTCCCACTGCACTTCTTTCCTGAGTTCTGACAGTTCAAATATTATTTTCTTCTATTTTATCTCTGTGTTATCTTGAATATCTATTTTGTGGTTTTCATTCATACAGGTTTGCCTCATACATTTTCTTCTAACTCTGGGAGAAATGTTTGGTCAACATTTTCATTTATTCTGTGGCAACACTTTCCTCCCAAAACCTTGGCAAGTTTGGTTGCTTCTTTCCCATATTTTAGTTTTTTTCTGAATATCTTTGTATTTATTCTGTACTAGTTCCCTTTTTCTTACTTCATGGAATTGGATGTATTTTCCTGGTCCAGCTTTTTAGAGAAACTCTCCCCCTCCTCCCAGCATGTTTTAAGGTCTACCCTTCAAGCTCTTTTATTAGAGTTGCCTGTACGCCCTCTATTCCATGGATTACGATATCAATTACTCCAGATATTAAAGCTTTTGTTTTATGCAAGTGCTATAGGATTATACCTTCAGTATGAGCCCATTGTATCAAGAATGTGCATTTTTGGCTGGAATTTTCTGAAATCTATTACTCTTGAGCTGCCTTGCTCTTTAGGTTTCCCTGTATGGTTGTTTCTGCATATTATCCTACATCGTACATCATGGTAACTGTACACATCTTAAGTGATTTTGTAGCTCTTATGCTTCTTGTTTCCCCTGCGGATCGTAACTATGTCTTATTTAACCTGAACACATAGTCTAAGAGCAATTTTTTGTCATTCAAATTGTTGGTTTTATATCTGTTCAATTACTTTCTAAACTCCAACATCTTAATGGCTTAAAACAGTAAAAGTTTATTTCTATCTGAAATCAAAGTTCAATGCTGTTATTTCTAGTTGGAAGACCCTACTGGGCCACTCTCCTCCAAATATAATACAGGGACACAGGCTTTTTCCATATCGTGATGCCATTCTCTTATATTACTCCCAAAGACTTATTTTCCATTCTAGTCAGACAACAGGGGAAAAGAGGAAGAGAAGTCTTAATGGACAAGACGTGGAAAGGGTGTGTATAACTCTCACTATATTTCATTGACTGAAACTCAGAGAAGACTAGCAAATACAGTCTAGCCATTTGCTCAGTAAGAAGAGGACATGGGCTTGGTGATCAAATACCCTTCCCTATGAAAATAGGATACCAGGAGAGAAGTTGTCACCTAAAGTTTCATGCTGCCATGGACATACTAAAAATCACTTCAAAGCTTCATTATTAGTTTAATATTGCATGACTGAACATAAGAAATGGTAGGCATTCATTAAATATTTGAGAAATTATTGAATAGGTAGATAGTTGTATGTTTTATTGATGGAATAATGGATAAAAGGTGGACAGATGATCAGACAACATGTAAAAATGGCAGGCGAATTGGCAAAACTATTCCTGTTACGCTATAGTATATTCATGATTCAGTTGACTTCATTTGTGTTATCTAGTGCTAAAGAATAGAAGTGTGACTCAAGTATACTAAAATCAAACCCATGAGTCAATTCTGACTCACGTAGACCCCATGTGTTACATAGTAGAACTGCTCCACAGGGTTTTCTTGACTGTAATCTTTACAGAAGCAGAATTCCAGGTCTGTCTTTTGCAGTTCCACTGGGTGGGTTAGAACCGCCAACCTTTAGGTTAGTAGTCAAGTGCAAACCACTTAAGTCACTCAAGAACCAGGTTCAAATATAGAGAAATAAAAAATAAAAAGCTAATCTCTCTGGATTCTATTTCAACTTTGTTTCATCGTTGCTCTGTTTTTTTTTTTTTTCCTTTCATAGTTACCATATTTTTACGCATATAGTGCATACCTTCTGCATTTGTTTGCCAGCTGCGCCCTCCCCCTGTGAGGTATTTTCATAAGCGTGCTATGCTAATTTTTTTGTACAGAAACATGTTTAAGAAAATTGGCAAAATGGTGCTTACAAAAATACCTCATGTGGGGAAGGCATGCCTGGCAAACACATGTAGAAGCTATGTGTTTTTTCAGTAAAAATACGGTACATTTGTTTCTTGTCCTGATTGAAACAAGTTTCCACATGAAAAATGATACAATTAATAGGAAACAGTTTCCAAATGAAATATTTGGTTGAATTTAGACGAGACAGTTTTCAAAGTATGAACCTGAAATTATCCGTAAAATTGGTGATGAAACTATAAAAGTTTATGAAAAGTTCAAAGTATTTATTCTGCTTTTATTTGGTTGTTATGAGGATATAAATAGGGACGTGAACCAGAAATTACTGGAAGAAAGCCTATAGAATGCTCCATTGTTAAACATTCCTCCAGACTTTGGGGAGATATGCTTTGACGTTTATAGAGCTTCTATCATTTTGAGAATTTCTCAGTATCACTGGCAGAATAATGGCCTCCCAAGGATGTCCATGCCTAATCTTAGGAAACTGTGATTGTGTTATATGACATGGTGTCTTAGTTAGGTTCTCTAACCTGTTGCTGTAGAATCGATTCCAACTCATAGTGACCCTATAGGACAGAATAGAACTGCCCCATAGAGTTTCCAAGGAGCACCTGGTGGATTTGAACTGCTGACCTTTTGATTAGCAGCCATAGCTCTTAGCCACTACACCACCAGGGTTTTCTAGGTTCTCTAGAAGAGCAAAATTAGTGAGACACATATATGTAAATGTGTATATACCGATGCATATATATATGCATAAAGAAAGAGAAAGAGAGAACTCTATCAGAATATCAATTTATATTCCGAAGGCAGACAACAATACCAAGGAAACACCCCTTTCAGCTAATTGGTTGATCGCATCAGATCACATCATGGAAGGTCATTATATTACATTACATTACAGTATATTACATTACATTACATTACATTATGGAATAGCAACCAGTCCAGTATCTGGCCAAACCATTGAGAATCACAGGCTAGCCAGGTTGACACATAAAACTGATCATCATACATGGCAAAGGAGAATTAAGCTTTTTCAGTAACATTAAATAGAACAAACTTGTTTAACACATTTAGCTGAAATAACATGAACTTAATTGTTACTGTTGTTGTGTGCCACTGAGCTGATTCCAACTTGTTGTGACCCTATTGGACAGAGTAGAACTCGCCCCATAGGGTTTTCCAGGCTGTAAATCTTTATGGGAGCTGATTGCCAGGTCTTTCCTCCTGCGGAAAGGCTGATGGGTTCAGGCCTTTTGGTTAGCAGCCAAGTGCTGTAACTATTGTACCACCAGGGTCCCTTGAACTTAATTAAGGGGGAAAATTTGTTTCCACAAAAATTATGGATATAGTCTTGTAAGCAAATATTGCCCCTGGAAGAAATAAAGTTGCTAATCAGCTAACCTTAAAATAGCGAGATTATTCTGGACTACCCAGTGGGTCCAATTTAATCACAAGGGTCCTTGAATGTGAACAGGGAGCAGGTGTCAGTGTCAAAGTGATGTGATAGGAGAAAGAATCAACCAGCCATTGCCAGCTTTGAAGATGGGGGGAAAACAAAACAAAGCAAACTCATTGCCGTCGAGTCAATTCTGACTCATAGTGACCCTATTGATGATGGAGGAAGGAGCAAGAGCCAAGAACAAGGGCAGCCTCTAGAAGTTGGAAAAGGCGAGTAAAGTACATGAATTCTCTCTTAGAATCTCCAGAAAGGAGCACAGCCCTGCTGACACCTGGATTTTAGTCAAGTGAGATTTATTTGGGACTTTTAACTTCCAGGAGAGTAAGATAATTGTGTTGCTTTAAGCCACAAAGTTTGTGGAAATTTATTACAGCAGCAATAGGAAATTAAGACACTCAATAAACTAACATGTTTCTAGGCTGTGAGCTTTACTTATTTCCCAACTTGTGAACACCAGTACTATTGATCACCATGAAAACTGGTAGTCTGAAACTCTGAAGATAAATAGGTGAGTTATCTGATCAGATTTGTGTTTTATCTGTCTAAGTGGTTTGAGCCAAATTATGTTACATTTCTGCCATATCTAGCAGCATGTGTTTTATGGGACCCTTTGAAAAAGTTGGTTTATATAAGATGCCAAGATAAATTTTGGTTAATAGTAAACCTGAATGTTCATGCTGGTGAGGTAAAAGAAATTTTCTTCTTTTGAAATTCAGTTTAATTCCTAAAAAAAAAACCAAACCCCTTTGCTGTTCAGTTGATTCCAACTCATAGCAACCTTATAGGACAGAGTAGAACTGCTCCATAGGGTTTCCAAGGAGCAGCTGGTGGGACCTTTTGGTTAGCAGCTGTAGCATGCCATAGCTCTTAACCACTGCGCCACAAGGGCCCCGTGTTTAATTCCTATCTCTTAAAAATTAATTTCGCTTTTATGTAAAATCCAAATTTGTATATACCAGTATATTTGGTTATTTCTTTAGTTTTTTAAAACTCTGTCTCTTCTTTTAAAATATACATTGAATGTTTTATTAGTATAGGAAGGACAGATAAACTGACTAGTAAAAAATAAAAGGGTAGTATATAAAAATGTATCTTGGACTTTTTCAATAAATGTATGTAAAGAAAACAAACAAAATTAGCTACTATACCAGCTAAAGGTAAAAAGTGACTGTAACTTTTATGTAACTCTTTAAAGAAGGGAACTGTTTTACTCAGTAACTCACTAGTGATCTAGATTTTTATATTTGAGAAGTAAGGGAGTTACTGGTTAGAAACATAAAATGAGCTGAAACTTCATAATAGTATGAGGTATTTCTCTGATAGTTTTGTTAATTAAATTGTTACAGAAAAGTTGCAAAGCTCAGTATGCCCCATGGGAGGGTTTATTGCTTTTCTCAAGTATTCCAACAAGAGACCAAACTGTGAGCACTTATGAAACAGCATAATGTGTAAGGCCCAAAGTTAGATGAGCCGAATTGTTTTGAAGAGGCATCAAATAATTGATCAGGAAGTAAAACAGTGATTGGAGAATAAAATCAGAGTTGAATTGTAGCAAATAATTACAAAAATAATTGAAGTCACAAATCCTCCCTGTAACAATGTGAAACAATTCTCTTTAGTGCCCCACAGGGATGGGACTTGCTAGCTTTGATTGGGATTAAACCTGGAGGTAAAAGAAAAGTAAAAGTGTAGTCTGGAAGAAATCATATTGAGAAATATCATCAATTAAAAAAAAAAAAAGTCCCTGAAAAGTGAATGTGGAAGTTATGTAGTTTCCATTTCAAAGAATGCAATTTATTACAACTCCTTTAATGATTTTTAAAGAAGTCAGCCTAAGCTTGGGATTCATATATAGGTAGATTCCTGGTTCTTAGTTTATTTCTTTTTTAGCTGTGTTAAATAGAACAAACTTGTTTCACACACTTAACTGAAATAATATGAATTTAATTAAGGGGGAAGATTTGCTTTCTCAAGGATTATGGATATGAGTCTTGTAAGCAAATATTGACTCTGGAGAAGTTAAGTAACTGTTCTTTTGCTTTTAGTGCTTATGGAGTTCACATACAATACAATGTAATATTCACTTGCGGATGAAACCCTAGCAGGATAATGCATGGTTTCTTAAACTATGTCTTCCATCCTTTAAAAAATAAATCTAGTCGTAAAAATGCAGCTTGAAACACACAAACACACTCCTTATATTCCAGCTAGCCTTTATGTTAGCTACTCAATCTTTCTTTTGATGTGTATGTCATGATCCAATAATAAATATCTACCCAATCTGTGATCTCTCAAGTGTCTTTGGTATTTGATAGGATTGCCAAAGCAAAGGAAATACCAGAAAAAAAAAAAAAGCCTTAGAAGAAATGATAATGATATAATTCCACTCTTGAATTTAAAATATCTAAGTTGCGAACCCTCCTGAATTTAAAACATCTAGTTTCAAACACCTCCAGTGTTTTATATCAAATCATTTTATGCTTCCTAATTTAGTTACTGAACCCCTACCATATCCTTGGCAGTGTGGAGACATTTATACTTAAGGGATTTGTAATGATATTGTGAAAACAAAGCCTTCTTAAGATAACACATTGAAATAATCAAAGTGGTATATAGTTAGTTGTAAAAATAAGTGCTATAGTTAATTTGCCCATTTCAAAGATTCTTGACTCCAAATTAAGATATCCTCTTGAACTTCATAGGTTCTACTAATAAATCTCAAATAGTCATTTCAATTTGTAGCTAGAGAATATCTATGCATATTTAATAAATAAGTATTAACTCAGCACTTACTAGGTCCAGAAACTGTACCATGAGATAGAGCTAACATGATAGACAAGTCAGAAAAATAGATTTGATTTTAGTTCTCTCAAAGCTTACACAGTAATAAGGGATACAGAAAAGAAAACCGGTTATTACAATATAATGTGATAAATAACATGAAGGAGTGGCCAAGGAAAGCCAAGAAGCAGGCCCAGAGCTCTAGCTTGGAGGGTCCGGTCTATGAATAGAAATTCAGCAAAGAAAGAGGAGTGGCAAGAAATATTCTGGGTAGAGGAAATAGCAAACAACAAATGTCCAAGGGTGGAGAGAGAGAGAAAGAATGAATGTATCAGTGCCTATCATATAAATGAAAGAAATTCATTATGGCTGTGCTGGAGTCTGAGAGGGAGTGTAAAAATAAAAAAGTCTGGAAGAAAAAGCAGGAATTATAAGTCACAGACACACAACACATATTACTTTGTTTATCCAGTCTATCCAGGACGGAATCATTTGCAAATGGCTGACAACCTGCCTGAAATTCATGCTCGCAGAAAACAACTGATCATCCTATAAATTTCTTTCTTTCTTCTTTATTTTGAGACAGAGATAGCCTGCCCTTAAATGAATACTCTGACAGAAATGGAGGAGCTATGTAACAAAGGCAGCGAGTATTGCCTTCTGGTCTTTTCTACTCAAAAAGAACTCTTCATGGTGCTGCACAGAGCAGAGTCATCTTCAGAATGGTTGCATCACACCTTCCCCTTTACACTCGTTTCTATGACAGAAGATATGCCCTGGCATCTATGAGCAACTCACAGTCCATATGCTGCTTATAGACGTGTTTTGTGTGAAGCACAATGTGATTGTTTTTTTCAGCCAGCATTTAAGTTTTTTGAGATTTTCATTTAAAACTCCAGATTCCCAGCTTCTCTTAAGAAATCTGAAGCTCTGGTAACACTGGGCTTTCATTACTTCATGGCAGCAGTTGGCTGGAGCTCAGCAATGGCTACCGCCCTAGGCACAAAACAGTTTGCTGCAGTCTGCAACACTCTTTCATATCATGTTAACCTTTGTATATACTTGAAATGTTGACCTGAAGTGTAATCTTTCTTGGCTTTTGACTTTCTTACCTATATAATTTCAGTCTTAGCCTTGTCTCTTAAGTCGCTGGCTTGGTATCTACCTTTCCTCTGCTTGGAACCACATTATACTCTTTGACTGTGTTTTTATCACTCCTAGATTAAACCTTCTTTTGCCATATGTTACCCCAGTTAAACGGTCCTCGCACTATTACTATTTGTAGAAAGTCAGATCATGGCCACTCGTCTGCTCATAAACCTGCAAGAGCTCCCCATTTACCCAGAGTAAAAGCCAAATCCTTACCATGAGCCTTACTGCCCTTTCCTTTCAAAATATATTGCCAGCAACTCCTCCCGTCATTTCCTGGGCTCCAGCCCACTGGCATCCTGGCTGTCCTTCAAACAGGGCAGATACCGTCCTAACTCAAAGCCTTTTCTCTAGCTGTTGCTTCTGCCTGGAATCTTCTTCCCCAGATATTATTTTCCTTCTTCTTGCTTTGTTCAAATGTCACCTTTTCAAAGAGACCTACCCTAATTATTCCTGGTCTTACCTAACACTCCCAAGTCTGGTCATCCAATTCTCTTTTGTTGTTTTTGCCATCATTATAGCGCTATTATTTTTTTACCATATGCTCTTTAGGGAGCCCTGGTGGTGAAGTACTTAAGAGCTCAGCTGCTAACCAAAAGGTTGGCAGTTTGAATCTACCAGCTACTCCTTGGAAACCCTATGGGATAGTTCTACCCTGCCCTATAGGGTTGCTATGAGTCTGAATAGATTTGACAGCAACAGGTTTTTAGATTTATTCTGTTTATTATATATCTTCCCTATTAGAATACATCCTTCTTGAGGGCAATAATTAGTATATATTTTGATCGTTAATCTTCCTCAACTACCTACAACAGGGTGCCTAATTATTAGCTGAATTAATAAACGAATAAACAAGTAACGCTAGATAAAATAATGAATGAATGATAAATGATAAAATCAAAATCAGAAAACTTCATCCAAATGATCCTACTGTCTAGCCACAAAACACAAACGCTCTCATGTCCACTTCCAGAAGGATGTTTTGTTTGGGAGAATAAATGTACTTGCTTCAATATATATATAAAACCCATTGTCATCGAGTTGATTCCAACTCACAGCAATCCTATGGGACAGAGTAAAACTGCCCCATAGGGTTTCCAAGGAGCGCCTGGTGGATATGAACTGCCAAACTTTTTTGGTTAGCAGCAGTAGCTCTTAACCACTAAGCCACCAGGGTTTTATATATATATATAACATATACGTGTGTGTGTGTGTACATATATTAGTATATACATCTTTTTTAAGCCTCAAGTTTCTAATTTGGCAAAAAGAGTATGTGAATACCTCTAAGACTTAGTATGAAGGTATAAATGAAGTAAAAATTATAGATATTCCTTGTAATAATAATTGTTATTGACATAAATAATAAAAAGTAATAGTTGCTGACATTTATGAAGCATATGCTATGCATCAGGCACTATGCTAAGCATTTCATAAATATTAGCTCGTTTAACCTTATCGAATTCTTACAACAACCTTGATGCCTAAAATATTATTATAGTCATATTTCAGATGAGAGTTCCAAGGTATAACGAAGTAATTGGCAGAGCCATTGCTTGAACTCAGTTTTTGTTTTGTCTCGTTTTGTAATCCAAATGATTTTAGTCACTATTCTAATCTTATGTATTATATTATTGGATAACATTGTTATTGCTCTTACAGACCTGGTCAAAATATCTCTTTTTGTCTTTTGCTTCACTCTCATTTCCCAGTTCCTAACTGAGGCCCTCCTCAACAGACACAATAGAAGGTTATGCACCAGCACTATATTGCCAAAAGGCTGAGTGTTGTGGATTTGGGCTGGGAGGCAAGTAATAACCAAAAGGCTCAGTGCCAAACAGACCAGGAAGGCAACATCAAAAAACATTTAGTGGTTTAACAAATGTCAAATTATAGTATCCAGGTTGAAACAAAGGGAGTAAACCAACCAATACTAGAAAAAAGGAAAGACTACTTTTTGAAATGTAACAGTCTCCCTTCAGCTTGAGCACCTCTTTGAAGCTGACCCCAGAGAATGCTAGTCCACTTTACATAAAATATTCTTATTCTGTACTTACGTATTTCAGTGGGAGAAAAGCAAATGGGAGATTGTCATCTGCCCCAGATTCTTGGCATTCGCATGATTTCCTACAACTAGCGATGAGCTAGAATTACTTTTCCCCCCACCCAGATGCATAGTTATATGCTAAAACAAAAAGAGAAAAAGTAAAAAGTATAATTTGGGCAGTTGTCATCCTCCAAACCCAGCATTTTTTTTAGCCTATGTTTCCCAAATGATATTCCAACAATCATAGTAATTTAGCATGTTATGTTCTTGATTCTGGTGGGCAGAGAGTGATTATGTAAGAAAATAAGGTATATTGTGCTGTTTGATACTGCACTTCAGCAAAGGAGCACCACCAGCTGACAGTAATCAGGCGGGGAAGAGCAATTAGGTAGAAATTGCCCAGAATGTTCCTGAGCTTAACGAAGGTAGATAGGTGAGGATCACTTGCAGTTTGGTCAGCACACTGAGAGTTCAGAGTACAAAAGGTACTACTCAGAAACTGGCAAGTGTTAGTGAGCCTGCATATTAAACGATCACTTTTAAATTTAAGGAGCAAGGCGGGGCCAAGATGGCAGAGTAATCAGATACCTCCGGTGGACCCTCTTACAACAAAGACCTGAAAACACAAGTGATTTTATTATATATGGCAATCTGGGAGCCCTGAACATTAAAGGCAGAGTCGAGGAACCGTACTGTGTGGCAGGGGAAGGGAGAGAAGGTTCGGAAGCGAGGAGTTGCCAGACCTGACCTGATGAGAGCCTGAGCCCTTCAGGCCTGATCAGCTCGGGGGTAAGCAGTGAGGCAGGCAAGTGGCAGTGCTCGGGAGGCATGTTTTCTGCACTGGGAGAGACCCAGTGACAGAGAGTCTACGTGGCTACCCAGAACCAGTGAGAAGCAGCCCTCATGGGTGAAAGATAAGTAATTGCGTAGGGCCTACTGCGCAGATCAAAAACACCCCCCTTAGGGAAAAACCTGTCTCCCATTTCCCTCCCTGCTCCCTGCGCTGCACTGGGTCCTGGACTGGCTTCAGCAATTGTCGAGTCCCCTGGGCAGGAAGCAGGATACCGTCACACACCCGGAGCCATTCTCCCTGCCTTGGAGAGTGAACAAATTAACAAACAGCGGGAAAAATAAACTGTCAGCTCCCCTAAGCCAAGAACCCAGGGTAGGTACAGCTCCTTTGCCTATGCACAGGCAAAAGGGATCCACAGACTCTGAGTGCCTTTCCACCTGCATAGACTTGTGTGGGCCCAAATCAACAGTGTAGGCCCTTATTAATGCAGTACAACAAGTTATATACCAGAACTCTAACTTCAACTATTTCAGCTGTGAAGTGACAGGTTCTTGACAGTTGACACTGCTGTGCCCATTAAGCAGGGTCTTACCTACCCACATCAGGGACCTGAGGACTGGTGGCTCCACCCACGCCACCAAACCACCTGCAATAGGGGCCCGTGAATAAGAGGTGCCCCCCAGTCCTTACAGCCAACAGCATTAGATGCTCATAGTCTAGCTGTAAAACTCACCCACCTATGTGTACTACGGAAAGGGACACACCTTCCTCCTGGACCCTTGGGGGTGGCTGTCAGCTCCCTGCCTTGCTCAGAGTGTGTCTCCCTGCTGCAGCCAGATACCTGTCACCCATGCCTGTCTAGGACTGTGACAGCCTACACCACACACTTAGTGGCTATCTACCTGGGCATCTGAGCTAAACCCATAAAGGAGGAGTGGGCAGACTCCAGAGCTCACATACCTAGTAACAGATCTAACCACCTGGTGACAGGACATTAGAGCTTTAAAGGTGCCAAAAATCAAACTAGCTCATACAAGCAGCCTATTTGGGCATATGAAACCAAAACAAGAAGCTAGGACACAGTAAGCAAACATAAAATAAATAAATATAATAACTTACTGATGGCTCGGAGACAACAGTCAATATAGGATCACATAAACAGGAAATCTATGATGACTTCAGCAAGCTCCCAAAATAAAGAATCTAGAAATTTTCCAGAGGAGGAAAATTTCTTGGAATTACCAGAGGCAGAATACAAAAGATTAATATACAGAACTCTTCAAGAAATCAGGAAGGAAATTAAGCAAAAAGCAGAACACGCAATAGAGGAAATTAAAAGGATTAGAGAGCATAATGACAAATTTAACAGTTGCAAGAATCCGTAGAGAGACAACAATCAGAAATCCAGAAGATTAACAATAAAATGTCAGAATTAGCAACTCGATAGAAAATCGTAAGAGCAGAATTGAGGCAATGGAAGTCAGAATTAGTGAGATTGAAGATAAAGCACTTAACACCAACTTATTTGAGGAAATCAGATAAAACGATTAAAAAAAAATGAAGAAACCCTAATAATTATATGGGATTCTAGCAAGAGGAATAACCTACGAGTGATTGAATTACCAGAACGGGTGGATAACAAAAAAATACAGAGAGAATTGTTGAAGATTTGTTGGCAGAAAACTTCCCTGATATCGTGAAAGATGACAAGATATCTATCCAAGATGGTCATCGAACCCCACATAAGGTAGATCCCAAAAGAAAGTCACCAAGACATACTATAATCAAACTTGCCAAAACCAGAGATAAAGAGAGAATTTTAAGAGAGGCTAAGGATAAACAAAAAGTCATCTACGAAGGAGAGTCAGTAAGAATAAGCTCAGACTACTCAGCAGAAACCATGCAGGCAAGAAGGCAGCGGGATGACATATATAAAGACTTCAAGGAAAAATACTGCCAGCCAAGAATTATATATCCAGCAAAACTGTCTCTCAAATATGATAGTGAAATTAGGGCATTTCCAAATAAACAGAAGCTTAGGGAATTTGCAAAAACCAAACCAAAATTACAAGAAATACTAAAGGGTGTCCTCCAGTTAGAAAATCAGTAACATCAGATAACAACCCAAGACGTGAACACAAGACAGAGCAACCAGATATTAACCCAGATAGGGAAGTCACAAAAGTAAATCAAAGCTCAAACACTGAAAATATGGAAACAGATGTCAATATGTAAAGGATGACAACATTAAAACAAAAAAAGAGGGACTTAAAAAATGTAGACATAGATTTTTCATATGGAGAGGAAGTCAAGGTGATATAAAGAAATAAAATACTGGTATAAACTTAAAAAATAAGGGTAAATATTAAGGTAACCACAAAGGAAACTAACAATCCTACAAGTCAAAATAAAAAAACTCGAAAAATGTAAAGACTCAGCAAACACAAAATCAATAACAATGAAAAAGATGAAAAGAAAATACATAAAGAAAAATGACTCAGCACAGAAAATTAAGTGGAACAAAGAAACTGTGAACAACACACAAAATAGACATCAAAATGACAGCACTAA
>NW_004443947.1:14774821-14776961 GCF_000243295.1 Trichechus manatus latirostris | reverse complement strand
AACTCTAACAGCTCTGAAAAGAGACAGAGACAGCTCCACAATAGTAGTAGGAGACTTCAACACGCTACTTTTGGTGAAGGACAGAACATCTAGAAAGAAGCTCAACAAAGACACGGAAGAGCTAAATGCTACAATCAACCAACTTGATCTCATAGACATATACTGAACACTACACCCAACAACAGCCAAGTATACTTTCTTTTCCAATGCACATGGAACATTCTCCAGAATAGACCATATATTAGGCCATAAAGCAAGCCTTAGCAAAATCCAAAACATTGAAATATTACAAAGCATCTTTTCTGACCATAAAGCCACAACAGTAGAAAACAACAACAGAAAAAGCAAGGAGAAGAAATCAAACACATGGAAACTGAACAACACCTTGCTCAAAAACTGCTGGGTTATAGACGAAATTAAGAATGGAATAAAGAAACTCTTAGAATCAAATGAGAATGAAAACACATCCTACCAGAACTTTTGGGACACAGCAAAAGCAGTGCTCAAAGGTCAGTTTATAGCAAGAAATATGCACACATCCAAAAAGAAGAAAGGGCCATAATCGAAACATTAACCATACAAGTGGAACAAGTAGAAAGAGAGCAGCAAAAAAGCCCTCAGGTGCCAGAAGAAAGGAAATAATAAGAATTAGAGCAGAAATTCTAACACACACACAAAAAAAAAAACAGTTTTACTGGCCTGACAGAGACGGGAGAAACCCCAAGAGTATGGCCCCCAGACACGCTTTTAGCTCAGTGGTGAAGTCACTCCCAAGGTTCACCATTCAGCCGGGGATTGGACAGCCCCATTTAAAAAAAAAAAAAAAAAATACAAGACTAATGAGGCACAGCAGTCCAGGGACAAGAAGCCTGAAGGGGACAGGAAGGCTGATGATAGGGAACCCAAGGTTGAGTAAGGACAGTGTTGACTTGTAGTGGGCTTGTTAACCATTGTCATAGGGCAACATGTGTCCTAACTGTTTATTTTGTTCTGCAAACCTTCATCTAAATTGAGAATAGCAGCACAACTGGAAGAACGTAATCGATGTAACTGAATTGTACATGTAGAAATTTTTGAACTGGTGTATCTTTGGCTATGTATATTTTCACAAAAAAAAAAAAAAGAAAAAGAGTCCTCCAAGGCCGAGAAGGGAGCATGTTGACATGTCGTGGGGTTGTTAACCAGTCTCATAAAACAATATGTGTCTGGACTGTTCAATGAGAAAATATTTGTTCTGTAAACCTTCACCTAAAGTACAATAAAAAAAAATTAGAGCATAATTAAATGAAATAGAGAATAGAAAAACAAATGAAAGAGTTAACAAGACCAAAAGCTGGTTCTTTGAAAAGATCAACAATATTGATAAACCACTGGCCAAACTAACAAAAGAAAAACAGAAGAGGAAGCAGATAACCCCTATGAGAAATGAGATGGGTGATATCACAACAGACCAAACTGAAATTAAAAGAATCATAATAGAATACTATGAAAAAAATTGTACTCTAACACATTTGAAAACCTAGAAGAATTGGACAAATTTCTAAAAACTCACTACCTACCTAAACTAACACAAACAGAGGTAGAACAACTAAACAAACCCGTAACAGAAGAAGAGATTGAAAAGGTAATTAAAAAACTCTCAACAACAACAACAAAAAGCCCTGGGTCAGATGGCTTCATTGGAGAATTCTACCAAACTTTCAGAGAAGAGTTAACACCACTGCTGCTAAAGGTATTTCAGAGCATAGAAAAGGATGGAATACTCCCAAACTCATTCTATGCAGCCAGCATAAGCCTGGTAACAAAACCAGGTAAAGACATCATAAAAAAAGAAAATTGAAGACCATATCCCTCATGAACATTGACACAAAAATCCTCAACAGAATTCTAGCCAATAGATTTCAGCAACATATCAAAAAAAAAATTCACCATGATCAAGTGGGATTTATACCAGATATGCAAGGATAATTCAACATTAAAAAAACAAGCAATATAATCCATCACGTTAATAAAACTAAAGACAAGGACCACATGACCTTATCAATCAATGCAGAAAAGGCATTTGACAAAGTCCAACACCCATTCATGATAAAAACTCTCAACAAAATAGGAATAGAAGGAAAATTCCTCAATATAATTA
>NW_004443947.1:14751300-14774020 GCF_000243295.1 Trichechus manatus latirostris | reverse complement strand
AATGGAACAGAATTGAGAATCCAGACATAAATTCATCCACCTATGAGCAGCTGATATTTGACAAAGGCCCAAAGTCCGTTAATTGGGGAAAAGACAGTCTCTTTAACAAATGGTGCTGGCATAACTGGATATCCGTCTGCAAAAAAAACTGAAACAAGACCATACCTCACATCATGCCCAAAAACTAACTCAAAATAGATAAAAGACTTAAATATAAAATCGAAAACGATAAAGATCATGGAAGAAAAAATAGGGACAACGCTAGGAGCCCTAATGCATGGCATAAACACAATACGAACCATAAGTAACAATGCACAAGCACCAGAAGAGAGACTAGATAACTGGGAGTTCCTAAAAATCAAACACTTATGCTCATCAAAAGACTTCACCAAAAGAGTAAAAAGACAATCTACAGACAGGGAAAAAATGTTTGGCTGCGACAAATCTGATCAGCGTCTAATCTCTAAAATCTACAAGATACTGCAAAACCTCAACAACAAAAAGACAACCCCCTTAAAAAATGGGCAAAGGATATGAACAGACACTTCGCCGAAGAAGATATTCAGGTGGCTAACAGACACATGAAGAAATGCTTACAATCATTAGCCATTGGAGAAATGCAGATCAAAACTACAGTGAGATATCATCTCACCCCAACAAGGCTTGCATTAATCCAAGCAACACAAAATAATAAATGCTGAAGAGGTTATGGAGAAACTGGAACACTTACACACTGTTGGAGGGAATGTAAAAGGGTACAACCACTTTGGAAGTCGATTTAGTACTTCCTTAAAAAGCTAGAAATAGAAGTATCATACGATCCAGCTATCTCACTCCTTGGAATATATCCTAGAGAAGTAAGAGCCATCACACGAATAGATACATGCACACCCATGTTCGTTGCAGCACTGTTCACAATAGCAAAAAGATGGAAACAACCTAGATGCCCATCAACAGACAAATGGTAAACAAATTATGATATATCCACATGATGGAATACTATGCAACAATAAAGAACAATGACGAAGCTGTGAAACATAACATGGAAGAAGCTGGAGGTCATTATATTGAGTGAATTTAGTCAGTCACAGAAGGACAAATATTGTATAAGATCACTATTATAAGAACTCAAGAAAAGATTTAAACACAGAAGAAAATATTGTTTGATGGTTACCAGGCTGGGGAGGTAGGGTGAGGGTTATTTACTAACTAGATAGTAGATAGGAATTATCTTAGGTGAAGTGAAGGACAGCAAACACTACAGGCGAAGTCAGCACAACTGGAATAAACCAAAGCTAAGAAGTTTCCTAAATATGACCAAACAATTTGAGGGACAGAGTAGCAGGGGTAGGGGTCTTGGGACCATGCTTTCAGGGGACATCTAGGTCAATTGGCATAACAAAGCTTATTAAGAAAATGTTCTACATCCTACTTTGGTGAGTGGCATCTGGGGTTTTAAAAGCTTTCAAGCGGCCATCTAAGATGCATCAATTGGTCCCAACCACCTGGAGTAAAGGAGAATGAAGAGCACCAAAGTCACAAGGAAAATAATATCCCAAGAAACAGAAAGGGCCACATAAACCAGAGACTTCATCAGTCTGAGACCAGAAGAGCTAGATGGTGCCTGGCTACCACCAATGACTGCCCTGACAGGGAGCGCAACAGAGAGTCCCAGATGGAGCAGGAGAAAGATGGAGTGTAGAACTCAAATTCTAGTAAGAAGACCAGACTTAATGGCCTGACTGAGACTGGAGGAACCCCAGAAAGCATGGCCCTGGGTTCTCTATCAGCCCAGAACTAAAACAATTTCCGAGACCAACTCTTCAGACAGGGATTGGACTGGACTGTGGGACATAAAGTGATACTCGTGAGGAGTGTGCCTCTTAGCTCAAGTAGATACAAGTGACTAAACAGGCAGCTTCTGTGCGGAGGTGAGATGGGAAGGCAAAGAGGGTTAGGAGCTGGTTGAACGGACATGGGGAATCAGGGTTGGAAAGGGAGGGTGTGCTGTCGCAGTATGGGGAGAGCAATTAGAGTCACATAACAATGTGTGAATAAATTTTTGTATGGAAAAAGAATAATTTAAGGAGAGATCACTTGTTATTTGGAAGAGTGGGAGACCAATTCAAATATCAGTGAACTCTCACAATCTATGAGGTTTGTGCCCTCCCGGTCAGTGATCAGGTGGCATATAATGAAGACACAGGCTATATTCTCTGAGGCTACTGCTACCTTTTTAGGAAAACATATTAAACAGGTTTAGAGGTATGTGATTGTTGTATACAAAAGCAAAATAATTCAGGAAGCAAGTTCAGGGTATGGGGACATTTCTTGGGTGGGGAAGTAATTCAATGGGAAGAAAGTTTTCTTGAAAACAGATTAAAACTATCAGAAAGTATGGATTAGAAAAATAGGTGACAATAATAGTGACCTAATTTTTATAGCACTGATTGGCTTCCGTAAAAGATTGCCAAGAAAACTCTATGGAACATTTCTACAGTGTAGCACATAGGGTTGCCATGAGTTAGAATCAACTCAACAACCGGTTTGGTTTTTGGTTTATACGTATACTGTCACTGCTGCACAGGGCAGCAACATGGTTGATTGAAAGGGTATTCTCCAGTGTGGGGAGGGAGTTTTTGTTACTTTCAGAATTTTTTTTTTTTTTTTATATTTAGAATATAATTTAATTCAGGATCTTTGGAAGTCTACTTACTACCTTATTTTCTAGTTTATGTCTCAATCAACACATCTCTTCTCCTTGCCTCAAAAATGGTCTTGGGAAGCAAGCATGATTCTGACTGCTGAAATTCCTTTATATATTCTTGGTTCAAATTGGTTCATTTGAAATGTATGGGTATAAAACCTTATATTATTCAGAAGAAAGAATTTTACCAGATAATTCCACAAATCTTCTTGAGTCTTGCTCTCAAATATGAAAAAATCACCTCTCTGAGCACAGCTGATATTCTGTACTGTGCTGGTTAGCTCAACAAATCAAATCTTCAAAACAATGCATGCTTTTAAAAAAATGTCCCTAATGTTTTCAAAAATATCCTCTATATCCTTTCTCATACAAAGTACTCATTCTTTCATGTAAGAACTGAACATTTAGGATAGAGCATTTCCTAGTATCACTGCTTTTGGCTAATTAAAAAAAAGATAGGTTGAGTGACTAGCCTCAGATCAACTAAGTAGTGAGTGAAAGACCCAAAACCACAAAGTAAATCATCTATTCCATATCTCAAATTCTCTCTACAATATTGCACTGTCTCTCTTATGTTGTACAATCAGCTCCTTGTAGAAAACTTGCTAGGAGTTTGGAGATTCTATTTCTCCTCCAGCAGTAATTTAGAAAGCAGTCAGAACACAAACAGAAAAATGCAAAATACTCCATTTATTTCTGGAAAGAAAACATGTTGCCCCAATTGAGAAATACCTTTCAATAAAAAAGCAATATTTGAAACTAAGAAGGCTCTTAAATTAACTATTAAGTTAGTATATAACATAGTGAATTTAACTACTAATTTAACATATATAAGACATTTTTAATAAGGACGAGTGTAAACAAACAAAAAGTAAATTCCTACCCATGTGCATACATGGAAAAGCAAGAAGCAGATTGAATAATCAACACATTTATATTGTAAATTTTAAAAGTTATGGTAAATAATCCCTCTAAACAAGTTTATCTCTTGTAGTAAAGTCAAACAGCGTCAGAAATATCTTGAATTGTTGATAGTGTGCTTGAAGATTGTCTATTATTTTGAATTTTGTCATTGTTTTCAGTTTCAGTCAGTATTCTCAGATGATACTATTGAAAGAGTTATATTTACTTTGGCCAACATATTACTACTTTTACAAAGAGAACTAGAAAAATTAAAAAATGAGCTATGCCAGTCTTTCCCTGCTGAAAATATTGCCCCCTTGGCAGTCTTTATCAGTGTATAGATATGAATGTGGGTGCGCATATGTATGAATAGAAGCAAAGTTACAGGTAAATCAGCCTCTGCAAAGGCTGATTTTAATAAAAGGATGCATATTTTTTTCTACTGAATAGCCCAGAAAAGAAGTACTATGAACATAAAGACAGTTAAAATGTAATGACGTGCAGAGTTATCTCAGGGGAAGTGTGTACAATTTTATCTCTGTATCTCCAGGCGAGTATATGTAAACTAAGCATAAATATTTTTATGTGTGGCAGATTTTTAAAGCTAATTGTTAGTAAACCATGGCTCCACAAAAAACCTCTGAGGGGCAATAAACTGCTCCAGTATTAAGAGCATTGTAAGATAAAATTTGGTGAGTGTATATAATGTATTCAAAGGGAATTGATAGAAAATAGAGTACCGATAACATGGAATATTTAGTTTGGCATGAAAATATTTGAAATGCACATTATAGGACCAAAACGTGGAACAAAAATATTTAACTAAAAAAATTATAGGATGGCCATCCTTATCAGAAGAAAAGTGAAACTTTTCTTTTTCTTTTTTCACTTACCAGTTCATAACATATAAATATGTGTGTATGATTTCAAGAATAATGAGGTCAAGATCTCAATTAGCTGAGCATGGTTAGGACTGAATTGAAACGTATTGGGGAAAAAGTTTAAAATACCCAGATAGCATAATCTCTTATCTTATAAATCACTGAAATGCGTAGCCTATATTTTCTTGGGTTGTGAGTTTTTTTGCTGACAGACAACTACTCTGAGAGGAGAAAACAAGTATAAACCTCTTTTCAACTATTTTTTATTAAACAATTTGAAAATCAGCAGTGTTAAATGTCACATAAATAAAACTGTATTATGAACACAACACTAACTGAATGATACTCAGAGGCCTCACTGATATATTTTCGAAGTTATTATACAGTACAGTCCATTAGATACAGCTCAGTATGTTGTTGCTGTTAGCTGCCATCAAGTCAGTTCCCTATGTACAACTCATAGCAATGCTATGTACAACAGAAGGAAACACTGCCTGGTCCTGCACCATCCTCATAATTGTTGTTATGCTTGAGCCCATTGTTGCAACCACCGTGTCAGTCCATCTTGTTGAGGGTCTTCTACTTTTTAGCTGACCCTCTACTTTACCAAGCATGATGTCCTTCTCCAAGGACTGGTCCCTCCTGATAACATGTCCAAAGCACATAAGACGAAGTCTCGCCATCTTCCCTTCTAAGAAGCACTCTGGTTGTACTTCTTCCAAGACAGATTTGTTTGTTCTTCTGGCAGTCCGTGGTATATTCAGTATTCTTCACCAATACCATAATTCAAATGTATCAATTCTTCTTCAGTGTTCCTTATTCATTGTACAGCTTTTACATGCGTATGAGGCATAGATTAAGGAAAAAATAAATTATGGTAGTCATTACTTTTTAAATTAACTGAATTAATCTGTCAAGGACTTTCTTATTATTGCCTCCCTGGCTTTTTGAAAATTGGAATTGTTTATAGCACTATGAACTTCTGAAATATGGGCAATTCATTGCAATTTTAGGACTCTTACTGGATTTTTCTCTGGGTATAAAACAAAACACTCTACGGTTGAGGACTGGAGTTCAGGTGACTAATATTTGTAGTAGCATTTATTAATATGGAGCCCTGGTGGCGAAGTGGTTAAGAGCTCAGCTGCTAACCAAAGGGTTGCCAGTTCAAATCCACTAGCTGCTCTGTGGAAACTCTATGGGGGCCATTCTACTCTGTCCTATAGGGTCGCTATCAGTATTAATACGTTGTTTAAAAAAATAAATGTTGTCAAGTTTACAGTTGGAAATAAATTGAGTGACTACAACAATAACAAAAATCTAGCAGTTTTGCAGGAAATCCTTTGCTAAAGGGCTCAGGAGTGGCATATGAAATTTAATGATTGTAAATGTCAAGTGATGCCTGCGCAGGCAAAGCGCCAAGCTAAGTTCAATTTAAATGGCAGTGAATTAGTTAACGAAGGTGAAGAGATAAGGATAAATAACTAGATACAACATTTGAATTCTCATTGCATTGTAAAAGAACCAAGAAAGCTAATAAGAAGCTGACTTTTACCAATATATTATCCCAAGGATATTATGCTATCTTGCTTCATGGGAATTAGAACAAATCTGGAATTTATAATGAAGTTTTGATGCTTTATTTTTTCAGAAATGTATAGTCAAGTTCAAAAGCGTTGTGTGGACACACTAGCTAACTGTATTTTACATATAGATAATAATTATTTCTAAAAAACAGCACATTTAGATAATTGATTTGATAAGGAATTAACTATAAAATGGAGCCAAGGGAGAAAAGAAAAAAAGACCATAAGTATGTTTTATTAGGAGATTTCTATAAACATGAAGCTATACATCTTGGTGATAGTAGTTGAGATGTATTTAATTTTAGTTTCATACAGGTTGCTTTATAATGTTGCATGCATAACTCTTAGCCAATTAAAAGCAAAAACTGACTTCTTTGAATATGCCCGCAATATTGAAAATCCATTTGAAATGTATTACCCTTCACATATACAAAGCTGATTAACTTAGTACCAAATTTTCAGTATTTCCTTTTAGTTATGATCTTGCTTACTTAGCACCATCTCTAATGAGATTTAAGTTTCAAAATGGAAACCTTATTCTGTCTTGTTCACCCTTAGAACAGAGCAGTTGTTCAATAATTGTTTGTTGAATGAATGAGTGAATGATTGAATAAATGAATGTTGTCCCACTCATGTATGGTGTTCCAATCTCTTACTTGGCCCAGGTTTTGATAAAGGAAAGATTTTCCTTGTGGTAAGCTTCTGTTAGCAGTGCAGCGAACATTTATACAAAGCATGGAAGGGAGCGTGCTGCAGGCATTGAGTTTAGCTAGGAAGTTAGAAATTAGACTTTGGTTGGAATTTAGGATCCAGCGTTTAGTTACCTCTAACAATATTCTGTAAAAGACTTGGTTTTCTTGTCTGTACTTGGAAGAATCATAGAGTTCATTGCAGGTTGGAATGATATAATGTATGCAAATACCTAACACAATATCTGACCAGATAGGCTCTTAATTTGATTATTTCTCCACAGTCTCCTGGTGGCACAGTGGTTAAGCACTCGGCTGCTAACTGGAAGGTCAGCAGTTCCATCCCACCAGCCTCCTCTGCAGTAGAAAGATGTGGCTATTTGCTTACATAAAGATTACAGCCTTGGAAACCCTATGGGGCAGTTCTACTTTGTCCTATAGGGTTGTTGCTATGATTTGGAATCAGCTTGACGGTAATGGGTTTGATTTTTGGTTTAGTCCCTTACCACCCTGGCCTGTTTGTCATACATTGTGGCTTGCATGTTGCTATGATGCTGGAAGTTATGTCACCAGTATTTCAAATGCCAGTAGGGTCATTCATGATGGACAGGTTTCAGTGGAGCTTCCAAACTAAGATGGACTAGGAAGAAAGGGCTGGCAACCTACTTCCAAAAATTAGCCATTGAAAACCCTCTGGATCACAAAAGAACATTGTCTGATATAGCGCTGGAAAATGAGCCTTCTAGGCTGGAAGACACTCAAAATACACAGTGGCTACGATAATGACCTCAAGCATACCAATGATCATGATGATGGCAGAGGACCAGACGAGTTTCATTCTGTTTTACATGGGGTTGCCATGAGTTGGAGCCAAGTTGAAGGCAAATAACAACAGTCTCCTTAACAAACCTATTCACAGTTTGAATTAGTGATGAGGAAATTGTTCCATGCCCCCATACCATGCTATAACTAGTAGCAATAAAAAAAAAAAAGACCATTATAATTCTAAAATAATCCTTCTCGTTCCCCCTAGCTCTGGGAAATGCTAGATTTTATGGCTAAGCAGATAGCAATAAGCTGACTGAGCCCTACATAAAAGCACTTACCACTATTTATCAAAAAACTCATTGCCATCGAATAAATTCCAACTCATAGTGATCCTATAGGACGCAATGGAACTACCCCAGAGGGTTGCCAAGACTGGAATCTTTATGAAAGCAAGTTGCCACATCTTTCTCTTGCGGAGCGGCTGGTGAGCTTGAACCACCAGCCTTTTGGTTAGCAGCCAAGCACTTAAGCACAGTGCCACCAGGGCTCCTTTACCACTGTTTACCACCTCTTAAGTTTTTCAAAGCAATCACTCTGTACTCTAATTTGATCTGCAAAACTACCCTTCCAGGGGTCAACAAAGGTGTTATATTTACTGTTCTCAATAGAAAGATGAAGAAACTGAGACTCAGAACAGTGAATGGTGCCTCACCCTGTTAGTTACAATGGAGAAAAGAATCAGTGTTGTCTGATAGCTGGTCTCATCACTTGACACAAAGAAGCATTGCCTATTGAAGAGGTTTTGCCACTCAATTTGTCATTTTTGCTATTGTTTTACCAGATGTCTGCCTATCTGTTTTCTTTTGACACTGGAACTGTATTTTTTAATGAAATGTTACAAGGAATTGCAACCTATAAAGAACACATTCAAAGTGAACTGGTGTGGTCAAGGTAGAATGGGGACAGAGACACCCATCTATTAGATCTCCTCTTCCATTCCAGATAATGGGCACTGTAAGTGAGGGGAAGCTGACTCCAGCTTTAAAGAATCCCATTTCCTTTCAAACAACCAAAAAACCAGTTTCCCTCAAGTCAATATTGATTAATGCTGACCCTATGTGTGTCAGAGTAGAACTGTGCTCCACAGCGTTTTCAAAGGCTGATTTTTCACAAGTAGATTGCCAGGCCTTTCTTCTGTGGTGCCTCTTGGTAGACTTGAACCTCCAACCTTTTGCTTAGCAACAGAGCACTTTAACCCTTTGGACCACCCAGGGACTTGTTTCAAACAACAAAGATTGCTAAAATCCTATAAAAGTAATACTAAAAAGAAAATATGATCCAACTTCAGTAGGACTCCTTGTCTTATCTGGAATCTGACTATGGGATAATAAAGCCTATCATCTATCTATCTCACTATATTGTTGAAGATACCTAACTTTTCAAATTACTTTGATTACCTAGACTGAGAGCTTCCTCTCGTTGCTAGAGATGTCAAATGCACACCATAAAAACAATCATGTTTCAGTAAAAACTACAGAATGGACAACTAATCTAAGCTCCATGTAAGACCACAGAATTGACTTTTAACTGTTTTTGGCCTAAGATAAGATTAATTTTAACTTATCCTTTTTTTTTTTTTTTTAATTCCTATTGCTATCCCATTTCCTGACTGTGCTTGCCTTCTAACTTCCCAAATCAAAACTAAATTCTTTGACTGGGATACATTTCTTAAAATGAGTCTCAGTCCTTTAGTGGTTAATTTGCACCTCTGGGAACTAACAGAACAATATCAGTCATCTTATGTCAAGAAAAAAATGATGTCTAATCTTTGACAGAAATGAATTACTTCATATGGGACAGCTACATTTGGTCTGATACTTGTCAGCTTTCACTGGGAGACGAGGAACTAAGAAATAGATTTCATCAAATTCCGAGATGGGAGGAAATGAAATCTTAGCAAAGAAAACAAGTTATGCCTCTGAAATGAATTGTACGAGTGGGAAGATATATCAGGTGAAAAGTGAATGTTAAAATCGTTTGCCAAGAGATGACATAAAACATTTTAGACAGATATTTAAGGGCAGAAAGCCCTGATATTACCAGTTCATAAAATATTCATGTATTCAAGAAAACTAAATGATCTTTAGATTTGGGAATTTCTTGTGAACATTCTCTGGTCTTTGCAGTTTTTTTTTTTTTTTTTTTTTTTTTTTTCATGAAACTCCTGTTTCTTTCCATGAGCTGCTTATTTTCTATGATTTGAAAAAAAAAAAAAAGGTTTGTAGTGTAAAGTTAATCTCTTTGGTTTGACTATATCTAAAGAAACTTCTCTCAACACTTGCTTACCTGGATCACTTCAGATTTAAATAAAAGGACCACATGTACTGTCTTCCATCAATAAAGAATGAAACATCCTATTTGTCAAAAGAAGAAGCGGAGAGGACCAGATGGCTTAGCGATTAGGGGTGGGAGATGGAACCTTGCAACTCTAAGTCACCTCTTAACATGTGTTTGTGGTAGGTTGGCTGTGGCAGAAATCATTATTAGCTAAAGGCTGTTCAGCTGTCTCCTAGGTGTCAAAGACATGACAGTCTTCATCTAGTTCTTGTTACACAGATGTCCATATAACACAAAACCCGTCCTGATTAGCAGCTAACAAATTTATCCCCTTAAGGCAATGTGAAACTTTCCTACCTCTGCCAACACAGGAGAGAAAATGCTGTTTCAGTTGCTGTCTACAGGCAAAATACCCCTTAAACTTGATCCTTGTCTTATCTAAGGAAAATCATTTGGAAATGAATACTCTGCTCTTTTAAGTCTACTTAAAACAGCTGACTTTCTAAAGTTAAAAGACCCTAAAAATGCAGTTTGCAAAGTTTAAATAGATGGACTTCTATGAGCATTTCTTACACAAAGGATTTTGTTAGTTTGGGAGAAAGGAACATTCCTGGCACTCTCTTACTTCAGATCTTAAATTTTAAGAAAACAATATATGTAAATTTAAAAAAAAAGTATTTTATGGATGTGTAACATACATACAGAAAAGTTTACAAATTATAAGAATTTTTAAAAGTGGACACAAGCCTGTAAAATCTGTGACCAGCACTCCTAAGAGGGTCTTCCTGTGCCTCTTGGGCCCCTACCTCCTCCCAGAGGTAACCTACATCTTTGTTTCATTACTGTAGTTGTTTTGGGCTCACCAATATAACTTAGTGTTTGAATAATTTATGAACCTTGTCTGAGTTTAGGTGGAAAAGTTTTTCCAATTACATCCAGCAAAAATAGCAGACATGCACATAAGAAGATGAGATTTATAACCTTGAAAACTTGGATTACCTTTGACCAAAGTTTATTAAGATTTATACATTTACTTTCAATTGCCTCATCTCCAATTTGTCTATGGATAGTGGCACCCAAAGAGGAGAAACTGAAATGCAAAGCCTGAGACTGGGAGGAATAATTTACACAGAGAGGTGATAAGAGAAATGTGAAATAGAAGTAGCACTGTATCTATGATATTGTTTTATTTCTACCACTTAATTACATTATAATTTTTGCAGGATATTTAACTCTTCTGGGTTTCAATTGCTTCATGTATAAAATGGGAATACTGATAACAGTTTGCTAAAGTCACTTCTTACTAAGATTTATGATTATCAGAAGCTAGTTGTTATGGGATTGAATTATGTCCCCGTAACTCCTAACCTCTGCCTGTGGTTATAATCTCATTTGTGAATGGATTACATTTGTTATATTAATGAGGCAGAATTAGATTATGTTAATGAGGATTCGGTTATGTTTGTTGTGTTAATAAGGCAGAATTAGGGCATATTTTGAGTCAATAACTTTTGAGATATAAAAGAGATTAAACAAGCAAGCCAAGTAGTAGAGATGGAGGAAGAGAGATGCCAAGCCACATGAAGATGACCCAGGAGCAGAAGTTCAAAGAGACGAGGACCTTCCTTCCAGAGCCAGCAGAGAGAGAAAGCCTTACCCTAGAGCCAGTACCCTGGATTCAGACTTCTAGCCTCCTAACCTATGAGAAAATAAATTTCTGTTTGTTAAAACTACCCACTTGTGGTATTTCTGTTATAGCAGCACTAGATAACTGAAACAGTAAAAGATATTTTTTCCTGTATTGTACTCTCTTATCACCAATTCTACCTGAAAGTTGGAGGATTGGGCTTTTATCTCCACATAAGTAAGGGTGGTAGATATGGGGACTTTATGTGGTGCTTTTTTGATCTGGGAAATACAAGACGTGGGAATGAATCTCACTTTATGCCAAGGTCACAGCTGAAATGTCTATTTCAGACTGTCTCAAGCCACAAGGCAATGCCAACTTTATTCATTCTTAGCAAATATCTTTAGGAGGTAGGGCACAGACTTAATCTTTGACATTATACAGATAAGACATGAAATCATTGAGTACTCAAGTGATTTATGAAGCAGCAGGTAAAAGAAGAGGAAAAAGAGAAATTTGGCCTATTGTCTTCTGTCCTGGGGTTCATTTTTGGGGGGTGTTTGTTGTCCTGGTGGCACAGTGGCTAAGAGCTCGGCTGCTAACCAAAAGGTCAGCAGTTCAAATCCACCAGTTGCTCCTTGGAAACCCTATGGGGCAGTTCTACTCTAAACTATAGGCTCACTATGAGTTGGAATCTATTCAAGGACAATGGTTTTTTTTTTTTTTTTTTTTTTTTTTTGCTGTTGTTGCTTTTGGGTACTTAAGTACCTGCACTAATGACTGGTATAAATACAGGGGAAAAATGTGAAAAAAGACAAAAGCTCCCTTTCTTATCAAGCCCTTGACTGCTGGTGTTCAGTTTTCCCAATATTAAGTGCATGGGCAAAGTCCTTAACAGCAGAAATGTCACTGCCAGAACTTTAAAGAGGTTAATCAATACTGGTCCTCAGTCAAAATTTTGCCATTGTGTTTCCAAACACTGGAGTCCTCACAGAGACTTTTACATATTCACTGAAATGCTTTTAGAGCATAGAGGTCGGGCTCTTTAAATTGTTCAAGTGTTGCCAACCATCAGCAGGTCCCTGTAGATTATAAACAAGGAACAGAGCCACTGTCCTCCTGTTTGATACTTGTTTTCCCAGAAGAGGGCTAGAGCTGCTGGCTGAGATGTTGGAATAAAACAAGACTTGCCTATTTTTAGCTTCCGCTTATACTGTTTCCCTCCTTTTTAATCATACATCAAGATTTTAAACCAGTCACCTTTTTAGAGACTCCAAGTTAAGGAGAGCTGAAGTCAGTAAATATGGGCGATACTTTAATGCAGGTCATTGCACTGTATTGTAATGTTACTGTGTTTTATTACAGAGACATGCAATTTTGTTGTCGTTCTTTTGGGTTTTCTTTTTGGCCTTCCTAACCTGTGTGTGTGTGATTGTATCTTTGGGGCACAAAAATGAGCATAATGTCAATGATTACACAATGAGTTAAAATAAAGTGGGAAAACCAAAAATATAAATGTCAGTACCCTAACCAGAAGCATAGCCAAGAAACTTTGTCTCTGGTAATCCTTTGTCCCATCATATAACAACAGACAGTGTAAGAGAAGGAAGTTCAATCAGTTTCTAGGTTCAAAGAATAGCTTGAATAGTAGACGATAAGAACTGAACAATTTTAACTGCACTGAGATCTTCATAGGATAACTCTCCAAGGGGGAAGTGGAGGGATGAGGCTTAGAAAGATAACTCAATCATAGTAATATTCCTTATCTGTGTGGAAGATGATTTGAGTGAGAATTTAAATATAGATGGGAGTTTAGACTACAGCCTTGGATAGAGTAGGTACCTCATTTATTCCTTTAACAAATATTTATTAATGGGGTCTATGTGCTAAGTTCTGGTCTAGATCTGGGAATAGAGTAGTGAGCAAATAGTCGTGGAGCTTGCATTCCAGTGGGGGAAAATAGATAATAACCGAATAAATATGTAACATATCAGATAGCATTCAATGCTATAAAGAAAAATAAAATAGATACAAGGGCTAAGGATGAATAGTTCAGGCGGTTTTAGTTCAGAAGGCCTGTCTGATAATTGGCATTGGGCGAGACCTAAAGGGAGTGCAGAGTAAGCCATGTAGATACAGCTGGAGGAGTGTTTCAGGCAAAGGGAACAGTAGTGCAAAGGCACTGAAGTGAGAATATACTCAGTGTACTCAAGGAAGAATACAGAGGGCAGTAGGCTATGAACAGTGGGCACAGGGTAGAGCAGGACATGAGGCAGAGGTGGGAGGGGGCCAGATCATGTAAAACCTTAGAGGTCATGAAAAGTGTTTTGGGTTTTACTCAGAGTGAGACAGGTCTTTAAGCCATTGTATAATTTTTAACAGAGGCCATTTTTAATCTGATTTACCTTTTAAAACTAGTACTCTGACTGCTCTATGACAATAGATTATTGGGTTGCTGGAACAGAAACAGGGGGACCAATTAGGGAACACATATGCTAATCTAGGCAACAATAGTTGGTTTTGATTAGGTGATAGAATAAATTGGATTCTGGGTAGATTTAAAAGGAGAGCTGGTGATGTGATGGATTTGTATGTGAGATATAAGAAAGAATAATCAAGAATGATGCCAAGGCTTTTGGCACAAGAAATGGTAGGATGCAGTTTCCATTTATCAAGTTGGAGGAGACTATAGGAGCATGGATGTGGGGAGCAAGGGAAGGAGCAGGACGGAGCTGAATCAAGATTCCAGTTTTGCACAAATTAAATTTGAGATCCTCTTAGACATCCCAGTAGAGCTGCCAAATAAGTGGCTAGATATATGACTCAAGTTCAAGGAATAAGTCAAGGCTAGACTTACAAAATGGTGAGTCATCAACCTATGGATCTTAAACCCATAGTTGTGAGTGAGTTCACCTAAGAAGTGAGCAAGATAGCGGATTGAATGAATGTAATTAGTTATTAATAAATTAATAAATAATAGATTATCTCTCTAATATCCATTTAAGTACTCTAATTCCTTGAAAATTAATAAAAACTAGCCTTTACAATCAATTTGAGATGTATTTATAATACATTCTAGTCCTAGGGCCTTGGAGTCATTTTCCGGGATTCATCAAACTGTAAGCAATGAGTTATAGCCCCATTATGTGGACTTTGTAAGACACCTGGTTAAACCATTTTTCACTTATTCTTGTGTACACAAATAGAACATTGCCCTCTGTCCATTGTTCTTAACCCTCCTTCAATTGTGTGACATTCTTTCATTCATTCTCTTAAGATTTCTTATCAGATAGTACACTGTTGTTACAATGAAATACTGATTAGTTTGTGGGAGCGTTTTGTAGAGTTGATAAATCAATGTACAAAAAAATACAACATCTCATTTGAAAAGAAAGTTAAATTTCTAAGCCAGCATTTTTCAAAGCACATGCCAAAGAACATTAATTCCTAGAAATGTAAATCTAGGAAATACTAAGTTAAACAGGTTTTTATACTACAGGAATTCTCAGGGCCTTTAATGAGCTAATAAGTTTTGCGACTGTGAGAAAGAGAAGGGGAAAGCTACATGTAATTTTTCTCATCCCTAATTGGCATTTGAATCCTTTCAATGTACAGCATGTCATAGTTCTAGTGTCCTGAGGAATAAACTTATTCAGTGGCCAAAACACATAACATTAACTGCAGTATTATTTGATTTTGGACGATTAAAACTATCAACATCTGTAAGCATTACTAAAAGAAGGCACTTTGCTTTACATAAATTACCTTATTTACTCAAATAATGTGGATACCAAAATTATCCATACTTTGAAGGTATAAAAGCAAAACTGAGCCAAATGATACAACTCGCCCAAGGCCACAGAGCCAGGTGGGAGTGCTGCAATTCAAAACTAGATCTTTTAGCTTCACAGCCAGGTCTCCAAGTCGGTGGTTCTCCATGTGTGGTGCCTGAACCAGAAGTATCAGTATCATCTGGGAATGTATTAGAAAAGCAAATTCTGTGTCATGAGTCAGTAACTCTGCACTTGCATTATGCACTTCAACAAGCCTTCTAGGTAATTCTGATGCACACTGCATCATGAGAACCACTCGCTTAAATCATTGCAGTATACTGGAATAATACCTGTGTATGTTACAGTGGTCTAAGAAGGTGACTAGTTGTAAAGAAAATAATCACTTGTTGGTTGTGAATTAGAGATTCTCATAGTTTGTTATAAATCAGAAACACCTGTAGGAGTCTTTAAAACACCAGAATGACAGTCCAAAGCCTGAATATCCTGAGGTGAGACCAGGCATAAAACTTATATGCTCATCAGATGATTTTGAGACTGCCAGAATTGAGATCACTGAAGAAATTAGGAGACAAGCACTTCCTGTTCTGTATCGGTACTCACCAAAGTGTGATGTGCATAGGAATATCTGGGAGTGATAGTGTGAAAATGCAGATTCTGGTTCAGTAAGTCTGCAGTGAGGCCTGAGATTCAGCATTTCTATCAAGCTCTCAGGTGAAGTATGCTGTTGATCAGAGGAAGCACACTTTGTGTAGCAAGCATTTAATTTTACCTTGCAGTTTCTCATGTCCTCAAAAATGAATACTTTGTATTTAATAGCTAAAAAATTAAAAAGTTGGAATTTATTTAGAAAACCTCTCTAGAGGAATTCTAAGTATTCAAAGCATAGCACATTAATACGTGACCCACTACTCTCTCCTGTTATATCATTGCTGACCAACCGTCTGGGTTTGCCTGAGACAGATTTAGAAAGTTGATGCGGAACTTTCAGTGCTAAAATTGCAAAAATTCCAACTAAACTGGGACCAGTTGCTTACCATGCAAGGGCATGTGTTTTCACCTGTTATAAAAGGACCCTATTCTAAACTAGAAAAAAACTCCTAGTAATGTGAGTACTGCCAGCGCTACCCCTGCATGTAAAAAAGGTTGGCATGGTCTGGATTTGCAGAAACAGATTGTACCTGCAATCTTTGGTGATCTTATAGCAGTCTAAACTTCACAGATTGGTGGAGCAAGAGTTTGAACTTTAGAGCCTTCAGTCTGAACCACTATGATAAGCCTAAGAGGCCCTGGTGGTGTAATGGTTAAAGCACTCGGCTGCTAAACAAAAGCTTGGCAATTCAAACCCGCCAGTAGAGAAAAGACCTGGCGATCTTCTTCCATAAAGATTACAGCCTAGGAAATCCAATGGGGTAGTTCTACTCTGTCACATTGGTCACTATGAGTCAGCATTGACTCAAAAGCACATAACAACTTCCCTAAAGCAAGCTGTCACCAAAGTGGGTGAGTGTATCCTAGGCCTACTAATACATGAACTTTTATTTCTATTAATTTTCCATCTCATCTTTAAAAATTTCTGTTTGGGTTGTTTGTGAAATTAATAAATAAGTAAATTATTGATATATGTGCACACAAAAAAATGCTACTGGGATACATGATTCAAAATATGTGGAGACCACTGCCTATGGTCACACAGATATATTTACCACCTGAAATAAAAGTACAAAGAAGTCACACTTTCTACACATAGCCATACTGCCATATGTAAATATGCACAATTTTATTGTCTTTTTTTTTAAAGCAAAGTTCCCACTCCTATATCCATGAGTCCTTTTAAGATGAGCATAGTTTACCACTAAAGAGTTGTTAATTGCCATCGAGTTGGCTCCAACTCATGGCGACCCCATGTACAACAGAATAAAATGTTGTCCAGTCCTGCACCATCCTCACAATCATTGTATACTCAAGTCCATTGTTGCACCTGCTGTATAGTTTGAGTGCCTTCCATCCCAGGGGGCTCATCATCCAGCACTGTATCAGACAATATCCTATTGTGATCCATAGTAGATTTCCAGACCCTCCTTCCTAGTTTGTCTTAGTTTGGAGGCTCCACTGAAACCTGTCCATCATGGGTGAGCATGCTAAAATTTGAAATACTGGTGTCGTAGCTTCCAGCATCATGGCAACATGCAAGCCACCACAGTACAACAAATTGATAGACAGGTGATTGACTAAAGAGTATGTCTATACCCACAAAGGCTGTCCTTTGGAAACTCCTTTCAGTGACTTTTTTTAAATTCAAGTCAGTCATTGGCAAACTGGTAAATAAGTGTGTATTAATATCAGGCTTAAAGTATTGGAAGTAGAACTAGTTCAGGAGAGTTCTAGGCTATTTTATTTGAAGACAGTTAGTTAAAAAATATGTTTAGTATTCTGATATCTCATCTGCCTAAGCTCTTAAGGCTTTCCTAAGAATTTCACTAACACAGAATGAGTTTCAAATCCTACTCCCAAGACTGAGATTTGAAATGACCTCAACAGGTGACAAAACCCTAGAAGTCTATTTTGTCCATATGCATATCCTATAGATTTAGTCTGTATCATATTTGTTTTTTCTTTTCTTCTAGTTTTACCTTTTGTACAATGTTTGAATTACACAATTTTATGTGCTAGAAACATTTCATAAAAACAATTTGAATCGTGATTCCTTAAATTATTCTTCATAAGCAAAATTCTATTTATCATTGCATTAATTTTCTACTAATAAATCAAGACAGTATTTGTTCTATTTGAAAACATATATAGTAGACTTAAGCAACCTAAAATATTAATTAAGACTGTCCTAAAATGGACTTTCAATTAAGTTCTCTATTTTTTCCATGTAAATAATATAAATTATGTTATTCAGCATGATAATTTTTAAAGTTCCTTTAAACATCCATCACTTAACTAAATAGCAGGACAGTTCCACTAGAATAATTTTCAATGCTGGGTTAAAATGCAGTTCTAGAAAATTAAGCCCTTTCTATTTGACAACAGCAAAAACAACAACAGCGCTTGAGTACTTAAAAGGCACTCTGCTATGTGTTTTGCATGGATTGACTTATTTACTGTTCATAACAAAACAATATTTCATTCAATCTGACCACAGTCTCCTTCTCAGAATACTCACTGGGCTTGGCCCCCGTGACATCCAATCCCTGGTTTTTCTCCTCTCTGTGGAAACAACTTCTTTCCTCTTTGCAAAGTCCTCCTCTTTCTTCTACCCAAAATTTTAATTCTAGAATTCTTTTGGCTTAGCCCCAGGTAGTAGGTTGAGTAGTGCCCACCAAAAAGATGTGTTCACGTCCTAAACTCTGTACCTGTGAACGTGACCTTATTTGGAAATAAGAACTTGGCAGATTTAATTAAGGATCTTGGAGAGACATCTTTCTTAGTATATCTATTTGTCAGGCTCTCATAAAGACTTTTTAATCTGAGAACTTCAAAAGATAGCATAATGCTCTTGGAAACTACCTATAATCATTAACCTTTATTTTTTGTACCTATTCGGTACTTAATGAGCTCTTAAGTTCTACTCTGTCTTACAGGGTCACTATGAGTTGGAATAGACTCAATGGTAACGGGTTTGGTTTGGTTTGATTTTACATTGTTCTAGGTTTTGCTGCTAAACTCTTCATGTATGTTATCTCATTTAATCCTTACAACAACATAGCGAGGTAGGCACTCTAGTCACATCCTTCTACACATGAGAGCTATTATGCTTAGAGAGGTGAAGTGACTTGCCCAAGACTACACAGCAAGTACGGGGCACATTTAGGACTGTGGTAGCAGAGTCTACAATCATGACTGTGTAATCTCCCAAGAAACTGGTTAAAGGATTCAGTAGTTCCATCAATTTTTTTTTTTATCGTTGACTTTCCTACTATACAAAGATAAACCATATTCAAAATTAGACAACAACACATGTAGTCTTAATATTCATTAGAACATTTTCCTCTTGAGTGTTGGAGTAGGAGGTCAATTGTTTTATTTTCTTGGAATTGTTTTGTTAAATGAGAGCTTGAAACCCATGTGGTCAATGTGACTTAGTAAGGATGCATAGTCTTTTAACAACATAAAAGCTGAACCTTGAGTTCAAGTGTTCTGGTTCAGTATTCTTTTCACCAGATTATCAGGTCTCCCTCCTTGTATCCTCATTACTATGCTTAGTATTATACCTTCTCATTTGTAGTTGAATATTCAATTGGGCAATGTTGAAAGGGCTCCTATCCAAATCTTACTAGTAACAAATTCTAATTCGTAGTGATCAATGTACATAAAGAGTATGAATTTGTATATATTTAAGATTACAATGGGGTGGGGGATTTAGAGGTATCTTAAAAGAAGTCTTGTTGATCTAAAGATCTGATAAAGTTCATGAAATGAAACTAACTAGCTGCTGTAAACAAGGTATGGTTTTCCCAAGGGATCTTTGGTAATGACAATCGTTCACTTCAGACTTATCGGTTAGCATTACATGAATTCTGGGATTATTATTAGGTTTATAAACTTTGGTACTAAGATTTCTATTGTTACTTGAGACTAACATTTTTCTAGCAGACAGATCTATACACACGCTGGGTGTTGTGTTAGGTATAAATTAAATAGCATAATTTATGATACAACTGGAGGGTTTGAATAGCATGGAGGTAGTGGGGATTTTTAAGACTTTACTTCAAATTGAACTTGCTCTGTGAGCTGGATCCTAGAATTTTGAAAGAGGACTGGACTTGGTGTCAGTGTTCTATTATAATTTACTTCCAAATGGTGCTATGAGCTTGTGCAATTTTCTTAACACCTCTGAACTTTAGGTACGTCATCTGTGACATATGTATATTACAGAGATGATTTCTGAGGATCACCAAAAGTCTAAAATTTTTTAAATTGTAATGTAGATGAAGGTTTACAGAGCAAATTAGTTTCTCACTAAACAATTAATACATATATTGTTTTGTGACATTAGTTGCCAACCCACGACGTTTCAACACTCTCCCCTTCTTGACGTTCAGTTCCCTATTACCAGCTTTCGTGTCTCCTCCTGCCTTCTCATCCTTGCCCCTGGGCTGGTATGCCCCTTTAGTCTCATTTTGTTTTAAGGGCCTATCTAATCTTTGGCTGAAGGGTAAACCTCAGGAGTGACTTCATTATTGAGCTAAAATGGTATCCAGGGGCCATACTCTCAGGGTTTCTCCAGTCCCTGTCAGACCAGTAAGTCTGGTCTTTTTTTGTGAGTTAGAATTTTGTTCTACATTTTTCTCCATCTCTATCTGAGACCCTCTATTATGGTCCCTGTCAGAACAGTTGGTGGTGGTAGCCGAGCACCATCTAGTTGTGCTGAACTCAGTCTGGTGGAGGCTGTGGTAGTTGTGGTCCATTAGTCTTTGGACTAATCTTTCCCTTGTGTTTTTGGTTTTCTTCATTCTCCCTTGCTCCCAATGGGGTGAGATCAGTGGAGTATCTTAGATGGCCATTCACAAGCTTTTAAGACCCAGACGCTACTCACCAAAGTAGAATGTAAAACATTTTCTTTATAAACCATGTTATGCCAATTGAGCTAGATGTTCCCTTTGACCATGGTCACCTCAGCCCTCAACCCAGTAATTCGATTTGTCAGGGAGTTTGGATGTATCTATGGAGCTTCCATGCAAACGTCTAAAATTTTTAATTAAAGATAATGTCAGACTAAAGTGAAAAAGAGGAAGACTATCAATAAGATGAATTGACACAGTGTCTGCAACAATGGGCTCAAACATAACAATGATTGTGAGGATGGCACAGGACTGAGTAGTGTTTTGTTCTGTTCTACACAGGGTCGCTATGTGTCGGAACCAACTCGATGACACCTAACAACAGCAAAGTTTAAACATGACCCCAGTGTTGTCTTCTTTGGTCAACATCGTGTTTTTGAATATATGAAATGAACTTCCAATGCGTACAGTGTGATGTTAAAAAAACAAAACAAAACAGTAATCTGTTTTAAATTAGAAGACCTGCCAAAACTGGTATCATATTCCCATAGCTTCTATTAATTGAAACGGAGTACTGGCTACCACATTATAGAGAGGCATGACTTGCCCAGGTTTATTCTAGATCTATTTTATTCATTAACATTACCTGTTTTTTCCCTGCAATAATGTGAATTTGAGTCCCCAGTTTTGAGAGAACCATAAGCTTTCTTTTCTCATTTTATTCTAAGAAAATAGATCCATCATAATATAGTATATGTCATAATATTGAACCTCATGGATATAAACTTCTTTAACGTATTAAACTGTGGGTGTAGGAAGCATACTAATAGAATCATATTGCTAGTATAGGGCTGTGAAATATCAAAACTCTATTTCAGTCAAATGAAATAATAGAAAAGCAGTAGTGTGGACATCTTATGGTGGACTAGCTAATTGGAGAAGTGCTTTCATGATAAAATATATTGATCTTGTGTAGAGATGGAGGTGACAACAAATAATGTTAATGTATTGCTGGGCTTGTAATAATAATAGTAATCTCTATGGGCCCTTTCTACCATGCAACTAAAATATATATATATATATATATATATATCTCAAACAAGATTCATGAGCATATGATGGAGTAATCTAAAGGAAAATGCCTAAAGCAATGATGATCTTAGGGAACTAATTCTCTGTCCTATGGCAAGGTGGGGCGGTTGAAATGAAGACTATCCATGAGGCAGGTACTCTAATGGTGAACTAAAGGTATACCAAGATAATAGCACTCTCTGAGTCTAGCAAAAGTAAATACAAAGCTTACCAAAAAGAAAATATTTCTTTTGGGGCCTCCATGATTCCCACCAAATAAGATCAAACCAATATCAAATCAAAATTTAAGACTTCCAAATACATAAAGTAACAAGGTCCATGAGGGAGGATTAACAGACACAATTAAACCACAAATTTGTATCTGCAAGGAATTCCAATATAGCATTTATAAGACACGAACTTTAAAACAATGCTTCTAAAAATAAAACCAATAAAGTCTCAAAATGAGAAAAAAATAAAGGCCATAAAAATGAGGCTGTGGATATAGAAAAATGAATAAAAGATAATTCTGCTTTTTTTTTTTTACTTGCCATTTTTTTTTATTATACTTTCTATGAAGGTTTACAGAACAAACAGTTTCTCATTAAACAGTACACATACTGTCTTATGACATTGGTTAACAACCCCACGACATGTCAACACTCTTCCTTCTCAACTTTGGAGGACCTTTTATTTTATTTTTTTTTGGTGAAAATATACATAGCCAAAGTTACACCATTTTGAAAGTTTCTACATGTACAATTCAGTGACATCGATTACATTCTTCCAGTTGTGCTGCTATTCTCACCATCCTTTTCCAAATTATTCCATCACCATTATCTTCAACTCA
>NW_004443947.1:14730825-14748582 GCF_000243295.1 Trichechus manatus latirostris | reverse complement strand
TTGTAATTCTTTTGGTTTTGGGTAGTCCTTAAGAGTTCATTTCCTAGGTCGGTATCTGGCTAGTACAATCCTGTATCCTGTATTCAGCCTGTGGTCTGCTGTTGTTTGTTCTCAGATTGAAGGACTCCCTTTAATAAGTCTTGTAAGTTTGGTTTGGTTTTTACATATTCCCTTAATTACTCTTTATCTAGAAATGACCTAATTTCACCATCATACTTGAATAAGAGTTTTGCAGGACATATTATTCTTGGCTGTCAATTCTTTTCTTTCAAGGATTTATATATATCTTCCCATTGGCTTCTTGCCCTCATGGTTTGTGCCAGATAATCCGAGCTTAGTCTTATTGTTTCTCCTGTTTATGTGACTTTTTGCTTTTCTTGATCTGCTTTCAGGATTCTTTGCTTGCCTTTGGTTTTAGTGAGTGTGATTATGATAGGTCTTGGTGATTTTTTGGGGGGGTGTCTATCCCATACTGGGTTCGTTGAGCTTTTCATCTTTCATGATATTGGGGAAGTTTTCTGTCAACCGTTCTTCAGTGACCCTCTCTGTGTTTTCAGTTTTCTCTCCCTGTTCTGGAACTCTGATCACTCGAAAATTTTTGCTTTTGATTGTATCCCACATAATTCTCAGGGTCTCTTCATTTTTCTTTGTTCTTTTTTTCTGATTTTTCCTCAAACAGAGTTTTATCCAAGTGTTGGTCTTCAATTTCACTGATCCTATCTTCCATCATTTCAAACCTGCTCCTCAGCCTTCTATGACACTGTCCATTTCTGAAATCTTATTGTTTATCTTTTGGATTTCTAATTGTTGTTTCTGTATGATTTCTAGTTGTGAATTCATTTTAGCTTTTTGTTCCTGTATTATTATCTTGAATTCTTCCATTTTTTGTCCATTTCTTCCATGAATTTGTCTGCCTTTTCTATGAATTTGTCTATTTTTCCTCATTTTTGTCTGTTTTTTGCTTCAACTCTTGTGTAATTCTGAGTATTAGATATTTAAATTCCCTATCAGTTAGTTCTAGTGCATTTTCTTCTACTGAAGAGTCATCTGGTGTTTTATTTTGCATGCCTACTGGAACCATCCTGTCCTGTTTTTGTATATGTTTTGATATTGTCTGCTGTCTTTGGGGCATTCAGTGGTTATTTTCCTTGTTTATTGATTGTAGATTTGTTTCTTTCATTCTGCTTTTTTGTTTTATTTGGTTATGTCTGAGTAGGTGGTCTGTGTGTTCTTTGTTGTTTGCTCTTCTGTGGGCATGATACTTTTCACCTCCTCCTCCAATGGGCAGGGTCAGTTACTCAGGTATTGTACAGCAGGGCAGATCCACCTGAAGGGGAGTTGCTGGGATGGGTTGTTTGTGGTACATACTAGGGCTGACAGTGCAGACCAGGAATCAGTGCAGGGCAGGTTCCAGTAGGCTATGCCTGTGCTGTTTGGAGTGTGATGTTCAGCTCATGGTGCAAGTAGGCAAGAAGGGGGAGGGGGAGATTGTGATGTGTGTAGCTAATGTGGATATGGGAAAGATAAGAGAGAGGAAAGAGGAACAGGAGCAAAAACATACACACAAACAAAAATAGTGTGAAGGGAGCTTGCTATTGGAATAGAGAGATGAGAGACTGAGAAATGGAGAAAAACACAAATGAAAAAAAAAGAAAAAGCATAAAATAAAAATATGAATAAGTTGAGAAACTGGAAATGAAGAAACACAAAAAGGGAATAAGAGAGAGAAGAAAACAAAACAAAGAAAAAAGAAAACAGAAAAAAGAAATGCCCCCAGGGATGTCCCTGTACGTCTGTACAGAGTAAGGGAGTAGCTTTGAAGCCACGCGGTACTTCCCGGCCAGCTAGAAGGGGTTCCCAAGCCAAGAAAAGAAAAAGAAAACAAACAGACATATCAAAACAGAACAAATCAGAGCAAACAAACAAACAAACAAAACGCCCTGGGGGTCCCACTAGTGTGGCGGCATGGGTCAGGAAGCAGTTTCCAAGTTGAGCAGTGTTTCACAGCCTTTCTGGAAGAAGTAAAGATGGCACACAGACCCAGGTATTTGAGAGAAAGGAGAGGGAGGTTGTGAGAGGTAAGGAAGAAATCTAAAGAAGTGGAAAAAAGCAACTCAAGGAGTCAGCCAGTGTGGGCAGGTGGAATCCAAGTGACACCAGGGTGAAGCTGGTGCTTCCTGGCCAAGAGACTGTGGCTGCAGGAAGCAGAGGAGTTCGAGTGGGGGTGAAGAAGGGTGGGGGTTGGGAAAGCGTATATCACTGGTCACTGGTTTTCCTGTTTCTTGCTGGAAGCTCTGTGAAGCTGCTTTCTCATACCCCCTGTTTGCTGATCTCCAATAGAAGTCCAAGATGGCGGATCCGTGCTGCAGTAGCTGATATGGGACCTCTGAATGTATCTCTCCTCACTCTCTGTTCTCGGTCAGTTTCTTATTCCATTCCATGCTTGGCTGAGTTCTTTATCTCTTCATTTGATGCTTAGGGATTCAGGATTGATGTGTGATTCTGTTTGACTTAGTTTTTCGGATCTTTGCTGCAGGGGGATAGCATGGTTCTTCTGACTACAGTGCCATGTTGCCTGGAAGTCTAAAAGATAATTCTTAAGAATGAAAAATAAAAAGTAAGTAAACAAGTAAAATTGTATGTAATTACTAAAACAATAGAAATACAGTATATAACTTCTAAATCAGTTAAAGGGAAACTATAAATTAAGAAAACAACTAGATAGTCAATCACAGAAGCTAGAGCAGTGGGAAGATAATAAAGTTAAAAAAAACACTGAGACAAATAGAAAACACAAAGATGGTGAAAATGAGCCAAAATATGTAAATATTCATAATATATGTGGTAGACTTAAAGTACCAGTTGAAGATGAACGTTGACAGCCAAAAAAAAAAACCAAACTCACTCCCGTCAAGTGGATTCCAACTCATAGCAACCCTACAGGACAGAGTAGAACTGCCCCATAGGGTTTCCAAGGCTGTAAATCTTTACAAAAGCAGAGTGCCACATCTTCCTCCTGCCGAGCAACTAGTCGATTTGAACCACTGACCCTTCAATTAGCAGCAGAGTGCTTTAACCACTGTGTCACCAGGGCTCCGTAATGTTGGCAGAGTAAATAAACAAATTCAAGCTTTACGCTGCTAATAAAACACATATTGACCACATAGTCAAAGAAAGGTTATAAATAATGTTTTTTCATCATAAGTCATGCCAATCAACATTATCACCATGATCATCATGGTAAATGTTTACTGTATCTTTATACAAACAACACACCCAGAAAAATTGGCATAGCAGTGCTTATGAAACTGTCTCATGGGGGCAGGGCATGGCTGGCAAACAAATGTAGAAGGTACATGTTATTTGCTTGAAAATATGATATATGATGCTTACTTTGCCCCACCCCAATTCTAATCACTTTATATGCACGATCTTATTCCCTACTCAAAAATTCTTATGAGTTATTATTAACAAAGTGTTTAAGTAAACTTCCTGAAGTCATACAGATATTAAGCGGCAGAATTATAATACAAACCTAGGAATTATTTCTAGGTATAACTTGAAAAGTTCAATAATCTTAATAATGTTTTAATTCAGGATGAAGGTACAGCAATTCTAAATGTATATACATCAATATGTAAAAACAAATAACAGAATTAATTACATGGCAAACTGACAAGTCTAACAAACCATTTGTGTATTTGAATACGCTTCTTCTACATGTCAATAGGTCAAGCTACCAAAAGAAAAAAACAAGTAAACAAACAAAAAAATCTTCTAAATAATTAACTTATAAGTCAAAAAGAAATTGTAGTGAAAATTTACTAATTCAAAGAACTAAATGAAAATAAAAATACTACAAACCAAAACTGAGGCATGGAATCTCAGTAACTTAAAAAAGATTTGTAGTCTTCAAATTGTCGTGTGTGATGGAGAAGAAGAGATGAAAGTTAATGAATAAAGTTAAAAGATACGAAAAGAACAACCTATACATGCAAAGAAAGTAGCTGTCAAGAAATAATAAAGTTAAGGGCAAAATAAAAGAAAGAAATAGAGATAAAGACACAACAGAGAGGATTACTAAGCAAACATTGTACTTTTAAAAAAAGCTAATAAAATTATACAAGCCTTTGCTAAGACTAATTTAAAAAAAAACTAGACACTTTCATGAATGATAAAGGGACATAATTACAGATAAATCAAAGATTTAAAAGAAGAAAAAGGGAACAAACCTATGCTAACATATTTGAACACTTAAATAAAATAAATAAATTCTAACTAAGCACATTTATCTCATTGAAACTGAATCAAGTGAAAACAGAAAGCTTTTCACAATTAAATAAATGAGTGACAAGACAAACATTATCCCACACATAAAATCATCAGGACCAGATGTTTGCTGACAAGTTCTGCAAAACTTTAAAAAAGAACAGATTATTTTATTTGATACAAACAAACATATAAACTCTATATTTATATGTTATATATAAAGGTAAGTCCAAGAAACTGAAGAAAGTAAGGGAGAAGAAAGAAAGGGAGGGAGGAAAGCAGGAGGGAAGAAAGGAAGAAAGGAAGGAAGGAACGAAAGAAGGAAGGAAGGAGGGGAGAAGGAAGGAAGGGAGGGAGGGTGGGAGGAAGGGTAGACCCCAATCTTGTTCAGGACAGAAATGTTTCCAGCACCATGGACTGAAAGATAATTAGGACAAGCAGAGCTTGACCATTCCATAGCTAATATTCACTTTCCAGCCTCTCACCCAAATCAGAGTACCCATGTGATGCAGTTATAGCAAACACAATGTAAATGACAAGTTTTCAAATATTTGGGGAAACAAAAAAAAAGGTTTTCCTCTCTGATAAAAGGAGAGTTGTATTCTGCTTCCCCTTCCTCCGTGGTGTTTGGTTTACTAATGTGAAGATGTGAAGATATGGTACTGGAGTTGTGGTATCTATTGTGTTACTATAACATGACAAGCCCCGAACAAAAATCCAATGAGAGCAGAGCAGAGGATTGCTACACCAATCTGATAGTCCTCCAGTTCAGACTCCTTGAAAGCAAGATAATTAACATTTCTATTGCTAAAGCGGAAATCCTCGTGGCTTACTGGTTAAGACCTACAGCTGCTGACCAAAAGGTTGGCAGTTTGAATCCACCAGCCACTCCTTGGAAACCCTGTGGGGAAGTTCTACTCTGTCCTATAGGGCCTCTATTAAGTTATTGACTCAACAGCAGTAGGTTTGGTTTTTTGTTTTCTTTGCTAGAGCAAGTATTAGATATTTTGCTACTTGAAGCCAAAAGCATCCTTGCCTGAAACTGTGGGTAATGGTCTTTCATACGCTCTTTATTCCTCCTTATTTTTTCTGTACACAAACAGCAAGTAGGATCAGCATCTTTTGTTGAAGAGACTCATTTTTACAAGGTCAAAGACTAGAAAAGACATCTGTTATTCAATATTCTTTTCAGTAGCTACCACTGTCTACCAGATAGAATGAAGGAAGTGCTTTGTTATAAAGGGACCTTCTTTGAACTTCTCACTCTCCTTTGAATAATTGAATAATATTGACTGTCCTTTTATTGTGGAAAGAAAATTAAATCCTAAAGGCATTAAAGCTTTATTCTTTGTTTTTCGTTTCCTTTTCTATATTTTCTAAGAGATATAATACCACTATGTGGTCCATACATACTTTTTTGATTCATGACACAATGCTCAGAACTGTCATATTATCATACCTACCTGACGTATTTTCCTGGTAAATATGGTATTGGCAGAAACAATTGACATCCAGAATCTAAAATATAAACCTCTCTTCAGATTATTGACTTATAACTCTGAGAAGAACCATCTTGGATAGCCCTGACAATCACAACTTTGCTCTTTAAAAAGTAGAAGTTTAAATGCCAAACTGTTCTCTTGTAGAGATTTCAGGAGATTTACATGATGTTGATGTTTAGTTTGGACACAGGAGGTTATGCATCTCACAGTCCACAAAAGATCTTTCTTGACATTACCTGTGGATTTAGTGAAATGCATTTTTCAGTGGAATCAATCAAAAGCATTCACAAAACAATGTGTCCAACTGGTGGTTTCATTGTTTGGTTATTCTGTATTACTTTCTAATGTTATTCGGACTCATTGTCATACAATCTAAAAAGTTATGATGAGTTAGATAAGCACTATTATTTCCAAGCAGATATATCAAACCTGGAGACAGTGAGAAGATTCACAGATTTCACATCACTGGTTTCTAAATCACAATCAATACAAGTGTCAATGTATACAAGAATGATATATTTTGTTTAAAATGCATTCAACCTATTAGAACATCCAACATGTACAAAATTGATCTGGTCTGGTTTCAAGCATTTAGCAATGAACAACTTTCTGGGAGAACTCTTAAAAAGAATTTGATAATGTCCAACAAGAAATAGATTTCTTACACTATAAGTATAAGTATGGCATAGTCAATATACATTCTGAGTGTCCCATAAAATGACTGTTTGAAGGTGTATATATTTATGTATAATTAAAGCATTATACATAATTAAAGCCCAGGACAGCTCCAAGTGAGAAGATGTGAAACAGAATTTCAGAAGCAGTACATTAGCATGGGCACATATTCTTGAGAGTAACGGTAAAGATCAAAACTCCAAAGAATTTATAAAATCTTTTTAATCAGCATCCACAAGGAATCCCATTAAATCTAATGCCAGGGTATCTGGCTAAAGCAATGTCTACCTAGGCTTCACTTCATAAAATGAAGAATCACTAAAAACAATTAAGAAGTCACTGCACACTTTTGCCATCTGATTTAGAGAACTAATATCAATCCAAATCAGAACACAGACATCTGTTCATTATATATAACACAGATGTGGTTTTAGAGCACTGATACTCACCCCCAGCTCAATATTCCTACGTTTTTCTGAAGCACAATAAACAGGACTGAAAGACTTCCCAGGGGCTGAGTGTGACAAGTTTCTGAGGAATGTTAAAACCAAAAAAAAAAAAAAAAAATCCCCTTGCCATCCAGTGGATTCCGTCTCATAGCAACCCTATAGGACAGAGTAGAACTCTCCCATAGGGTTTCCAAGGAGCAGCTGGTGGATTCAAACTGCCAACCTTTGGTGAGCAGTCGAGCTTTAACCACTGCTCCACCAGGGCTCCCACAATTTAAGCATTCAGGTAGGAGAAGAGACAGGGAGATTCTAGTAACTATGCTTCTAGTGTTCTGCTGATTATAGGATCAGGGAGTAGTGATAGGAGAAATCCCAAAGTCAACACAGTAGAGTTATATTAGACACTGGAAGCTAGCTTATCAAACACCTTCCAAAAGAAAATCTGAAAAATGTACCCCAAATTGCCTAAGGGGAAATGTTAGCAAAGCTAAGGATAACCTCACACTCTTATCTGCTGATTAATCTGGAGGTAGGGTAATTTTACCTCATTTGCCTCCCCCTTCTGTAACAACCAGCACACTACGAACTCTGTCATCGAACTTGTTCTGTTCTGATACACTCTCCATCTACTTTGTTAATGTCATCAATCTCATGACTATAAATGTTCTCTATATTCTGATGACTTTCAACTCTACACTTCCTGCACTAGTCTACAATGAATTCTAGAATCATACCTGGCCAACTACTTGACATTTTTTACTTGAAGATATAATAAACATTTCAAATGTAACGTATGCAAAGACAGGTATCCTCTCTTTGCTGTATCTCTAGCAATTCCATTTGCCTTAAAATTTGTTTCTTCTGATGTTAATGAAACTATACTTGTTTTCTTTTGGTTACTATTTGCCTGATATATTTTTTGCATATCTTTTATGTTTTTTTTTTAATTTAATTATAACACACATACAGAAAAGAGCCAGCAAATGTATATCTCAATGAATTATAACAAAGTGAATACCCGTGTACCCACCATGTAAATGAAAAGAGAGGATGATGCAGTACCCCAGATGCTGCCCTCAGTCACTCTCAATCTGTCTCTCCACCCTCCCTCTTTTCTAAAGGTAACACTGTCTTGACTCCTAACACTCTGGTTTAGTTGTGCTTTTGAACTTAATATACGTAGAATTGCATGAGTTGCCTTTTGTGTCTGTCTTCTTTGTTCAGCATTATGTTTGTGTGATTCATCCATGTTTTTGTATATAGTTGCATTTCAGCTATTTTCCTTGCAGTTTACTTTGGAATATAAAAAGGAATCGTATGACTATACCACCGCTTATCCATTTGAAGAGTTTTCTCCAGTTTGGGGCTATTGAAAACAGAGCCGAACATTTTTATAGATGTCTCTTCTGAACATTCTTGTATGTGTCTTTTGAGTACATGTGTACATGTCATAGGATACGTATATAGTCAGCCTTAGAAAATGATGCCAAAGTGTTTTCAAAAGTAGTTCCATCAATGTACAACGCCACCTATAGTATTTGAGTTCTAGGTGTTTCACATGCTCTTCAACACTAGGTATTCAGTTGTCTGTGGCTTGCCAGTGTGGCTTACCATCGTGATGGTGTCTTCTAATACATTTTTTTTTAAATTTAATGTAATTTATCAATATTTTCCTTATAGTTCACGTTTATCATTTAACAACCATTTCTTTACTCTTCAAAGTCACAAAGATACAGTGGTCTATCTATGGTAAATACACCTATGGCAATTAATTTTAAATTGCTGAATGATATTTCACAGCTGGTGGTGGAAACTGCAATAGCCAATAGAAATTGCTCATTAGCACCCTCCTTAAGTGGAGCCCAGGGCACACTCCCTACCTGTCATACCTCCTAATATTATATTTTGGAAGCACATTGTCTTGCTTTTAAAATTTAGATCTACAATCCACTTGGAATCCATGGAGTTAGGTAGGAGTCAAATTTTATTTTGTAGTTCCTTATGGATAGATAATTGAACAAATGACATTTATTGAAATGACTGTCTTTTTCTCGCCACTCTGCATTACTACCTTTGCCATATGAATCAAGTATTCCTACAGATGCAGATCTGCTCTGAACTTTTGAATGCTCCAGTGGTCTATATGACAATTAAACAATACCAGGCTGTCATAATTTTAGTAGTTTTATAATAAATCTGGATACCCAATAGAGCAGCTCCTCCCACTCTCTCAAAGCTCTCTTGGCTCTTATTACTGGCCCTTTTTGTTTCTATACAAATTTTAGAATCTGCTTGAAAAATTTCATATGCACAATAACAGACCTAGTGATATTTTGACTGGGTTTGCACTGAATCTATAGATAAAAATGGGGTAATTGATTTATTTTCCATACTGATTCTTTTTATTCATGAGCATGATATTACTCTCCATTTATTTTGTTTTTGTTTAACCTCAGTCAAAAATATTTTAGTGTTTTCTGTGCCTTGCACATCTTTTGTTGGAACTTTTTTTTATTTTTTTATTTTTTTAATTGTACTTTAGATGAAGGTTTACAGAACAAATAGTTTTTCATTAAACAGTCAGTGCACATATTATTTTATGACAGTGGTTAACAACCCCAGGACATGTCAACACTGTCCCTTCTCAACCTTGGCTCCTCATTACCAGCTTTCCTGTCTCCTCCTGCCTTCTAGTCCTTGTCCCTGGACCGTTGTGCCCCATTAGTCTCGCTTTGTTTTATGGGGCTGTCTAATCTTTGGCTGAATGGGAAACCTCTGGAGTGACTTCATTACTGAGCTAAAAGGATGTCCGGGGGCCCTACTCTCAGGGTTTCTCCAGTCTCTGTCAGGCCAGTAAGCCTGGTCATTTTGTGAATTAGAATTTTGTTCTACATTTTTCTTCAGCTTTGTCTGGGACCCTCTGTTGTGATCTCAATCAGAGCAGTCAGTGGTGATAGCTGGGCACCATCTAGTTGTACTGGATTCAGTCTGATGAGTTTGAACTTTTCTTAGGCAGTTGGTATTGTTGATACTAGTTTAATTTTTTAAAATTCCACTTACTACTTATTGCTAGTATAAAACCAAGCCAAACCCGTTGCCATCGGGTCGATTCTGACTCATAGCAACCATATAGGACAGAGTAGAACCACCCCTTTCCAAGGAGTGGCTGGTGGATTCAAACTGCCAACCTTCTGGTTAGCAGTCGTAGCTCTTAACTACTATACCACCAGGGCTAGCATAGAGAAACACAGCTGATATTTTTTGTACTTGTATATTGACCTTGTAAGCTATAATCTTACCAAATTCAGTTAATTACAATAATTTATTTTTTCTTTGCATATGGGTGGATTCAATGAGATACTAATATAGACCTCCTCCAATCATATTGTTTGCCAATTTATATTTTTCCTTTCCAATGCGTATACCTTTTTATCTTGTCCTATTTTTTATTGCATTGGATCCATAATATACAATATTTATTTATTTAAGTAAAATTTAATTTTAAATGTAACACAGGCTTTCTTGTCTTATTCCCAATCCTTGAGGAAATATTCCATAGGTATATTCCTGCTCCAAATCCAGGTAAGAGTAGGCCAATTGTGCCAAATTAGCATAGGAGGCTTTCTTTTTTTCTTACTTCACTCAGACAAAGAACAAGATAGATAATTTGACTTTTATTTCTGGCCTATATCTATTTGGCAAATTGGCTTTTACTTCCCTGTTCCCTGTCATGATTTTGCTGTACTGAATCATGGATTCATGCAGAGTGGCCTTCCACAGAACTTTTAGAACGCTAAAGGCCCAAGGCTTGGCTTATAATGCACACTTCTAAGCCAGTAGCTCCATGAAGGCCACTTACATTATACCTGCTCCTAGGGGATTCAGCCTTTTCTTCTTAACCAGAAAATCCACTGCCATCGAGTCGATTTTGATTCCTAGCAACCCTATAGGACAGAGTAGAACTACTCCATAGAGTTTCCAAGGCTATAAATCTTTATGCAAGCAAACTACTACATCTTTCTCCTGCAGAGCAACTGGTGAGTTCAAACCACTGACCTCTCGGTTAGCAGCCGAGCACTTTAACCACCGCACCACTGTTACCTCTAATTCCTGTCATCAGATAATTTCCTTCACTTTCCAGCAGACTCTTCCTTAGACTTAATAGGGTGTGTGTGATCATTTTTATTTGTTATGTAGCTGAGTGGTTTCAGGATATAAAATTCTCTACCTTGCTAAAAAAATAACCTGTATTATTTACAGGAACAGAAAGTAAAGCAATAAAGGCAAGCTTAAATACAATTTAAAATAAACTACTAGAAACCACAGAGTTTAAAACACTGCGAATGGAAAGAAGTTAATACAAACATCCATGACCCAATTTATTTGAGGCTTGACTTTGATTTAATAGAAGATGGCCTTTAATTATAACTGAAGTCTCTTTTGAAATTAAGTTTTGTTATGAAACATTTGGCTGAACTAGCTAATCGCTTTTGGGGGCTCACCCCCTCCAAGAAGATAGGATTTTAGTCTTATTCAGCCATCATCCGTTTATGAGATAATTAACAATTATTTATTTAACATAAAGCAATGATATATAAGGCAAAATTATACTATCACGTACTCTAAATAATTTATTTTGCTTGAATTTTACTTTTTTTCAGCATGAATGATTTTTGATGATATTTAAAAATCATACAAATTTTATAATGATGATAAGTTTTTTACTGGAATTTATTTGTATGAAACCATTATTTATACCTGAAATGAATTACTATTCCTATAAAAAGAGTAAGCTGTACTATAGTTCCTTACAGAAAAAAAAAAAAATAAAGATAAAGGACTAGGGCCTATATACTCAGCAATAAAAACCAAACCAAACCAAACTCATTGCCATCAAGTCAATTCTGACTCATAGTGACCCTATAGGACAGAGTAGAACTGACCCATGGGGTTTCCAAGGAGTGCCTGGTAGATTCAACCGCCAACCTTTCGGTTAACAGCCGTAGCTCTTAACCACTATGCCACCAGGGTTTGAATAAAGATGGTTTTGGAAATTGATTTGGAAAATAATACTACTTACCTTTACTTAATAGCAACATAGTAATAAACCAAGCAGTTGTCCTCTAGTTGATTCCAACTCACGGCAACCCCATGTGTGTCAGAATAGAACCGTACTCCGTAGGGTTTTCAATGGCTAGTTTTCAGAAGTAGATCGCCAGGCCTTTCTTTTGAGGTTCCTCTGGGTGAACTCAAACTTCCAACCTTTCATTTACCATACCCTGGGCTTTTCCAATTCTAGCACTAAGATACTTATTGACCTTAGCCAAATGACTTAACTTCCTAGTTTTCATTTGATTACCAGTATAAACCAAAGTAAACCCATTGCCTTCAAGTCAATTCCGACTCAATATAGTAGGGTAAACTCAAAACTGTCTGACCTGGTCTATCCTCACTAAGAAACTGTGAAGACCAACCCAAAGAACCTGTCTCTAACACCCATAAGCTTCTCGAGTATTAATAAAAGCTGGAGATATACATTCTTTATAACTTTGGATACTATTAGCATATAATTTAATAAACAGGACACCAAACAACTATCATTTATATCTCAGTGTATTAGTTTCCTAGGTTACTGTAATAAATTACCAAAAACCTATTGGCTTAAAACAAAAGAAATTTATTCTCTCATAGTTCTGGAGGCCTGAAGTCTGAAATCAAGGTGTCAGCAAGGCTGTTTCCTTCTGGAGGCTCTGAGGAAGAATCCCTTTCATGCCTTTCCTCTAGCTTTTGGTGGCAGTCAGTAATCCTTGGCATCCTTTGGTTTACAGCTGCATAATTCCAATTTCTGTCTCTGTCTTCATGTAGCTTTCTCCCGTGTGGCTCTGTGTCTCACGTCTCTCTTACTTTTCTCTTATAAGAACACCAGTTATTGGCTTTAGGTCCCACCTAAATCAAGGATTATCTCAAGATCCTTAATTACATTTGAAAAGTCCCTATTTTCAAATAAAGTCACATTCATAGGTCCTGGGGATTAATAATTGGACATATTTACTCGGGGTACACTATTCAACCCACTGTAATCAGTAAATAACTAAAAAATTTTATACTTGATAGTTTGAAAATAACTTTAGATACTGAACATACTATATACATTATCAAATTCCTTTCATAAATACTAATCTAGTGAAGACAGAATTATTATGAGTACTGTTAGATTATGTTGTCAGAAATAAATTTGACTTATAAACAAATAAGCAATTATGCCCTTTAATTAGATTTTTACCAGATCAGTGTTTATTTGTATAAACAATATGAATTTTTAAATGATTATTATTTTTTTCTTCCAATAGTCTGGCCTTTCCTTCATTTTTTTTAAAAAAAAGTATTCCTTTTGCTACTTTCATGTAAAGGGCTTTTAGAATATAATATTTTAGTGATTAGAAAGTAAACTTTTGTTTTCATCATCCTGGTCCCATTTTATCTTAGATATAAGATATTTATGATTTTTTACAGTTCTTTAAGGGCAACTTTTTTTTTCTACTTTTACTTATTTTTTCTCCATATTTTATATTCTATTCTAATGTCAAAGTCAGCTTCTTCCCAAACAAAATTTAGAAATTACTGAAACTTGCCTTCTTGTTCTGTTTAATATCTGTTATCCGTGGAATGTCATGGAATTTCTCAAGATCTCTACACAAATGTTCTATAACAGTATAATGTTTGATGAAATAATTTATACTCATTACAAATGACTTATTTATTTCAATGTTTTAAATTTTCATGTATATTTCTATTTCACAGATTATTTAAATAGTAAGCTAAATACATTAATCTGTGCTTATGAAATTTTAAGTAGTAATTAGCAAGACCCTCAATGAGATGGCTGCAACAGTGGGCTCAAACACAGTAACAATTATGATGATGGCGCAAGACCAGGCAGTGTTTTGTTCTGTTGTAAATAGGATCACCGTGAGTCAGAATCAACTCACCATCACCTAACTACAACAAATAACAATAATTAGCAAGAAGAAAGTGTTTGCTTTCATGTAATCAGGTAATTTTCACTAACAAAAAATAGCATACATTTTGAAATAACTATAAATTTTATTTAGACAAAGATTTCCAGAATAATAAATGATAACAAAAAGTTAATATGAGGGAAATTCACAGAGATACTAGAATAATTAAGGCACATTTTGTAGTAGTCCTCAGAAGTAGCTTTTGGTTAATTAGTCGGTATTGGTCCATCCCTCCCTCCAGCTATTTCCTTCAGCTCTGACCCTTAACATCCTTGTTCTTATTGTTAGCTTCCATCAAGTGGGCCTTGACTCTTGGCAACCCTGTGCACAACAGAACAAAATACTGGCCAGGTCTTGTGCCATCCCCACGTATGGTTTCTGATCAGACTATTGTGATCTGTAGAACTTTAATTGGCTGATTTTTCGATGTAGATTACTAGGTCTTTCTTCCTAGTCCATTCTAGTCTGGAAGTTCCACTGAAACCTGTTTAATATCATAGCAACACGCAAGCCTCCATTGACAGACAGGTGGTGGCAGTGCATGAGGTGCATTGGCGGGAAATTGAACCTAGGTCTCCCACATGGAAAGCAAGAATTCAAACACTGAATCACTCCTGACCCCCTTAATGCCCTTACATAACATATGCTAATTATCCAACCAAAGCTAAACCCTGTTGAGGTTGAGCTGATTGCTGAATCTTGGCAACCCCACATGTTTCAGAGCAGAATTGTGCTCCATAGATCTCCAATGTCTGTCATCTTATGGAAGTAGGTCACCAGGCATTTCTTCCATGGTGCCACTGGATGAATATAAACCGCCAACTTTTCGGTAGTAGTCAGGAACATACGTTTTGCACCACCCAAAAGAAGGAAATAATTTGGTTAGTAGAATCGTGGGCTATTTTGATGTTCACATGATATTCACCTTTAATTAAAAACCATGTAATATCTTACAGCCAATTTGCCTTATAAAAGAAACTGTCAGAAAATTTTGATAATTTCTAAAGTTACATTCATTTTCTAAATCCTTTTCCGCCAATTCCATCTACTCCTGATATAATTTGGTAGTGATCCCCATGACAAAGCAAAATAGGGTAGAGAGAAAGCTTTCCATGGTATTTAGAATTCCCTTCCTCATCCCTAGGTGCTGGACACTCCTTTATTTTAAATAGACTATGCCCATACAGAGGAAAAAGAGACATTCTTATCTTTTCCACATTCAACCTTCTTTATAGAGGGTATTGTCCTCCTTCAATATCTATCACATGTTATGCAATGAAAGTATTTTAACTTAATTGATTAGTAAGAAAAGACCATAAGAAGAATATCTTAGAGATGTTTGATCATTGAATACCATGCCACTTTCAAAATCTTCCTAGTAATGGAAGAGAGAAGTGTAATTTAAGTGTTCTGCACTGTCCAACTTCACTGCTACTTTTATTTCTTTTTATATTGGACATTCATATAATTACTTTAACTTGTTGAACACTCATATAAAAATTTGTCATTATACAGGAAACTTGAGTTTCCTAAAAGGGTGCAATTCAAAATTTGACAATGATGACTAAGGATTTCAAATCTAATTTGAGAGATAAGGCACAAGACAAAAGATAAGCCCACAATAATTGTATGAATTTGCATATATATTTTATGTATATTCAGCATTCTGACATACTTATAGATATTATAATTACACTAATGTGTTGAGAGAAGAATAACTCAAGCATTCATGATAGATTAAAGAATTTGAGTTTAATCATAAAAAGCTTCTTGAAAGAGTTACCATTGAATCGTATCTATGTTTCTCTCATTTGTTAGAATACTTTAAATACATTAATATGGGCTGAAATATGAGCTACTGCTTAAAAAATTTTACAGCTTTTTGGATTGTGAAGACATTTGAAGTAATTTCCAAAAGACCACAAAATATTCTGAAAAGATCAAGAAATCAAAAGGAATACAAGTAAATCAGAAAAGCCAAAAGAGAAACTGAATTATCACTGCTATCAGTGACACATTACTAATGCATAGCAAGGAATTTTGAATTACTGTAAGAAGGTGGACCTCAATACCTTACCCTAAAATTATAGTAACACAATATATCTGAATGAGGGTTGTAAAAAAAGAGTAGAGCAAATTTCCACATCAGCCAAGCCAATTTCCACATCAGCAAAATTTGCAGCCACATGGGACAGCAGAGTAGAAAATTTGGTTTGAGTTCATATGAGTTTCAGAAACAAATTCATCTGAAGGTGTAAAAAATGCTATTATTCTACACAGTTGTATTTCACATGTGGATTGCTGCATGAATCCCATTCACAAGTCGTTTGAACACTAAGTACTCTCTCCGAGTGTAGGGATTGAGATAAACCTCATTAGCAAGTTGTCCAGAGTGAAAAAAATACTGCTCCTACAGGTTCCCTGGCTCTTTCCTACCTACTACCAGCAGCAGGAATTGCTAAGCAACATGAAATCTTTCACACAGTAAAGATTTTTTAAACAATAATAATGGTGCCCAAGTGAGAGTGTGGGACCATCTCCCCAGGGAGTCTTTGTTGATATGCTCACTCTTGCTTGCTCAGGGGGAATATCAGTTAAAGTTCCAAGAGCATAGTTTTTCATAATGTTGCAGTTCATGTCCATGGGGAAAAGGTTTTCAAAATGTATGTACCCAATCCACACCCTTACAGCGTCTGGTTCAATTGATCTGTAGTAGGGTTTGGTCTTTTTTTTTTGTTTTTGTTTGTTTTCGATAAAATTCACCAGAACATGCAGAAATGGAACACTGCTTAGAAATCATTGTTCTAGAAAGACTTCTCCTGCCTTGATATTTACCTTCTTCTGTTTTAAGATTCTAACACCCATGAATTGTCTTGTTGGGTATTTTAGATTCCTTTCTAAAACATTTTGGATTCCTTTCTGATAATTTTCTTTTTATATGGATTTGTAAATGCCTTCTCATTTTCAGTAATTACCTAATAGGGTCCTAGGAGAATGGGCTTCAGTAATTTTTAATCTTTGATGGCTATTAGTAGAGATCAAATAGGCATTCTGAAACTTCTGTTTGCTTCCTGGCTCTCTAAGGGAGAATTATCAATTTACCTTGGGGGCAGTCTCTTTGCTCTCATAGGGTTCACTTCAGTGAGCCATCCTAGACATGCTGTGTGTGTCAACAACTACTAATATCTATTTGCTACCCTTGAGGTGACTTCAAACATAGTTGAAACAGTTCAGACGCAGATTTCAACTTGGGATTGCTTCACTTGGAAAATGCAAAAGATGGTCCTTTTAAGGAAGAGTGTACAGGTAAGCACTCGATTACTAGCCAAAAGATTGGTGGTTCAAACCCACCCAGAGACACCTTTGAAAAAAGATCTGGCAATCTGCTATGGAGCAGTTCTACTCTGCACACATGTGCTCCAATGAATCAGAATCAGCTCTATGGCAACTACCAACAACATATTTAAAGACGTTTCAAGGTTACTGTTACTGTTGTTACAAATTTTGTTTAGATCAAAGATTGACAGTTCCAACTGATGGTCCAAGAGACTAGGTTTGGGGAAGATCTGGCATAAAGAACTGGGGTAGTGGTGAAGAGAAGAAGAAAGAAGGAATGCACTTCCTTTTCACTCATTTTTAAATACAAAAAGTCATGGTTTGAATTATGTCCCCCAAAAAATGTGTGTATCAATTTGGCAAGGCCATGATTCCTGGTACTGTGTGATTTTCCTGTATGTTGTAAACCTGCTTCTATGATGTTAAAGAGGGAGGATGGGTGGCAGTTGTGTTAGTAAGGCAGGACCTGATCTACAAGACTGGATTGTGTCCTGAGGCAATCTCTTG